>NC_134564.1:14096023-14696023 GCF_025594145.1 Primulina tabacum | reverse complement strand
GGGCCGCAACACCACTTCAAAATCCTTGTGTTTCAATGCTAAATCTCACAATGACTCAGGTAATCATGAAATCCAGGATACTGATTCTGATGAACTCACCTTTGAAAGTGTGCAGGCTATGTATGAAGAGCTATACGAAGATTGAATCAAAAGAAATAAAATAAATTCTATGCTCTCAAAGGAAAATACTAAATTAAAGAGTAGCATGTCTCGACTGGAAGTCTTGTTGAGTAAGAAGGACCTCGAACTGTGCAAAGTCAAGGATGATCTTGAGAATGCCACAAAGACTATTGCTAAACTCAGCTCAAGTTCATCAAAACTTGACTCAATGCTAACTATGGGAAAGGACAACAGAACTGGTCTCGGATATGTTGAAAGCACATATGAACATGGTGAAACTTCCAACTCTAAATCAAAATCAACCGTGTTTGTAAAGGCAAGTGAAGACTGCTCTGTCCCCTTAATAGTGAAACCTCCCATGAAGACTCTGCCAATCTCAAAGCAAGCCTCGGAACGATTGCTGAAACAAAACAGAGCTTCCTCTTCTCATTTGAAAGTTGACCCGCCAGTGAAGATGCCACAAACCAAGAAGCCAGTGTCAACTTCTAAATCAAAGCAAAGAAAGCGACATTTTATTTGCCACTACTGTCATAAGCCAGGTCACATCAAACCTTTATGTTTTAAACTGAGAAATGACTATATGAACTGGCATGCAAATCTGGTGTTGCCCACTGTGTTGCCCAACACCAGGCGCAACACAATAGTCAAGAAACCTCCTGTGAAGAAAGTTTGGTACCAAAAGCTGTTATTCATTGCAATGTCATTTATACTTCTTTAAAAACTAACATTGCAGGTGCATGGTACTTTGACAGTGGGTGCTCACACCACATGACCGGATCTAAAGAACACCTCACGGATTATGTTGAAGTAAAAAGTGGGCGTGTAACCTATGGTGGCGGTGCCAAAGGAAGAATTGTAGGCAAAGGAACCCTGAATGTTGACGGACTTCCTGAACTTCATAATGTTCTATACGTTGAAGGACTTAACTCAAACTTAATAATCATAAGTCAATTTTGTGACAATGATTTACATGTTAAGTTCAATAAAAATAATTGTGAAGTTTTTAATGATGTCAATGTTTGTGTAATGTCAGGTACTCGTTCTGCTGACAATCGCTATCAATTGGGAGAAGGTGATGGTTGCCTAAGTGCCAAGGCGAGTGATTTAGACTTATGGCATCAAAAACTAGGACATGTGAGCTTCAAGACTTTGAAGAATCTGTGTAAGTTTGATGCTGTGAGAGGTATGCCAAATTTGAGTTCAACTAATACTTATGCCTGTGGACTGTATCAGAAAGGTAAACAAACCCGCTGTTGCGCACCCGGTGTTGCAACACTTTGGGACAACACAGTGCCTTGAACTCTTGCATATGGATCTAATGGGTCCGATGGAAATTGAAAGCTTGGGTGGTAAGAAATATTCGTTTGTTTGTATTGATGATTTTTCGCATTTTACTTGGGTAAGTTTTCTTAGAAAAAATCTGATACATTTGATGCTTTTAAGAAGTTGCATGCTAGGATAACAAATCTGTATGATATGAGGGTAGTTAAAATAAGAACCGATCATGGTGAGAAGTTCGAAAATTCTCATTTTATTTCTTTGTGCCATAAGAAAGGTATCACTCATGAATATTCATCTCCGAAGACCCCTCAAAAAATCGGCATAGCTGAAAGGAAAATCGAACCTTTCTAGAAATGGCTCGGGTCATGCTTAGTTCTAAGAATGTGTCAAAATATTTTTGGGCCGAAGCTTTAAATACAACATGTCACATTTCCAACCGTGTTTATTGAAGGAGTGGTTCTACAATGACCTCATATGAGATTATCACAGAAAGAAAACCAAACCTTAAATATTTTCATATTTTTGGATGTGTAGGTTATGTGTTGAATGATAGAGATCATCTAGCTAAATTTGATTCCAAAAGTGATAAATGTCTTTTTCTTGGATATTCTATTAATGGTCGTGCTTGTCGTGTATTTAATCTGAGAACTAGGACTACAATGGAATCAATTAACGTTGTGTTTGATGATCTTGCAGGTCTGACAGTTAAAACACCGGAGGATGATGTAGAAGAATTGCTGGATATAAGTGAGGCACTGACCAGAAACAGTGTTGAGTCTGGTGTTGAGACCAGTGAAGCAACACCAAGCACAATACCGCCTCTGAACCGAACAGAAACAGTGGATAATGATAACGATGATGATAATGATGTGGTAATCAATGGTGGAAAAGAAATTCCCAGCAAAATTCAGAAGAATCACCCATCATCACAAATCATTGGTGAACTACATAAAGGTGTGCAAACTAGGAAAAAAGAGAAGGTTGACTACCGAAAGATGATTGGACTAATCTGCATGAGCTCCACGTTTTCCCAGGTAAGTCACTCGTGCTTTGTGTCTTCAATTGAACCTAAAAATGTGAATGAGGCTCTAAAGGATGAATTTTGGGTCAATGCAATGCATGAAGAACTTGAACAATTTGTGGGCAATGATGTATGTGATTTAGTGCCTAGACCTTTAAATACCAATGTTATTGGAACAAAATGGATTTTCAAGAATAAAACAGATGAATCTGGTAACATTATTTGGAACAAAGCTCGGTTGGTAGCTCTTGGTATTCAAAGGTTGAGGGGGAGGATTTTGATGAAACATTCGCTCATGTAGCCCGAATTGAGTCAGTCCGACTGATGCTTGGCATAGCATGTCATATGCACATCAAATTGTATCAAATGGATGTAAAAAGTGCTTTCTTGAATGAAATTATGAATGAGGAGACCTATGTTAGTCAACCTAAAGGATTTGAAGATCCCCACCACTTGGACCATGTCTACAAATTGAAGAAGACTTTGTATGGACTGAAACAGGCTCCACGGGCATGGTATGGTAGGATGGCCGAATACTTCATAAACTTGGGCTTCAAACGAGGTGAGGTTGACAAAACCCTTTTCATTCAAAAACTGAAATCTGATATTTTGATCTGTCAAGTATATGTAGATGATATTATGTTTGGTTCTTCATCTGAAATACTTGTGAATAACTTTGTGGATTGCATGTCATCACAGTTCGAAATGAGCATGGTAGGAGAACTAAATTACTTTCTTGGATTACAAGTTAAGTAGTTTCATGATGGTATATTGTGACAACTCAAGTGTTATAGACATTTCTAATAATTCTGTTCAACACTCTCGAACAAAACACATGGACATAAGACGTCACTTTATTTGAGATTTGATTGAAAAAGGCATAATTCGACTGGAATTTGTTAGTACTGAGAATCAACTGGCTGATATATTCACGAAACTTTTGGACTTTGAGAGATTTTCCAATCTTCGGAAGTCTCTCAGCATGTGCATACAATAATCACACACACATGTTGTCATTGGTGTTGCCAACACCGGTGACAACACCATTTTTGCATGTCTATTTTTAGGATGTTAGGCATACTGCATAATCATAACCATCCTATTTATTTGTGTAATGTCTGAACAGTGAAGGCAATTTCTGAAAGGTACTCTCTGAGTGTTCATACTTTCAATCAAATGTTGAGGAATAAATTATGCTCAATCCAAGGCATCAAGTAGTTGAGGATATTCATGGAAATCGTGATATTGTCTAATGTGAAAAAGTGACTTGGAAAATGTGAGCATAAGGAGAAAAACAGAAAAGAGGTAAATGAAAAAAATTGTTTAGAAGAAAATGGAAAAAGCTACATAGAGGAGTCCATTGAAGATCGTTCTTCTAGTGTGGGAGCTACCACTTCTAAGTAAAAATAGTAATGGAAAAAGCTACCTAGGGGAGTCCATTGAAGACGTTCTTCTACTAGTGGGAGCTACCATTTCTGAATCAAAATAAAATTTTATGGAAGTTTGAATAAAACTCAGTGGTGTTGCCAGGAGGTGTTGCCAACACCAAGTTCGACACAGCACAGTTTATACACTGCCTGATATTTTGATAATTCATCATATTGGAGGCATATTTAGGACATGCATATTGATTTTTGTTTCGTGAATTCATCATGTGCAGTGACATATCAGTGTTGACCTATGACAGTTAATAAAAACTTTGATTACCTAGATTTTGAATTTATGTGTATACTTGTGTCAGTGAGTTATAATCGACGTGGGTTTTACTGGATATTCTTTTGAAATCGTCGTAACGCGAGTTTGAATCAATTTTACTAGTTTGATTTTGGTAATTACTCTTGCTTGTTCTCATTTACCCTTGCAATTTTTTTTACTCTCGTGATTTCTTTGTGCGTTTTTGTGCGTAACTCCTGATATACCTCTATAATTTTCTCTCATATTCTACAAGTGGCTGAGTAGATGGTGCTTTTGGAAGTTGGCTTACATTCTGGCCAAAAAGGGGGAGTAGGAGAACCAAAAATGACACATAAGAAGATAAAGGATGAATACTTATGTTCTTTCTGTCTGTAATGTTGTTTTTGAGTCTCTCTTATATCTGTTTGCGTGATTATTGAATTTTTCTTTCGTATGTCTCCTTATGTTTTCAAGTGTTCTAATGATGGTGTTGACAACACTGTCAACAACACCAGTGCTCTAACATGTTTAATTAAGGGGGAGATGAACTTTGACTCAGGGGGAGACACACTCTAATGCAGGGAGAGCTTAACTGATTCCGATGCTTACCAAGATTATCATTTTTTGATGTTTTGTCCAAAAAGGCAAAAAGGGGGAGATTGAAAGAAATATTTTATTCCTTTATTATTTTGTTAAATTGATAATATCAATTTAAAATTTTGCCTTTCTAGACTAAAAGATTTTATTTGATTTATTTCTAGATTATAATATTTTGCTTGATTTATTTCTAGATGATAAGATTTTGATTGATTTATCTATAGATATTATAGGATTTGTTTTTAATATGATTTTTATCTCCAAGATATTTTATCTTTGTTTGAAATTGTTTTATAACTAATGAAAATATTGTTTCCATTTTTTGTAGGACTCTTTATGGAATATCTTTTAGGTCAAGCCATTGATATAAGTATGAATAGCCTTGCAGCCGTACAGAAGAGTTCTTGGTGAGAGAATGGGCTTTTGAGAGAAAAGAAGTTTTGAGAGAGAAAAGATTTTCGTGGGGTTGCTGGAAGAGTGTTCTTTTGTGTCTTCGTGAGCTTTCTCGTGTGTGATCTCTGCGTGGTTTTTCGTGGACTTAGTGCATAGTCCTTTTACAGAGATTACTGAAGAATATTTTTAATGTTGAAGACTTTGTGTGATTGATTCACATATACCGTGTTGCCGATTGGTGTTGCCAACACTCAAGAACAACACTGACGCAGAGTGTTAATCGAAGAGTGTCTTCGTTTGGTTTTAAGCAACACGCTTTTTGTTTTTATGCATCTAGTCTTTATGTGGTTTATTTTGATGCATTTTTAATTCCTTGGAGTGTCAAGAAATTTGGATTTTTTTTTCTCACTAGTATTGTTTTGGTGTAAATGATTTACATATTTTTCTAGTTAATTTTTTGCCATGAGGCATCGCACAAGTATTCGTACTTGTGCATAATTTAAAACTGGTGTTTATTTATTAAAGTTATATTTGTGTGTTAATACTTAATTTTCGCTGTATGTTGTGTGCTCGTGTTAACAACACCAGAGCACAACACTAACTTCTGATACACACATTATAATGTTTGTAATTTAATTCTTATACGTTTATACAATTCCTTTCAGATACCTTGTACCTTCACTCTATTGTAAGATATACTATATATATATATACATATACTATATATATATATGGTCATAATAATTACAAATTCAAAATCCCGAAAAAATCAATTAATTTAATTCAAATGCATGTATACAAAAAGGCAAGGATTTATACGATGTTCCCAAATTCATTACATTGGAAAATGACTTGCTACCTTGGACAGAGGGCATTAGTCATTAGGCAAAATCTATTTAATCTTTTTTTATTTGACATTACAGATTCAATTAATCTGAACAACTACTTGATGATCCCCACTCTCCTTTTGTCTTCTTCCTGCTATATCCCAATTTTGACCTTATTGCAGCAATTTTTAATTTTATCAGGAAAATTTCAAAATTATTTCGTAAGTTAGTCTGGATAATGTTTTGGATCTTCAGTTAATTTAAATTTGATTTTTTTGTGGAATTAGTATGATATTTATTACAGTACTGATACGACATCAGATATTAATCTATGCAATTAAATTTATCATATTTTAAAGTCAGGCTCGCATATTTTGCGTTTGAGAGAGTTTTAAGGACAAGTTAAGTGGAAGGTAGGTCATACATGTGGACAATCTTTGGACACCACAAACGTATCATCTACACTTGTGATTGACATACAAGAGTTTCATACAAAGTCAACCAAGGCAGACAGAGCCAAAGCTCATCCCTTCCCTTCATTTTAAAAATTCCATAATTTATTGTATCTATTTACCCATAAATTTTGTAATACGATTTCATTCTAGTCATAATAAATATTTTTTACGTCAAACTCGTAACTTTTTATGATTGGTAATGATCAGATTGACTCATCTTATAGATTTCGACCCATAAGACCATATCGGAACATACAAACTCTAATTATATATATAAATATTATTGTACGTGCCTCAAATTTTTTAATTTTTAATATTGCTCCCTATTCTAAAATGCTGGTTTTCCCAGTGCCGCTGCATAAAGGAAGTGTTGTCTAAATCACGAATATTCCATGTTTATATTATTGAAATCCAAAATCCAAATTAGAAGGCAATATAAATATTGATAAAACAAACATGCCTAGCCACAGAAAATTGGGTTAATGATCTTTGTTAAACTTGAGTTGGGAAACGATCTTCGTTTGTTCAACGGGATCTTGTAAATACATATATATAGTTTGCCTTGATATTGGCATTAAGATCGCGTTGAACAAACGAAGATCGTTTCCCAACTCAATTTTATATATATATATATATATATATATATATATATACACAAATATATTTGTGTGTGTATTTGTATATTTGTGTGCGTGTGTCTGGGTCACCTTTATTCCAAAAAAATAGTAAAAACACTTGAATCACTTGAAAATTGCCAATCCAACATACTATTATATTGTGAACAAAGAACACTGTCTACGTCCGGAGAATTGAATTACAAGTGCTTAATCGACAGGAAATAAAAAAATAAAATAAAATATGTATGAATTTCAACAATAATTCAATATTAAAAATTAAAGCATCCTTGAACAATTGTTTGATACAACTTCAACTTAAATTTGCAGCACGGCTTCAAGAAGATGGTAATCAGGAACTACCTTGGAACATTAAGGAATCACAAATGAGCAGCACGGATTCAATCCAAAGAAGTCCGAATCCTCTTATTATTATCAAGGACCAGAGGCATTTGTCTTCAGTAATACGATTTTCGTGGATTGTTCTGCAACAAGCAAATCAACGAGACACATGAGATCACTCTTATGAGAACGTTTCTGCTAAAATACATAGCCGAAGAAATATAAACTGCATCTAATATGAAAAAAAAATTATGTGTTTCGAAGAATAACTTATATACTATACCAAGGGATTAGGTCTATGGCGATAACCAAGCATCATTCGCTTCTTGTACTGCTCATATATGTCATCCTCAGCAGTCACCTCACCTGGAGCATGAGCACCTACGCCCAGGTTATCCTTTTTCACATCACCTGCCATAATCGGTGCAGCAATTCCACTTTTGGAGCTCCCCAGGCCCTCACCTGCAGTTCAGAATCAAATTAAGAAAGAAATTCTAGTTGCAATCTACAAACTCTCACAAATGTCCATAAACAAAGACAATCAAACAGAGATCCAAGTTATGCTGACGAATCAACTCCTACAACCTCCGGAGATAGTAGTGGAGATATACTTTTAGCAGAAATGAATTCCACGGGAATTACAGAAGTTGAGACCTCTCATATAATAATATAAGAGAGTTTAACCATCATGTTTACAGCCAAAGCAAATAACAATGGTCAGTATTGAAACAATGTAATTTCAAAGAAGAGTGATCACTCTTCAAATAAATTATCCACGAGGTATCAAATATATCTTGGTACGTGTGTCCTATGATTGCTATTAAGATTGAATTCAAGACAAAATACAAGAAGTATCCCATAAGACACAATCAAACCAGGAAATATGTTCTCACTATCCATTAAGAATATAAAAAACGAAAAAGCCATGACCCTAAACTGTAAGATATGCTCTCAGAGCATCTTCACTCTTGATAGACTAACACATAAAGAAACAATTTAGAAGGGTGATTCTGAGAAGGAGGCTCACAGAAATCTTGATAGGATAAATGAAAAAAAAAAAGAAAATAGTAGAACAAGGAAAACTTCATATTGGTTGCCTACAATTGACTTCCAAACAGACGGGACACAAAAGACGAAATCTATAAATCATACAAAGTGAGATCACAATTCATGTGTCAATGTATCATCGTTGTGATCCCGTCACTTTACCTTCCTTCCAGCCCATTTTCGACAAAAGCTTGTGACCAACATTATCTGCCTGGATTTTTGTTCTATCTGCATATTCCTTTGCAGCTTTCTGCACAGAAGCATCATTACAGGTAGCCATGAATTTTTCAAGTTCCTCTAGTGGAATATAATCACCCATGTGGTGCCCTTTCTTAGAAGAGACTGCGCATTGAGAAGACATCATTAGTACAAGTAACATTAAAACTTTTGAATGATACAGCACTAAACTTGGAATCCAAAAAAAAAAGTTCATTGTCGATAGAAAGGACAATAATACAAAACTCGGAAAACCCTAAATATGAATCAACCTTGGAGAGCATCAGGAGGAGGCATCTCATCCTTTGATGGTTTAGGAGGCCTCAATTTCTCTTCTTGTGCAGCCTTCTTCATGTAAAATTCCATCATTGCTATAGGGTCTGAGGCAGTTGCGGTACTTGCTTCACCTATCAATATTTGGCACAAAAAAGATAATGAGCATTCATTGAAATGAAAAAAATCTAAATGGCCAAGTGGAAATTCAAAATGAGTGCATTTCAAACACATAAAGCACGCCTTCCTGACCATAGAAAGCAATAAATATCCTACTAATCTCAATACTATGGTATATAGGAACGACAATACAATAAGGTCCAGTACCAATTTCCCATACTCCTTATCCTAATATAAATCATGCAACTCACAGGCATACAGCAAATTTCTCCCAGAAATTAAAAAAACACTTCATAGTGCCTCAAAAGTCAAACAATTTACTGCTCCATACAAAAGCATATTCTAAGTCATGAAGTTTATTCAAAGAACGTGCAACACTAAAATACTGACAGCTGCAACTGCTTATTTCACAGACAATCATAAAGGCAACTCAAGTTTTTCGTTACTATAGAATATATTTTCCCAATGATGCAGTAAATGAAAGCTAAACAAAGATCTGAGAACAAAATTGATTTCAGGGAGAGAGAGACCATTTTTCCCGCTTGTTAATTGGGATGGATGAGTATGTTCCATGCGCTCTGCAGGCTCGTACAAAGCCGAGGCAGGAGTTTGATATTTTGAATGCTGATGATGTAACTTCTGAGAAGTACTCCCTGAATAGGGGGTTGCAGTGCCTAAACCAGCACATAAAAGGAGCCAGATTACAATGCAACCGACTTGAAAACTAAACAGTTAAAACTTAATCATAAATTTCATGCTCAGGAGGACAAAATTTTCTGTGGCCTGCTATAACCACGGGGTACCACAGAAAAACATTGAAAAAGGCAAACAAGGGATAGAAGGGGACAAATTAGAAACTAATCACTTTACTGGGGCACAAATTACAAACTAATGAACAACTTCATGATAAAATATTAACTATATCTAATCCTGCAACAAAGAGAGAGGGGGAAGCTAGATGCTACCATTAAATATCTTAAATTAGGTTTGAACTACAACACCAATGTGGTCCAATCAATTGCATCCTCCTCCCTCAATCAATTGAACACGCAACAAATTAAGAAATTATACATACAGATCAAACACCAAAAGAGCCTGGCTATTTGAGAAAAGGATGCATCTTATGGAACCATAATACCAACTAATATGTTGTATCAATGACCTAGACAAGGAAAAATTGCTTCAATGAATCCACTTGGATTCAGCACGGAAGGGTGTAGAAGCCAAAAAGAGGAGAAATTCCTCACCAATTAGAAGGGAATACTTTAGGATTTGTGTTTCCCAGATGACACAACTAGAGTTGATGAACTAGGAAAGAGAAATAAAAAAAGAGACACAAAATCAAATTTTTATTATTTACTTATGTGAGAACATACCGGTATGATATAAGCGTAATCGTATTTAGTGGAGTTGATAAACATATTTAACCATATGTTTGAAGGCTAAAGAAGATGAACACATTATTCCAATTGATACAAAAGCATATGTTCAAGATCATGGAGTAAGTTACAAGAATTCATAATATACTGGATAATGTGATTTCAGCATTCGTAAATAATGCTCTGAAACAGAACGTTGGAATACAACTCATAGCAGGAACTATAGGATCAAGACACCAACCATTACAACTCATAGCAGGAACTATAGGATCAAGACACCAACCATTTTGTGATGTTTGGGAATCCGTAGTTTGGTCCAAAGCCTTTTGCTCTTCATTGAGTCGATACAAATAATACTTGTAATCCGAACAGTTTTCATCAAACAAAAACCTGCACGGAATGAAATTAAATTGAAATCCAAAATGTTTACACTAAGCTTAAAGAAAAGTAACAAAAATAATTTAAGAATAAACAAACTGTAATCCTTACACAACATTTAAAGGTAAGTGGCGAGTAAAAGAAACAAGGGAATAAAAATAAACCAATCATACGACAAAAGACAGTCATGACCATGTGAAGTCCAACTTAATCTATATCCAGCCTACTTATCAATCACAAATCTTCATATTTGACATTATAGTGCATGCTACAAAAATCATTCCCCATCACATCATTAGATTGCCTCAATACTTAACAAATCTCATTTACATACAGGATACAATAATTTATGTACAGCCCCCAAAAAAATATAAATGTAGACACAAGACAGCATTTGCATTCGGGTCTTAAGTATATTTCTATCCAATTTTAATCATATAAAGCAGTCTTGCTAGAAATTGATAATAAATTTCCGAGCAGCCTCCAGTAAAGAAGACACCTGAGACGAAAAAGCTGAATGTGCGCATAATAGATAGCGATATTCTATGTTTCTTATCAAAAAAAAAAAAATAGATAGCGATATTCCATTATCAATCAGATCGGAGTGTTAACATTCTAAATGTTTGCTATTAGCCAGCTTTATGCCCACTTGATTCAGAAAGAATCTCACACATTGCATAAACCACACAAACTAAGGAAAGAACTTATTGTTCTTTTTAAGGCAAAACAGATTTCATGAAGCAGGAAAGCCTGTTCGTTTTAATTTTCAAGCTGATGATGACGCTGGATCTCAACTCCACAAGATCATTCTAGCACATATGGTATTAAAATAATCCATGAAGAGCTACAAAATTATCAACATAAAATAATCCATGAAGAGCTATAAAATAATCCTTAGGTGCAAGGCGCAGCCAGGAAACCCCCATGCGCCAGGTGCAGGCCTTGCAAAAGGCGCACCTATGCCAGGCGTAGATTGAGCTTCAGTCACATCAGTGCGCGCTTAATGAAAATGAATAACATTATTCTTCTCATGGCATAATCTCATTTTCTTTATAGGAAATATATGTATCTCAGTTGCACAAATTTCTTTCTAAAAATTATGTCATTTAGACAAAAATTAAGCAAAGCTCAATAGAGGTCAGACATAAGAAACTAAAAAAAGAGCATCACTACCCACAAACATCAATTTTCAGAAAGGACAACTAAGATCATATAAAGATCTAAAGTTGAATTCACAGGGACAACCGATTCTATAAGAAGGTAAGCTGCTCTTACATAGACAAGAAAAGAATACGACATACTTGAAGGGAGTATCTCCAGGGTTTTTTTGTCGTGTCACATGCTCAAACTGCCTTCCATTTTTAGCCACAAAACTCGCTAGTTTCTCCGCTACTTTCCTCACTGCCGGATCACTTGGCAAAGGCGGTACTGCATGTACTTAATAAACTGATTAGTAACAAGAGAATTATCAAGTGCGAATTACTTTGAAGCAGGCGAGCCAAAGTCTCCAAATTTTTCTGTATCTCCTTTCCTTGACAAAGATTTTCCAAATCTTTAGTCTTAAGCTGCATTCATCAGATAGAAGTAACACAAGAATGTCTTACCCTACCTTTCAACAAGCTCAGGCAAAAATCTAACGATATTTTGCCAAATTCTGACATGGACTGACTACAATTAAGGCGAATTTTCAAGAAAATAGCATCGCATATAATGATGACTTACCATCCAATGCAAGTCGTAGCTTAATGGAGCGCCAATCAAAATAATAAGAAGCGGTGTAAAAAAGTACGAAGGAAGTATGGACCAAAAACATTTGGTCAATGAGAATCGTGGAAAAACACAAAAATTTATCAACTAAAAACATCAAGGAGCCAGCCTCAAAATAAATTAAATAGCATCATGAAACCTAGTAAACAAGAGGAATTGATCAAAATGAAAAGGATGACGTTGAGATACGACAAACTTATGCAACTATTAACATTCACAGATTTGAGGAAGAATTAAAAATTCTCGCATTATAAAAAAAGACTGATTGGAAGGATTCAAAACAATTTACCAATCCGCACAAGACTACTGGACAAAGGTAACACACACTCACACTCAGCAGAAAGACATACCATGGTACGAGACTTTTGGCATATAAAAAAAAAGTGGAAAATAAATTGAAATATTGGTGTGAGTGAACCAAGACACTCGTAAATAGTTGACGAGTGGCTAGGTCAAAGCTCAGGTCGAGCAGACCGAGTACGGATTGAGTCAAGTTAAGGATTTATTGAGATAACCAATCAGATGCTGTAATATGTAATTTTTTTCATTTTAAAATTTTATGCATGTCGTCATATCATAACTTATATCTTTGACAATTAATTTTCAAAACTGGAGGGAATTTGCTTCATTGCATTGTCATGCACCAAAAATAGAACTTGTCTAACAAACATCCTGGCCGTTATATTTTTTCTTCCATTTTTTTTTTTGCCAGGTTGAGCTCAACTCTGCACAATAATTTCCTACATTTTTATATTCTAGACTTTAGATATGTTCAAATTCCAAAACTCTACCAAGCATATAATGAGCATTATCTTGGAACATTACACTGAACAGGCATAATCATGAGAATATATATAACAAAGATCCTGCCAGATTCACCAGGTACGCAAAAAAATATAGAACAGGTAATAAAAAAGGAAAAGTAGTTACCAACATCAGCTTGAGACCGCTGGTCAGACGCACCAAGCTCAGCCAATTTTGGCCGCTTCATAGGTCCATCACCTGAGGAATTTCCAGGTTCCTTTTCATCTCCATCCTCATCTTCATCAAATTTAACAGTGGGTGAAACAAGTTTTGACTTTTGTTTCAAACTGAAGGCAAGTTTTCCACTTGGAGATTGGATAGTTTTCTGGGGGTTATTAGCCTTAAAATTCAGAGTCGAATTGCTATTGACTGTTTTTGGGTATGAAGTTACAGATGTACTTGAACCAGACAAAGACTTCTCCAGTACTTCATCCTTCTTATCTTTTTCCTGTTGAAGTTGTTTGAACCTCTCCATGAACGACCCATCATTAACAAACAGGCCACGATCTTTTGCTTTGTCCATTGCCTAAGTGACAAGTATCTTTCACAGCTTGCAATTACTCACTGCTAAACAAGAAAGCTCACAAGCTATTTAGCCAAAGAAGTCGTCCATCAGATAACTCTTGCTATTAACAGTATGCACATCTTTTTATGTGGATGCATATTAAGGAAAAAATACCAGTTTCAGAAGTGGTCATTTTCATGGAATAAATGAAAATAACCACTCAATGAAAAATGAAAACTTCAAAAAGAATTTTCTTTAATTGTCAACCTAAGTTAAATATCTTTACGCAAATACGATTTAGCAGTGACATAACAGTGAAGAAATGACTTTCATTCCGAACGTAAAATTAGGATCTATATTGCTCGAAGAAGCAACTGCAACTGACTACAAAGGGTTCATTTCTGAAGGATATGCAATAATGAGAAGACCAAAAGTCCCACTGTTTAAATGTACCTCAACTTAATTAGAAAGGCAAATATTTCTACCACATAAAGTAGAATTATATATTACGACTCAAACATAACATCTGCCATGGAAAAGCAGCAAAACTAAAAGAAACATCCAAACTCGGCAGATACAAATATAAAGGTACAACCCTTCATTTAAAGGGCAACAATCCTCTTTCAGTAACCTTCTCTCATTTTGATCATAAACAAGCAAAAGGGGAAAAGAGAGAAATAAGTATGAATTCAAAGAAATATAAATAAGTTTAGCTACATTTTTTGCTATTGAAAAATAAGTAGCAAAAAAGGCAACCTTGGTAGAAAATTACAATAAAACAAATCTCTAGGAAAAATTCGCAAATCATAAAACCACTTCAGTCGATCATGAACCACTTAAAACTATAGCTAGAACAAGTCGTACGCTTCAATTTACAAATAAGTACGATAAAAGGGGGCAAAACGGACAAAAACGATCGAATATAAATCGAAATCTCAAAAATCTGAAGCTTTGTAGCTGTAGCAACAAAATTCAATCTTTTAACGCGAAAACAGTGTCGAAACCCCGAATTTGAATATTAACATCAATTGATTGATAAAGAATATATTTTTACCGGAACGGTGAAATCAATAGGTAATTTGGAAATTGTTGATCCAAAATATCAAAATCGGAACCCTAATCGGGTCTTTTCCCCCCAAAGCTGCACCACACTGAAGAGTCTCGTATTATATCAAACGAACGCGCTATTCGTTGTTTAAAAACATCGAAGAATCGCGACTCTCTCTATTTAATGGTGTTATTATATAAAAAAAATTATTTACCTTATAAAAATTTATTTCTTAATATTGTTATTATTTTTATTATATATTAAATCATGTATGATATTTGGAATATCTATTTTAACTTTATATATGAACCTCTTTTTTTATCTGATTATATATATGTACCCTAAAATTATATATATATATTTTAAATTGAAGATGTTTAATATACGACGAATTAATATAATATAGTAGGTCTTTCTCTCGCAAGTATTCTCTTCCTCTTAATCTTCGAGTTTTTTTTAGCCTAGTTGCAGTGCTACTGGAAAGCTTTTATGCTTACCCGATGGACGATCTTGTGGGTCTGACGACAGTCTCACGAATCTTTATCTGTGAGACGGGTCAATCCTACTGATATTCACGATAAAAAGTAATATTCTTAGCATAAAAAATAATAATTTTTCATGGATGACCCAATAAGAGATCATTCTCACAAAATACGACCTGTGAGACCGTCTCACACAAGTTTTTACCAATATAATATCGTAATAATTTTTTGTTGGAGTACCGTTTTTTCGCACTCAAGACACAGCGAAAGTTTAAAAAATTTGTTTCAACGTTCGAAACAGTCATTGGGTGCGTATGTTTATTCATAGGGTATATAGATTATTATACATGCGCGTATATAACGCTGGTTCCAAACTATTCCCGATTTTAAGCGTGGTTAATTTTTCTTGTAAATCCCTACGAACGGATCTCTCTACGGTTGATCGTGAAATTCGGTCCACAATCGGAGATTGCATTTCTCATTTGGATTGTACTAGAAACCTCAAACAATTTGTGCATTGAGACCCAGTCATCCGAATTTCCAAAATCCAGAATCGGTGCAGCGACAGAGGCGCAGCGGTGCAAGGGAATAAGTGGGCAAAATTTTCTTCCAATTGGGATTGGAGGTGGCCAAAACTTTTCAAAGGAAGTGGAGGAAGATTTGATTAATTCTTGTGCTTGTATTGTATATAAAAATTCCGTTATATATTATGCTCCCTTAATGCAAAGCGCTCAGATATAAAAGTATGAGATGCACCCGTATCTATCAATACATATGCAGGATAACCGCAAAGGAAACAGTTACCTGCGATCACATCATCTGGTGCATCTTGGGCCTGCTCTTCTATCAGTGCAAACACTCGAGCCTGCTGTCTGGGAGGTTGGCTCACTGTCTGGCTACCTCTGGCTCGGGGCTGGGTCTGTGTAGGAATGGGCTGAAAGGAATGAACAGATGAAGCTTGCCTCTCAGGCTGAGCTACTGAACCAGATGCTCTTACACTATGAGCCTGCTATACACCTTTCTGGGGACAAACCCTGGCGAAGTGTCCCTGCTGTCTGCAGATATTGTAGCGACCCATCACATCCTGACACTGCTCGGTGGCATGTCGGCCTCCACAAGAACTGCAATATACACCTGTATACTCTGTACTCTGGCCAGGACCTCTCTGTCGTGACCCACTGGAGCTCGACGAACTGCTCCCTGATCTTTTAAACTGTTTTCCCTTCAATTTCAATTGGTCTTTCCTTCCGCTACTGCTACCACCACTCTCAAATATGGGAGGGGGTTGAACTGAAGGTTGTGGCGGTCTCGGCGTCGGAGCAACATAAACAATACTTCGTTGCCTAAACAATCCAGTTTCTGCTCCCTTGGCTCGATTCAAGGCCTCTACAAAGGTATTGGGTCTACCTGTATTCACCAAAGTAAAAATTTCCGGATTCAGGCCATTGATAAACTGATCCGTAACGGCCTCGTCATTTCCTGCGACATGAGGAGCAAATCGGAGCAATGCAGAGAAGTTAGCAACATATTCTTCGATATTCAGTTGTCCCTGTCTCAGATTAGCAAATTCAGCACCTTTTTCTTTTCGGTAGGACACAGGAAAGAATCGCTGATAGAACTCGGCTTTAAAAACTTTCCAGGTAATTTCTGTGCCACGATGCTCCAATGCTCTCTTCGTGGTAAGCCACCAATTCTTTGCAACTTCTTGCAGTTGATGCCCAATAAGTTTAACTCGTCGCTCGTCGGTGTAGTCAAGAGATTCAAATAACATCTCTATGTCATCGAGCCAACTTTCACACTCAACTGAATTTTCTGTGCCCTTCAGTGTTGGTGGTCGAAATGACTGAAACCTCTTTAGCAAAGTCTCCATCGGTGTAGCGATTACATCCATCGGATCATTGGATGTACTGCCCTGTTCTGGTGCCCGACCTGCTGCTGGTTGCGGTACTCGTCGAGGAGGCATATCTGATTATCAAACGGATTAGTACACAATCTATACAATCTGTCTCAGCCCTCCTCTTATCATATACCTCTGATCCAGAATCGGTTCTAATTTAGTCTTTACAAATACATGCTGTAATCAACTCCGATAACAATACAACATGTAATAGGGAAAGCAATAAATCATGCTGGCACAATAAAAGCAAGGAAGGAAATTCAATCTACCCCCGTTCATTCTATTCTATTTCAGTCTACAGAACATACTGCTCTGATACCACCTGTTGTGGGGACCCGGGCTCTAAACTCAATTCTTTTTGGGATTAATTGGATCTTTGCTAGAAAATGTAGGTACAAAATTTTGCTTTTAACATTAAATCAAGTGTATATAAATCAAGCACAAGATCCTTTTCTATTTTATTTCAACAAACATTAATACATGTCTTGTTTTAGTACATTCATACAACTAGTGTTCAATACAAACTACAGATCATATGTAAAATCACTAGTAATCTTCTACGCTCGAAATCACCATGCTATCTCGATCTCTCATCTCATCAAGTTCTTCTGGATCCTGATCATGTCCCCCCTGTTGTTATGCACACATACAGACACAACAACAGCCGGAAACTCCGGTGAGAACAAATCCCAGTATAAAACATGTATACATGCATATACACAATATAAATCATGAAGCATACTATCATGAATAAAATCAATAACAACATGTCCCATAGTCTATGAAACATAAACAATGTAAGACAAGTAACTTAAATCAATTCATACCTTGGACTCGACTCGTATCTAACTCTAGGGATCCCGGTGTGAATAAGACGTCACAGTCTGCCACCTACCCTCCCAATCGCGGTGACGGTACGTCTTATTCCTAGACTTCGGTCCTGTCTGTATCGGATATCTACAATCGGAGTACATCTTCTCCTATGCGTCGATACCACCGAACATCTAGAAATTTGGCAAATCTGCCAATGACTCTCCTATCTTAAATGCTTGAATATAAATCTATAAACAAATCACAAACATATCAAAATATAAACAATCTAGTATGTGATTTTGGGAAACTCAAATCAAATCTAATTCGAGTTGTATCTTCCCGAATCAACATGAATTATAACTTCTTGTCGTACAATCTTTGTCGAGATCGAAGTCTATATCTGTCAAAGCTTGTCTATATCAATCTGAAATGGCAATGTTGAGATGTCCAATATCAATCCACAACTCAATTCAACATATGTATGAATCAATAATCAATCTTGATACATTTCGACGACATAACGGCGTAATTTCTCGATAGCGATCAACTCCACCAACAAGAATCAATATCATCAAGTCATATCCATCATAATCTATACATCATAAGCTCAAAATCTGCATAATCTCATACACATATATGCTGGAAAATCATAGTACTCGCATACGATATCATTTCTTCGATCCGGTTTCGAATATACGTTCACAATAATCATAAGGACACATAATCTCAATCAAATCAAAATTTCCCCAACATCTAAACTTCAGAACATGCTGAAAAATAGTAATACTTACATCCTTACGAAGCTATCGAAGAGAGGAACATAAATCTGAACTCGGATTGAAAATCGGTTGATCAGCTTGTGTGCTATTCAATTTCTAAGCTTGAAGCAAACTTGAGAATTCTACCATGGTGCTCTCGGTAATCTGGTGTTGAAGGAAGAAGGAAAGGAAGACAACACATAATATATGCATGGCAAGGGCAAGTGTCTTATTTTCCATCAAACACGTTGCACCGCGGGTGCGCTCCCTCTAGAACCGCGGGTGCGGTCAGCTCACGGCACCACGTTCAAAAATTCAAAAACAGCGACCGCGGGTGCGGTCTTCTTCTTGGCGCGGGTGCGGTGGCTCGTGTGTGCAACAATCCTACTTACTGCCACTACACCGCGGGTGCGGTAGAAAATTGAGCGTGGGGGCGGTGCCTCTTCCATGTAACACCTCATAATCTCGTCTTATCAACCTACAATTCTCGGGCATTACAATTCCTTTGATATCTGTGTTGTCTATGACTCGATTATCACAGAAAAGAGCAGAGGGATTCCTTGTGTATTCAATAGATGTACTGAAATCGAGCGCGTCATTGGCAGATTTGCCAGTGGTATGTGAGTTTGCTGACGTCTTTCCAGATGAGATTCCGGGTTTGCCTCCAATCCGAGAAATAGACTTCAGTATTGAATTGATACCAGGTACTGTTCCTATTTCTAAAACTCCATACAGAATGGCACCGATTGAATTGAAAAAATTGAAATGACAGTTAGAAGATTTACTGGCCAAGGGTTACATTAGACCGAGTGTTTCTCCTTGGGGTGCTCCAATATTATTTGTCAGAAAGAAAGACGGTTCAATGACTCTGCATTGACTATCGGCAACTGAACAAGGCTACGATAAAGAATAAATATCATTTGCCTCGTATTGACGATTTATTTGATCAGTTGCAGGGTTCTTCTGTTTATTCCAAGATCGATCTGAGATCTGGATATCATCAGCTGATAGTCAGAGATTCTGATATATCGAAGACAGCTTTAAGAACCAGGTATGGTAACTATGAGTTTATAGTCATGTCGTTTGGTTTAACGAATGCTCCAGCTGTATTTATGGGTTTGATGAACCGCATATTTCAGAAATATCTTGATGACTTTGTGATTATCTTTATTGATGATATTCTGATTTATTCCAAGGATATGATTGATCATGCTGAACATTTGAGAACTGTATTGAAGATTCTGATAACTGAGAAATTATATGTTAAATTGTCTAAATGTGAGTTTTGACTGAAGCAAGTGATATTTTTGGGACATATTATATCTGGAGATGGTATTTCTGTTGATCCTAGCAAAGTTGAGGCAGTGAGCAGTTGGCCTAGACCGACATCAGTGCCAGAGATACGCAATTTTATGGGTTTAGCAGGATACTATCGTCGATTTATTAAAGATTTTTCCAGTATTGCTAAGCCGATTACTCAATTGACTCAGAAGAATGCCCTATTTGTTTGGTCAAAGGCTTGTGAATCCATTTTTCTAGAATTGAAGAAGAGATTAACCAGTACTCCTGTGTTGACTATCCCGTCAGGTACTGGTGATTTTGTTGTTTATTGTGATGCTTCTCACAGAGGTTTGGGTTGTGTTTTGATGCAGCGAGGACATGTTATTGCTTATGCCTCGAGACAATTGAAACCACATGAGACTCGCTATCTGATTCATGATCTTGAATTGGCTGCCATTGTTTTTGCACTGAAGATTTGGCGACACTACCTATACGGTGAGAAATTTGAGATTTATTCTGATCACAAGAGTTTGAAGTATCTATTTTCACAGTTAGAATTGAATATGAGACAACGTAGATGGCTTGATTTGTTAAAAGATTTTGATTGTAAAATCAAATATTATCCGAGAAAATCGAATGCAGCAGCTGATGCCCTGAGTCGAAAGGTATGTTCTTTATCCTTATCGACGATTGGTGTTTCGAATTTGATTGAAGATTGTTGTCTGTCTGGATTAGTATTTGATACAGATTGTCAACCTTTGAGACTTTATGCCATTCAAGTTGAACCAGAGTTGATTGTTCGAATTAAAGAAGCAGAGAAAATTGATCAGAATATTCAGAACTCGATTTTGATGGTCAGATCAGAACATCAATCCGAATATCAGGCTCGTGATAATGTAATGTATGTGAATAATCGTCTTGTTGTGCCAGATGTTTCAGATTTGAGACACCAGATTTTGGCAGAGGCACAATGTAGTCGTTTCAGTATTCATCCTGGTGGCAGAAAAATGTACAATGATCTGAAGAAACAGTTTTGGTGGAAACAAATGAAAGCAGATATTGCAGAGTTTGTATCCAAATGTTTGAATTTCCAACAGGTGAAAGCAGAAAGAAAGAAAGCAGGAGGATTGTTGCATAGCTTATCTATTCCTGAATAGAAATGGGATCACGTTTCTATGGATTTTGTAACAAAGCTACCACGATCCTCCCGAGGTTGCGATGCGATTTGGGTTGTTATTGACAGATTGACCAAATTAGCATGTTTTATTCCGTACATGATGACGTACAGACATGACCAGATGGCAGAGATTTATGTCAGAGAAGTGGTCAAATTGCATGGTGTGCCTAAGTCTATTGTATCATATCGTGATCCTCGATTTACTTCGCACTTTTGGCACAGTTTGCAACAAGCTCTAGGTACGAAATTACATTTGAGTATTGCATATCATCTTCAGACAGACGGACAGTCAGAGCAGACTATCCAGACATTGGAGGATATGCTTAGAGCTGTAGTGCTAGATTTTGGCACTAGCTGGCAAGATATTTTGCCACTTTTGAGTTTTCGTACAACAACAGCTATCAGACAAGTATAGAGATGGCTCTGTTTGAAGCATTGTATGGCAAGAAGTGCAGATCCCCTCTCTATTGGGATGAGATATATGAGGTACCTGAACTTGGACCTGATATGATTCGAGATATGACCGAGAAAGTGAAGCTGATTCAGAAGAAAATGAAGACAGCTCAAGATAGACAGGCCAAATATGCAGATATTAGACGTAGACCTTTAGAGTTTGAGGCAGGAGACAGAGTATTTTTGAATATTTCTCCTTTCAGATGCATTGTCAGATTTGGCAAGAAAGGGAAATTATCTCCATGCTATATTGGGCCGTATGAGATTCTGGAGAAGATAGGTACTCGTGCCTATCAACTTGCCATTCCTCCTTCTCTATCTGGTATACATGATGTCTTTCATGTGTCTATGCTGCGGAAGTATCTTCCTGATGATTCTCATGTTCTTCAGCCAGACGAGGCAGAACTTGATGAGACTCTGAGTTATTTTGAGAAACCGATCCAGATTCTAGATCGTAAAGAAAAGCAGCTCAGAACGAAGACTATTCCGATTGTGAAAGTTCAGTGGATTCGTCATGGCATTGAAGAAGCTACTTGGGAAACTGAATCAGACATGAGACAGAAATTTCCCGAGTTATTTCATTGATGTGAGTTTTCTTATTTAGCTTCTGTATATCTCATTCTTGTATATGATTTGATTGCCCTGTGATTTCGGGGACGAAATCAGATCTTAGAGGGGGAGAATTGTAATGCCCGAGATTTTATTCTGTTAATCTGAGATTATTGATTTACAAATTGATGTGATTATAGAAGGACCACTCCGAGGCACGATTTGAGATAGCATGTGACATTGTATTGTGCGAGGAAAGAATGTCTCGCGCATATGCGCGAAACGAGCCGCGCATATGCGCGAGCAAGGCAGAAGACCTCACGCATATGCGCGAGAAGAGGACGCGCATATGCGCGAGCATGTGAAACTTCCAAGTGCCGAGACAGTAGGTCTCGCGTATATGCGCGGGGACAGGGCGCGCATATGCGCGAGCAGTTGAAGTGTTATGCGACGAGACAGTAGGTCTCGCGCATATGCGCGATGGTCGCGCATATGCGCGAGACGTGCTGCACAAAGATTGAGCCACATGTCTTGGCCATGCACATATAACATGCAAATCCTTCATTTTTCTCAGATGGAACAATAAGCAACAACCGAGAGAGCTCAATGTTTCCTTAGATTTTAGATTTGTGATTGTACAAGATCCAGCCGTCAGAATTTCAATCTGAGTTTGATACCGTATTTCTCTCGTCAAAGGCTTCTCAAGGACGTAAGTTTTCTTCTGTTTTGTTATGATTCGAAAACATGATATTGAAGGAATCATGATTTGCATCTATATTATTTGTTCCTGAGATTGTGATAATCGTATAATCGAAACCGGATTGAAGAGCGGATACCGTATGAAATTGTTATCATTTTCAGATTGAATTTGATTGAGATTATACCGATTTGAGAATATCAGATTGTGTTTGTTATCGATTATGAGTTATGATTTGTATCTGTTGATATGGTATTGCTGGGCATATCGAGATTATGCCGTTATGCCGTCGAAAGTTGATTAGATTGAGAATTCTTGTGTTGGGTTGTATATTGATATTGTACTCCTCGATACTGTTATTCCAGAGTTGGTATTGAAGGCTTCGAAGAACGATCAGAGCCAGATTGATATTTGATTTCGTTGACTAGACTGATCTACGAAAAGAAATGTATAAATCAATTTTAAACCGGGAAGATACAACTCGAGTTAGATTCGACTTGAGTTTTCCCCAAAACCACGTACTTATTTGTTATTGCTTTAATACCTTTGTATTCTTTGAATGTTTATGATTATTCTATGGATTTATAGAAAAGCAGAGAAAGATAGATATCGAGAAAGAGTCTTGGGCAGATGTGCCTAGTCTTTGGCAGAGGAGCCAAGTCATTGGACACTTGGTTGAAATCGATGTTGCTTAGGAGTAGATCGACTCTTATTGTAGAGATTCGATACGATGTACCAAAGTCCGGGAACCGGGATCCCTAGATAAGAGTCGAGTCTGAAATTAAGAGTCAAAGAGATTGATTTACAGTTTTATATCAATTCATGTTTTTCAGATTATGATACATGCTATTGATAAATGATCAATTCATGTTTTTCAGATTATTATACATGCTATTGATAAATGTTCCATACTTTTATATCTGTTTATATGATTAAATGTATACGTTGTTTATACTGAGAATATATTTATCACCGGAGTTATCCGGCTGTTGTTGTGTTTGTATGTGTGCATGACAACAGGTGGGACAGGATCAGGGTCGAGACGAGGATGAGAGATTGAGTTTAGAGTGGAGATTCGGACCCAGAAGTAGAGTTGATCTTCATCACTTGATATGTAGTCGATGAATAGTAGTTTGTTATGATTTTCTTTTGTACTAGACTTGTACTATGGATTATGTTGTAGATATTTAACTTGATTTTGTGATGTGAATGAGATGGGACCTATTTTGTTATAGAAAATTGTACACTTGTTATATAGTGTTCAACATTTAAAAAAAAAATTATGACCCAATTTAATTAATTGATCCATTTACTCCTAATGATGATTGAAAAGAATGAAATAGCGTCCGGGTCCCCACATGTTGTAAGATTTAAAATATTTTAATTGCACCGTTACCACTAGGTTTTAACATTTTTTAAAGCGGAAAGGTCTTGATCTTACAACTATAAAATTAGTGACTGAGCAATATGACATTGTGAGATAAATATTGGGAGAAAGAAACATTGACATTTTGTTGGTTTAACTAATCAGATTGTTTATTTTCAATACAAGCACAGTAAATTACTTAAATTTAAAGATTGTATAAATAGAAATCGAGCAGTAGTAATAGCGCGATTGCATGACTTGTAATTGTATGAGGTTTGTAAATGAGTGACATATATAACAGTAATTATGTGATTACCGAGATAGACATGGATAACATGATTGTCGCTCTGACAAAGCAAGTGGATGATGTAAATGGCTTAATATGATGTTGATGTCCCGTGGTTCATTTTGGTCATTCGACAGATGATGCATCTACTTGATTTGTTATTATATTTGTCAACCGTATGGCATGAAGTTTAATTCTTGTAAAAAGAACATATATTTGGTACGAGTTGTTGATATGACTGTGAGATTAATTGGAACTATTGGCGATATACTGATATATACTGATAAATATGATTATTATTATTGTTGATTTCGCAGAATAGATGCTTGTATCATTTGAATAATTATTAGATTTAATTTATAATATTGTGATATGAGTTGATAAATAACTTGTAGTTTTTCATGTGATACTTACAATTTGTCTAATTGATATATTTGATTATGAACTTATTGACATTGACTGACCTTTTTATGATATTTGTTTTTAGATGACAATATAGAAATTGGTAGAGGTAGGTGTTTGTGTCATGTCAGTGTTTGAAAATGCGGCCTAGGCGGCCGCTTAGGTGCTAGGCGGAGGCCAGCCGCATCGATAAGGTGCCAGGTGGCCAGCCTGGGCACTATGCGGGCCTGGGCACGCCTATGCTGGCTTGATTTTTTTTTAAAAAAATTGAGCTTCTAAAATTTTAAAAATAACAAGCCCACTTGAAAAAATAAAAGTTGGGCTCACTAGGTCTGCTTGCTGGCTTTCTTTCCTTCTCGTCGTTTTCCAATCTCTCGTTCCAGAGAATTTCTTGGCCGCGATCTTTCTTCTCATTTCTGTCTGAAGTTCAATCCATTCCTACAGCGTTCAGGTCCATCTCTATTTTTAAGCTTTTAGGTTGATGTTCATGCGATTTCCTTGTCACGCCTTTTGTAGGGAAGGGTGCTATTTTTTAGGCTGAAGATCTCAGCGTACAGGTCCATCTCTATTTTTTTATTTTTTAATGCATGTTACAGGTCCATCTGTATCATGGTTTTCTCGACCATGCATGGAAGTTTTGCATGCCGATGAGTTTGAACTGCAAGATACAATTATTAATAAGGAATTTGCAAAATATAGAGATAAGACTGGGTTATTTGAGAAAGCATTGGCTGCAAAAGCATGTGAAAAAAATGACGATACATTTGATCCAGGTACATGGTGGAGCACCTACGAGGCTCACATACCCAACTTGCTAAGAGTGGCATTGAGGATTCTTTCATTAACTACAATTTCATCTGGGTGTGAAAGAAATTGGAGTGTATTTGAAGGAGTAAGTTTAAACTTTAATTAAAATAAATTATTAATTTTTAAAGTGTATGTTCATATTTTTTAAAAGAAATAGGTTGGATTACCATAGGTTGAACAATCTAGTATTTGTCAAATTTAATGCTAGATTGTTTAACAAGCAAAAATGAGAGGAAAAAAAAAAGAAAGGAACCTCGACGTCTATCTTAAAAAGATGGTTCAAATGCACAAGGTTGGATTGTGGATGGTGGGGAAGAAAATGAAGTTGAACCAGGTTCGGGGCTCACTTAGCAATTAGTTGATGAAGCAACTGGGGCAAATGAAAATCTACAACACCGAAGAAGCCCTAGAGTTAGAGAACTTCACGAGGATGATTTTGAATTTGAAGAAGATGATGATAATCAAAATGATGATATTGATTTGTGTCCGATGAAGAACAAGTTGTTGAAAAATTCGGAGAAGGAGAAGTGGAGTAATTTGTGATGACACATTAGACTATTTAATTGTGAATTTTGGAAAAAAATCTGAATTATTTCTTATTTTATTGGGAACATTTTGAAGGATATTTTAAATTTGATGTTATTGTTTTGAAATTCTAGTATATAATTTATTATGTTATGATATCGTAGAATCCGATTAGCGAAACCTAGTCCCTGCCTAGGCGACCTAGGCGTTGGGCTGTCGCCCGACAAACGCCTAGCGAATTTTAGGCCTAGGCGCTAGACGCCAGCCTGACTAACTCATATCGAATTTTATAACCTTGTGTCATGGTAGAAAGAAAGCTAATATAAATTTATTATACTAAGTGTTTAGTAAAATCGATTATACTAAGAATATGTTTGTACTTCATATTATGTGGAAAAAATAGTAATAAATATTTAGACATACATATATATATATATACACACACACACGTATATATAAACATATTGATTGGAGAATATATACAAGATTAAAATTAAAATATTTCTTTAAAGTGACATATAAATAGTTAACCTTGATTGATAACTAATTTTGTTTTAAATCGAACTGTGGACATTTATAATGTATGTATGTGTGTGTGTGTGTGTGTGTGTGTATATATATATAAATGAGGAAAATAATACAAAAAATAACTAAATTAACTCACTCTCGTTTATATAATTTGTTTCACTTTCCATCATTTAGAAAACCACTTAATTGGTTGCTAACTATTATTTCTTAGAACCGAAATATCCGACACATAATATACACAATCATAGTGTATCTGCGAACCAATTCAAGTTCCCATATAGTAGTCTTGCAAATTCCACAATTTACCTGGTTAAATTAAACACACAGTCACATATATGCTCGTATTCTCAGCAGAATATTGCAACCAGAGCGCGTGGGGTAGCTATGAATCGACATCATCGTTATGTTCTTGTCCAGCACCGTTGCATTAGTTACGCATTCTTATCAAAAAAGACGACTAAGTCGCTGTAGTATTTGTCGCTTACGTTCCTCGTGAACAGATGCACCTCGCCCTCGTATCCGTGAGTGTCTACAAAATGATGGATGAGATGAAAAGAAAATTATGGATGAGACATTTCATGTGAAACGGTGACATTTGATTGAAAGGGATTTATTTGTTTTCTTACCTTGACTTGTTTTTGCAAGTCTTTAATGTACTCAACTGCCAGGTCTAGCATATCCGATGTATTTGTTTGCTGCCAATCAACAACATTACAAACAAAAATTAAGAAAAAAAGAACGGAAAGGAAGTTTAATCTGAAAAGGAAATCAATAAAATCAAATTTTGTTTAATACGACCAACAGAAATTTAACCATTTTCATCAAATTCTAAGTTCGACAAATTTTCGGACGAAATCTGATCACCAATATGCAGATTTGTCCATGCTATACGGATTGATATGCATCTTTCAAGCACGGACAAATCCCTGCACTTGGATACCCAACACATTGCATCCGACCCCGTAGACATATAGGGGTGATTCAGGAGTATCGGGGTATCAGGCGAAGATCAGCTGGTGCACGCACATCTGCCACACATAAGCAGCACTTGACTGTGGTTGTGTCACTGTTAAATATTCAGGAAATGTCACCCCTTACAAGATGTGCACACGACGAGGTTTTGCTAGTGTATTTCCAACAAACGGGACTACGATATTTAATAAGTACCTTGTCCATATTTGGGAAAAGATCTTGCAGCTTCTTCATTTTTTCACTTATTCTGGTCCGTCTCATCTACAAAAACAGGAAAAATATGTTTTCACCATCAAAATCTTGACGAGTTTTACATCTAATCTTTAGAAAATCTTGATGATTTATGTCAGAGAGCAACAAATGCTTGCACTGTATGTGTATATGGTATGATAATTCAACCCGAACACTTAGGCTATTGTATGATTTAAAATATTGTATAGTTATTGATAGAAAATATCTTCTAATGGCTTGGAAGGTTGTAATGAAAAGCTCGATTCTATATCATACAAAAGGATATTTACCCGTTCGGCTATACTTCTTGGATGAGTGGCAAAACCTCGTTTGGCCCGGATTTGACAAGGGACGGTGTCTTGTTGAAAGTGCAAGAACTTTTGCATTTCGGCCGTACTAGTAGATGTATTTGGCAAGCTCAAATGATGAACTAAACCTGGAGACTTTTTCCTAGTTTCCTCATTCTGTTTTAAAAAAATGACAATCAGAATACAATAAAACCACACAAAAAAAGTGAAGGGAATGGAAAGCAGACAAAATTTCGACCTGATTTTCCAATCCATTGAAACTAGAGAACATCTTCAAATCACCATCTCGAGTTCTTTTCAAGCCATTGAAAGAGGAATCGTTCCACGGCTCGTATTCTCTGCTGTCAATAATGTGAGAACTATGTCCCGACTGCTTGTCCTCGGAGCTACGTGCGACTATACTCTCATTGCAGTTCTCTGGTATGGTGGGCATGAATCTTGAGGTTGAAGATGGGGAGGATGAAAAGTTGATTTGATTGTTCACACCTCTTGACGAATTGGGTTCTGCGTGATATTGCACTCTGTAATTTCCCACCCCTCCCATTGAACCTAATCCTGAGGTGAAAACACATGTTTTAGCCAGTGTTAGTACACACAACTTATGCCTATTTTGAATATTATGAACTAATACACAGGGCAGCAACTATACATGAAAAATAAAAACATTTCCATGTGAAATGTGATCTATCACCCCTTGTACCGATTCCCACCAAACTCCCGTCTGCTTGAAACAGGAATCTTGAGTTTCTCAGTCAAGGAATCCAGTTGGTAATACTTGAACAAGATAATTTTAAACGTAGAACCAATCTGTGGCGGAGCCAGTAGGTCATCCTCCAAGTTCTAAATTTTCTTGTCCTAATTGACTTCCGGCAACGAATGACAAAGTGAAAAAACAAGCACAAATCATGAATTGCTCGAAAATAGTATTGCCTATTCTGGTTCTCACATGGGTTCATTGTATATCCTGAGATACAGAATAAAAAATTAGTAGCATAATTATGTAAAACAGAGTAGTAACAATGAACAAAACAAGCAAATCCAGCGAGAAGTGCACCAAAGAAAAAACGTTAAAGAAAAATACAACCTCAAGAAAATGAATTAACAAACCTACCAGAGAAAAATCCAGCAGGAGAACTCGTTTGCCTAGCAAGATTTGAGCCATTATTATTCACCTTATGAGCTTGAGTCTCCATTCCCACAGAATAAGATCCCACATAGCCCAAATCCCCGCCAATCTCCTGCTTCATCGAACGCCCGTTATCCATGAAAGCAGAAAAGAGAGATTCAGAATCATCCCCAGTACCACTGTTATTGTCCGCAGTGGATTCCAGAAGGGTCGCGAGAAACGAACCCGGAGCAGTTCGATACCTCGCTAACCCACAACACTGCTCTGGATTTTGCTGATTCCCAAACAAATCGGACACCATCGATTCTTTGCTCCTCAAGAATTCTCCCTCGGCTGAAATATTCTTGATACCGCTGCTGTTGTTCGGGAAAAGAAAGCTACTGCTACTGGTACTGCCACTGCGGTTTCTGCTCATGTTTATTGGGCTTATTATAACAAGTACAGAATCACCAAGTCAACGTTAATGGCGGCTTCAAGATCGGGTAGCTCGAGAGATTGGAAGCTTTGGGTTGAGTACTGAAGCATCAAAATAGAAACCTTTCCCTTATCTTTATTTCAGTTAATTTCTCGAAGGAGAAAGAAACATGGCGGAATTCGAGGGGGGGACGGCGTGTTAAATTTCTACAAGAATCTACAGTGAAAAAAGGCTGTTTCTTGCTATTTTTGCAAATCCACAAACAGCGCCAGAAAAGGCAAAGGGTATCAGATTTGCTCCAACTTTACTGATCTCTATTTAGTATTTATGGACTCCATTTGCCGGTAGCTTCGAATCTACATGTGGGCACTGTTTCCACATTATTTAGATGGATAAGATTTACACACATACATAATTTTAAAAAAATTAGTAGATCCATGTATGTGTGGTTAAATTTGAACTCTTAATTCTATCACGTAGGTAGTGCCCTAGATGTAGAATAGAATCAACTCCATTTGCCTCACACTGCTACCCTTTGGCTTTTGGGTTTATCTTTTTCACAAATCCATTGATGACGTTTTAATTAATGATATTATTTATAGAAAATTTTAAATTAATATGTTATCACCTCAGCATCATTTATTTGGTATCCATTTAGATTTACCTCATAACCTTTATCCTTTTTAATTCTTTTGAGTGTATAAAAACATAAGATACTATTTTTAATCTTACCCATTATTAGTACCAGACACACAATACATGCATGCACGTATATTAAAATTTTGGTGTTAAATGATTTTTCAGAAACAATAGATTTTAAATAAATTACACATCAATTCATCTATTACTATATAGTAAACGTGAGGTAGACAATAACTTCAAATTACATATACAGCTTACAAAAACTAACACTCATTTTCTTTGTTAATGGTAAAGAGGTCAAAATCATAATTCTTTAATCCTTATCTTGATTTTTTAAAAAAAAAATTATTATCTTCTTGTAACAACCAAATATATAATTTTTATGATTTGGCTTTTGTTAAGGGGCTATTAGATTTTTTTTAGTAAGTCTTTTGTGAGATAGTCTCATGAATCTTTATTTGTGAGATGGATCAACGTTATCGATATTCACAATAAAATTAATACTCTTAGCATAAAAAGTAATATTTTTTAACGGATGACCCAAATAAAATATCTGTCTCACAAAATACGACATGTGAGACCGTCTCACACAAATTTTTGTCTTTTTTTCGATATGATCACATGAATCTAAATTTTATTATTTGATTGCAAAATGATATAAATATGTCTTCCAATAATAATATGTTCGAAGGATAATATCTAATTAAAAATAAGGAGACAATATCTATTAAGACTCAAATATTTTTTATTTTTCATATCAATTGGAATTATAAGCCAATGAATAAAAATTTGAAAGTAAATATATTTTAAAATAAAAATACGTAACATAAATTCAACACATAATATTTTCAGAATCACTGATTTAAATCTACCAAACTGGAAAAGACAATCTCCATTTGCTGATCGGATATTTCTACGGTGTAATTAATTATATAATCGGCCAATTAACAATATCAGATTTATTCTTTTAATTTTGAAGAAATTTTATCAACAAATCAACTTTTTCAGATAATGTTCACGGTATACAAGCAAAAATATTATGATCGTTCAATGTCAGTATCGCAAACATTTATTGTTGCATACTATTTTTGAAATACACGAATAATACGTGGAATCTAGTATTATTTTGTTAGTAATCAATCATCTATAAAATGCTGGATTATAATTGTTCAAATCTCAACGTCATAAATTATCTATAAAAGGTTATTTCAAGATTTACCGAGCACTCTAAACTCTCGATCAATTTACAATCTATTATTTTTTCAAAGATTTAAAGTTTTGTTGAAAACATTCTAACACATACTTAAGAGATATATCAAATATTTTCAATGATGCTTTGCGTTGAATTTACACTCAAAATTTGTTTCAAGTTTTACATCTTATATTGATGTGAGTTTTGAAACTAACATAAAAAGTCTTTGTACTTGGAAATTTTGTAGATTTCCTTTAGAAATTTTGAGATTGCGAAAAATCATAAATATTTTTAATTATATCTGTATAACTGATTTTTCACTGATGATGAGAGTGACTGAGGTGGAAAACTAATAGATAATAAAAAAAATTATTTTCGCCACTAGTTTCAAGTTGCAAGAAGTTGATATAATTAAATTTTTTAAAAGAAGAAAATAATTTTGGAGAATTTTAAAACATATATACATGTTTGATTCATACAAGTGAAAAAAAAACATATTATTTTAAATGATTGAATTTTGAAATTTAATTGCAATTTTATATATTATTTAAGAAAAGATATTATAACTTTATGCATAAAAATAAGGAAAAAAAATAAGATGCGATATTTGGAGGGGAAAAAAAGGTACTTTAGGAAATCAACATTTTGTGACCAAAGGTATTTATTAAATGACATACATTTTGTATGATGTGAGAACATGTTATCGTTATTTTTCGATGTGTTATGGATAAATTATCATACTAACACAATATTACGTAAATCACGTTATTCTAGTAAACCAAACTACAAGTCAAGTGTGACAATCTTGCTCAATAATATCTTGGTAAAGAGAATTGAACTCTTGAATATTGGCTAAACGTCCACTTGTTCTATTGTGGGGACCCGGACGCTAATCAGTTCTTAATCGTCATCAGGATCAATTTATTAATCAAGTAATTAGGGTCATAAATTTTTTTCTTTTAATGCGGAATGTAGTGAAATCAAACTAATATACAACTCAGTATAAACTAAAGTACAAGTCCTGTACCGTCTACAAATCAGTAAAAACTAAGATTCAACATCTAATTATCAAGTGCCAAAACCCTATATACATCAAAGTCCGAAGTCTCCACTCTATCACGATCTCTCCTCATCTCCTGGACCCTGATCCTGTCCCACCTGTTGTCATGTACACATACAAACAAGACAACAGCCGGATAATTCCGGTGAGAATATAATCCCAGTATAAATCAACGAAACATGCAATCATATAAACAAATATAAAGCATGTAACAGATAACAGCAATATGTATCAAAATCTGAAACATAATCAATATCAGACTGTCGACAATACTCGTAACTCTACAATTCAGACTAGACTCAATCCTAATCTAGAGATCCCGGTTTCCAGAAGTTGGCATTCCCATATCGACCAACAGTAATAGAAAAGACTCCAGTTCTATCCACGTCGATAGGGTATCGATCACCATTAATAGAAGAAGCTCTGATTCTATCCACATCGATATAGTATCGATCACCAGTAATAGAAGAAACTCCAATTCTATCCACATCGATATGATATCGATCATCAGTAATAGAAGAAGCCACATTTCTATCCACATCGATAGCCAATCATCCGGTGACAGACTTTGGCAATATCGCCAATACACTATCTTGTGACATCGTGCAATGTGCCCGTGGCGATCCCGCCACTATCAGGCACTTCTGTCACAAGATTACTCGTCTAATACCTGCTATCTATAAATCAAGAGAACAAGTACCTCAATCAAATCAATGCAAATATCGATGCAATAAAGTAAAGTATGTGATTTAGGGAAACTCAAGTCTAAACCGACTCAAATCGATCTTCCAATACCACATTGACTTATACCTTTCGTTCGTGGATTCGGTCTGAAATTCAAACTCTGTCAATCCCTCGATCTGGCAATGGCAATATCAATAATATCATATTAATATACCGCTCAAACCAATTCCAATCTGATCAATAATTCAAAATCAACGGTATAACCGCACAATCCCGATATCCCGGTCAATATAACATCACCAGATAATAATTCCCTCAACTAATAACCGATACCAATACAATCTGATATCATATCTCAGTCAATTAACTTCAGAAATCATAATCATTCCATAATCAGTCCGTTTCTTAATCTGACTTCGATTCTATGATGTTTAACATGTCCACAACATCATATATGAATTCCATGCAATTCTGACAATATCATAATTTCAAAACATGTCAAAACGTAGTAAAAATTACGTCCAGTTGTAGCCTGCATTGATATGAACACAGTACCGAAGTCAGATTCAAAATCAGACGGACGGATTTTACATAATCGCGATCCTAAGATTCAAGGACAATTTTTCCCCAAAGTTTCCCCTTCGATTTCTCGTTTTCTGAAGTTTACGTATTTGCTTATATATATATATATATATATACGTAACATGCATCAAGGCAAATGGCTCACTCTACGTGCAACACGTCTCGCGCATATGCGCGACATCTACCGGCGCATATGCGCGAAGTACTCAAATTTCTGCCCAACTCTCTGCCACCCTCGCGCACATGCGCGGGTTCAGGTCGCCCATATGCGCGAGGTCCTCTGGACATTTCGCGCATATGCGCCCGGCTGGTCACGCATATGCGCGAGAGCTCATCCTCGCACATACATCTTTTTACGCGTTATCTCAAATCGGGTCTCGGTTAATCCTTTCATAATCACATAAAATTGTAAATAAATCATCGTTAATTACAGTGATTAATTCTCGGGCATTACATCTATGGATTCGAACACCTTTTGACAAATGACACACATTATTTATCAATGGTATAGATGACATCAAAGGAAATAAAATCTGAATCTTTTTAGTTTTTTTTATCATCAAATATACTTTTTAAAACTTTGTTACAAGATAATAGATTTTTAAAAGGAAGATCAAATAAAAGTCAGAGAAAAAAAAAGACTATAACCGAAGGACTAATTAATTTAATCTGAAGTTGATTTGAAATTATAAATGTGAATCTTATTTTATTTTTTATTTAGAGTAATACTGCCAATAATACACTTTTTTTTTCAACATATATAGTGCATATATTGTATGTTAAAATAACGAAAATACAGCAACTTACAGCTGTGAAATGCTTGAATTTAGTGTCGGTCGCACCCAATTTTAGGACAGAATTTGTTGCTTGCTAATATTATTGTCTGAGATTCCATTAATTGTGGGTTTTTTTAATGAAATAATCATTTGACATAGAATTATTTTAAGTTTATAGAGGTACTTGACTCTAGCTTTTTCACATTATATTAATACTATTTTTTTTTTATAAAATTATTGTTTGCAGTCGTGGCTAACCTTCATCCACTTGTTAATTATTTTTTAATAAAGCATGTAAATAATTGTAACGTTCAAAAAGTCAATGTGATATAATATTTTTTTTGGATTTCATAAAATTTATGGAGAGGGCTTGCTGATGGGAGACCAAAAAAAAATTCGTATTGAAATAAACGTTAAATTTCAAATTTGATGTGATTGCTTGTACGTATATACGTTATATGATCTTAATTTTATTAATATTTTAGGATTATATTTTTATGTCATAATTTAAATTAAAATTTTGTTGAAAATGTTATCTCAAATTCGTAAAAAACTTGGAGGAAGGTTGCCACTTGCCATGCTTTTGTTCATCAATCCTTGCTGTAAGTTAATTAGAGCAATCCAAATTGAAGCATATATGCATTGAAAAAGTCTTGGCTCACATGATAATTGACAAGTGGCATATTAATTTCACAATTAATTTTCCGACCGCTATGCATTTTAGGTTAGGGTTGAAACTGATTTATGTTACAGGAACGTAGAAATGAGCAGTGTTCGAAAAAGCACGATTAGGCATCGGTTAAGCACGATTAAGCGTGGAGCGTGGTAAAAAAGCTCCGTTTTGGAGGAAAGTAGGGAAAAATCGATCAATTACTGTAAGATCCAGGAATTTAATTTATGTAACCTGAATACATGCAATTTAGAATTTTTATTTAAAATTATGTGTTTAATTATTTTTGTGCATTTTATGCATATTCATGCATTATAGGATTTATCTCATGAAATTTTAAAAGTTCGTGCATTAGGGTTTCTAGATGCGTTTCGCTCTCGAACGAGGAACGAAGACCGGAGAATTATCATGAAAATTATTTTTATTGTATTTATACGATTAATTTTTATTAATTAATATAAGATGTTTTAAAGGTATTGTTCAAGAAATGAGTCTTGTTGGGTATTTTTACCGATATGATTTTATTTTTATATGGTACACAAATTTTATCGAATTGGTGGACTTTTTGAGGGTTCGGCTAATATTTTCAAAAACTTTCCAACACGAAATATTTTTCGAGAGTGTGTTTTAATTTAATGAGTCTACCTTTAAGCTTGTTGGGCTAAAAATCCTTTTTTAAACCTCTAATTAACAATTTAGGGCTCATTAGATTATTGTTATCTATTTAAATAATGCTAAACACCCTTTTAAACCTAAACCTAAAAGCTAGTCAGCCCACAACCCTCCTTTTTCAGAAAATTCTCTCGGTTTCCTTCATCAGCAACCTCTAGGTGCCTCGATTTTCACTTTGTTCTTGCAAAGAAAATTCCCCAGCGCCCTCCCGACTTCCATTCTTCATCGTTCTTGCGTAGGAATCATCAAAGGCAAGCATTGTATTATTCTTTACGCATCATACACGTTTTATAAGCCGTTGAATGTGTTCTTGCTCTAAAAATTTCGATCCAGCCTTGTACCGAAGCTTTTTTTTTCTTTGTTTATGTTTTTGCATTCCATAATTGTTGCTCACGTTTTTTTTTGAATTGAGGTGAAGGGGTTGCGGCTTAGGGCTGTTCAGAGGCTGATAGTGGTGTCACGATGGGTTCTTGGGGTGATAACTGTTCGGGGTTGCTGTAGGAGGAGAGATCGAGAGGTTGTTCTTGGTTTTTTTGCTCGATTGGGGTTGTGGTTCTGGTTTGGGGTGGAACGGGTGGTACGAGGGCTGGAGCAAGGCCTGGACCAGACCCAGTCACGGCCCTAGTAGGGCCAACCGCCGTTGGGACCACCGATGGGCTGGCTGCACGCCTTGAAGAGTGAGGTTCGGGTGGTGTGGTGTTGGGGTTTTAGCGATCGTGGCTCGTGGAGGCTGCATGGGGCTGTGATCGTGGCTCATGTAGGTCCAGTAGGGGCTGGTATAGGTGTAAGGTAGACTGGTCCATGGCTAGTACCGTCGGATTAGCTAGGGTAGTGAGTGTTGGGAAAATGAGTGTAATAGGGTGCAAAATTATGAAGGGCCGAGGTTTGTGCCATTTTCTGGAATATCAGCCAAAGGGTTTTGGGCCTGATGTTACAGTTTTAGGAGCCTTATAGTGTTTGTAAAGTGTGATAAAAAGTTGGGAAAATTTTGGTTGTGTTTCGAGTCGATTCGGGTTAAAACCGAGACCCCGGTCCATGTTTTAAAACGAATCAGTTAAGTTATGAAATGAGCTCGAGTTTACATCTAAGAATGCTTTTAAATATGTTTTGGGATATTTTAAGGAGTTTGGTTAGCTTCGGGTCAATTTTAGAGGTCCAGAGGTAAAACGGTAATTTTTGGGTTTTCCGGGGCAAAATGATCATTTTGCACCCGGAGTGAGATTTTGGTACTGGCAGCGCCCTTAGCACAAATTTATGATATTTTAAATGTCTATGCATCATGTTCATGATTTTTATGGAATTACGATAACTACGTTGCATGCTTGGTTTAAAGGAAAAGTTACGTATATGCATGTTTTTATTAACTGGTGAATATGATGATATTTTTGAATGATGTAAATTGGTTGTGACTGACGATGTATATGTATACGATGATATGAGATATGATGAGCTGAGGCCAAGGCTCAGTGGACGGGTATTGTTGTCGCTGATGTCCCCACCGCCTGATACCGTGGTTATACGTAGATGGATCCATCGATATAGCTGATACGATAGAGCTGATACGAAAGTCACAACTAATGAACTGAATTCAATTAAAAATAAAATGTATTCGTATACGATGACATGAGATGACATGCTTTGACACGATATGATTTTACACGACACGTTTATGTTATGCTTTTAAGTTCAATAAAGATATGTTATGATATTTTTCACTGTTGTGTGCCATGTATGTGTACTTGTTATTCCTAGTACAGGTGTGTTGAGTCTTTAGACTCACTAAGCATGTGTGATGCAGGTGAGCTTGTTGCTGAGGAGACTGGAGGTGCCGAACTCTGAGTAGGCAGCCCTGATGCGGTGACACGACCCGAGAACCCCATGTTTTTCCACATTTGATTTATGAGTTTTGAGAGGAGTCAAACATTATATACGTTGATGATATTACGTTTTTTGTACTCGTTTATGTTTACATTCGAACTTGGATGATGTTGGTTATTTTTAAACTGCGCTATTTTTATTGTCAAATAATATGATTATTTTAAATGTTATTTTGTGAATACGAGCTTTAAAAAAAAAATTCCGCACTTTTAAAATGAGTAGACGTTACAATTACACTTTGACCAGATTATGCGTGATTAAGCGTTTCTAACTAAATTTTTATACATTTTTATTAAAAAATTTGATGGTATATTTTTTTATTTTAAAATAATAAATTAGGTTTATAATTTAGATGTTTAATTTTTTATTTTAATTATGATTAAGCGTGAGTGACAATGATTTTACCAATATTTAACATTTTTTATTTGGTCTAGTTGAAAAAAAAAAAAAACAATTGTAATTTTGAGAATTTTATGCTTTTATAAAGACGAGAATTCATGCATTAGATTTAAATTTATCATATTTATGCATTAATTCATCTATTTATTGGTCTGAGATAATTACAACTATAGTAAAAATCAGAAACGTTTTTTTACGCTTATGCCTGTATCAATCTTGCTTAAGCCTGAAAAGCTTAGAGATCGACATCAGTGCTTTGAGACTCTTCGCGCATTTTTAGAACCTTAGAAATTAGTTAAGAAAAAATTATTTTCCAAATGACCAAAAATACTTATAATTTTCAAATAACAAGACCTATGATCAAACAATTGAAGGTTTTTTTAATTATTTATCAAAAGTCATGTATGCTATGAGAGCAATCGAAACGTAGAGTGAGAAAATTATTATATTCCCAAAATAAGTGATGTAGCCAAATAGAAGTGTACCTAAATTCGGGAGAATCAGGCGAACACTGAAATGTTGGATTCGGATGCCCAGTTGTCGCTCCTGCGAACTCAAAGAAGAAACGCTTTAATGGATTGTCATCCACGTCACAAACAAAATATTAGAGGCTTCGGAGAGTGCTCGATGTAAAACTACTGACGCTCAAATGCGACTACGCGAAGGGAGTGAAGAATGAAAGAACTCTAGTAGCCAAATGAGAACTTATGAGAGCCCTTTCAAATATGTTGATATACATATTTACAGTGTCTCAAGGGTCTTGAAGCCTAGGAATATGCTCCGAAAGGTTTTCTAGGCTTCGGATTATGAAGAAGATTGATAATCCTCTTGAGAAAGGTATATGTGTGCGACTACAAGAATCATAAGATGAATCATGTATTCTTCTCCTCTATGAAAAATTGCCTAATTTCTGTTTTGCTCGTGGATGAGTTGGTCATATTGTTAAAGTATATGCCCTGTAAGCCAACGATTGACTAAAGAATTTCTTGATTTAGTTGTAATAAACCGTCTTTATTTTAATATAATTTAAATTTCATGGTTTCGTTTTACTTTGTCTGTATACTCATACAATCAACATAGATAAAGACCTTGATTATACTTTAATACAAATGAATCGTACTTCGATCTTAAAACTCATTTTAAACACTATATATTTTAAATTCGTTCCTAGTCGATTTAGCCGCCTAAAAACAAGTCGTTTGAGCTTGAGACCAGCATTTGTGATATTGTGTACGTGTTTCATGATAATGACATAGAGATGTCCAATCATGCAGATGGGTAATCATATGATGATTATACCAAACAACCTCTATCGGAATTTCCAAATGCTTATAATTTATCGAGAAGAAAAGTCTATGGTTATGAATGTACATCATTTGTCCTTATGACTCGAGACAACACAGAGACTCTACATACTAGGATTGTGCTTTGACTCGTTTACCGACTCCGCGGGGGTCACAAGGTGGCGAGGTTAGGTGCAATTGAGATGTGTGTAGGAGCTAGTGCATTGTAGGAAATTCGCCGCTCACCTATGAGTGTGTTTTTGCTAAAGGTATTTGCAATATTTATAAGAATGAATGTATGATAGGAACTGAAGAATTAATGAACGATCTCTATAACTTAAAGTTAAATGATATTCCTTGAACAATATCCAAGCACATATGGAAAAAAAATTTGATGATCCAAATCCAGCACAAATATGGTTTGCTAGATTTGGTCATATTTCCCAAAGAAAGATGCACAAACCGGTGGGAGAAGGTATGTTTGACTTATCAGTCATAAATTCTCTATCTACTCGTGAGTCCTGTCTAAAAAGAAAAAATGACAAAGACTCCCTTTAATGAAAATATGGAACATGCACATGATCAACTGGTTTTGATCTACACGGATATTTGTGGCCCGCTAAGTGTTAGCACAAAATATGAGCAATTCTACTTCGTTATCTTTACTAATGACTTTTCGAGGTATGTGTATGTCTATTTAATAAGACACAAATCTGAAACATTTGAAAAGTTCAAAGAATTCAGATCAGAAGAGGAAAAACAATTAGAAACGAGTATTAAGACACTTCGATCTGATCGAGGTGGAGAACACTTGTGTATTGAATTCTTGGATTATCTAAAAGAGAATGAGATTCTCTCACGGTGGACTCCAATAGAAAAATCACGTACAATTGAATGGTGTTTCTGAACATCATTATTGAACTTTGATTAGGGGTGTCAAAATGCAACACGACCCGTCAACCCGACACGACCCAACACGAAAAAAATCAGGTTCGGGTTGGGGTTTTTCGGGTTCGGGTTGGGTTCGGGTTGAGTTGATTCGGGTTAGTGCCATGTTAGGCGGGTTTCGGGTTGGGTCGCAGGTTGACCCGCGAACTTTTTTTTTTGAAAATATTACCTATATTTTTATATATTGTATACTTGAACAAAATTTATTGTATATTTATATGATAAATTTTCATCATTTAATATTTATTTTGCATATTTTTATTTTTTTAACAATTTTTTATTTGTTTTAGTAAATATACTTTTAATTTTCTTTTAATTTTTTACGATAAAATTTTCAAATTTAAATCGAAAATTTTGTTATTATGTGTTTAAATTAAAATATTATTATTATTTTTTATTTTTTTGAATTTTTTTAAAAAAATTTAAAAAAAATAAATAAAATTCGGGTTAGGCGGGTTAGACGGGTTGAGTCGGGTTATACGGGTTCGTGTTCGGGTTGGGGGTTTTTGGGTTACTTCGGGTTCGGGTTGAAAAAAAAATAAAAAAATTTCGCGGGTTGACCCGAAACCCGACCCAACCCACCCGATTGACACCCCTAACTTTGATGGACATGGTTCGATATATGATGGAATTCACGGAATTTCCTACATCGTTTTGGGGCTTTCCGGTTGAAACTGCGGCAATGTTTTTGAATAGTGTCCATACAAATGCAGTGGATAAAACACCATGAAACGACCTCGACACATTTTTTTTAATCATAAACTCTAGGGGTGTCAAAATGCGACACGATCCGTCAACCCGACACGACCCATCACAAAAAAAATCAGGTTCAGGTTGGGGTTTTTCGGGTTCGGGTTGGGTGGATTCGGGTTAGTGCCATGTTGACGGGTTTCGGGTTGGGTCGGACTGGGTCGCGGGTTGACCGACGAACTTTTTTTTTGAAAATATTACCTATATTTTTATATATTGTATGTTTGAACAAAATTTATTGTATATTTATATGATAAATTTTCATCATTTAATATTTATTTTGCATATTTTTATTTTTTAACAATTTTTTATTTGATTTAGTAAATATACTTTTAATTTTCTACGATTAAACTTTCAAATTTAAATCGAAAATTTTGTTATTATGAGTAAATATACTTTTAATTTTCTACGATTAAACTTTCAAATTTAAATCGAAAATTTTGTTATTATGTGTTTAAATTAAAATATTATTATTATTTTTTATTTTTTTGAATTTTTTTCATTAATTTTCTTTAAAAAATTTTTAAAAATAAATAAAATTCGGGTTAGACGGGTTGAATCGGGTTATACGGGTTCGTGTTCGGGTTGGGGGTTTTCGGGTTGCTTCGGGTTCGGGTTGAAAAAAAAATAAAAAAAATTTCGCTGGTTGACCCGAAATCCGACCCAACCCACTCGATTGACACCTCTAAATTAAACTCGGAAATACTAAATAAAATAACTTATCATACCATAAATCATAATAATTTAACATTTGAAGTCTCGAGTGCATAACAATCCTAGATCGTCAACTAACCAAAAATCTTACGTCGACCTTTAAAAAAATCAGCTAACCCATAAAATAAAGCATAAAAAGGTCTCTAATAAAAACTTTAACATAATCTTTTAAATCTTTTATCTAACAAGATAGTGCGGAAATAAGGGTTACTCGGGAGTGTACTGCTGCACTCGATCCACTCAAATCCTGCATCATACAAACATAGTGAGTCTAATGACTCAACACGTTCTAAACATGAGTAGCAAATAATACATATACATTTACATGCATTTAAAAATCATATTTTATTTAAAATAACTTTTAAACATAAATAAACCATTTAAAATAATTTTAAGCATTAATAAATTTAAAATCGTAAAAATCATTTTTAATCGTAAAGCTTTCAATTCTTTATCATTTTAGGTGAAATTTAATCCTTGAAAGTGACTAACATTTATCCTTTGGTCGACTGATCAGTCTTCAGCTCCATATGGTCCATGGGGGCGGGCACTAGGCTCCGTCATGGAAATACGATTGTCGGGGTTCCTCTTGGGCCTTGTCCCATAAACGGGGTCCCTCTGTGGCCTTTTCCTTCACGACATGCCCACAAAATTGTAAGTTCACCGTTCCTTCTTAAAACGAATCCCCCCACATATTATATATCATTTGCCACAGTCAATTCACATACCTCAAAATATTTTTCCTTTTCTTTAAAAAGTATAAAATATCATAACTTTCCAAAAATATCATTTTAACACTAAAAATTGCACAGCTTTACCATACATCATAAAATATCATTGTAGAGCCCAAAATCAGTACACATAAAATCCTTGCATTTATTTAATAGTTAAATCATTTATTTAAATTTAAAATGATTTTTAGTGATGTATGATTTATTAAAATGCATTATTTTAATGTTTATGTGGTGCACGTTAATTGTTTTATCGAGTTTCATGTTTCAGGCGATTATTCGATGCAGGATCGAGGAAAGAAGACCGGTGACGATTTTGGCAATTTTTAAATATGGTATTTTATTTTAAGTTAAGTTTGGGGCATTTTAAATAATTTATTTAGTTGTAGCATTTTAAAAGCCTAATTTTGTTATTAGGTGATTCTAAAATTTCAGAATTTTAAAAGGTGTACCTATTGTAATTAACTTTAATTAACTTTTAATTAGGGATTAATTTTTAGTTAAGAAATATTTAAATCCCCTAATTTGACTACACACCGAGTCACACACACACAAACACGTTTTAACACACACAACACATACACACATTTCAATTCAGATTTTATTATTTTTGGAGAGGAGAAAACCTAGGGTTCCTCCAACTAAGAGCAGCCGCCCCCTCCCTCTATACTTTCCAGCAAAATTTTGTTGAATTTATTGCAAGAAAACCGTTCCACAAGTGTCCCGAGTCGTCTCTCGCATCCTTCCCGCTTCGATATCATCCTTTCGATAACGTTAAAGATTTAAAGGCATGTATATTCTTTCGTTTATGCATCGATCTTGTCATAGTAAATATTTTGATGTTTATTGTATGAAAATCATGTGTATGTTATGTAAGAGTTTGAGCAAATATGGTTGGATCACTTTTGAAATGGTTTTTGGATCTGAAAACTCGAATTTGCTGTCTTTTTGAAAACTGCGACTTCTCAGTCGAGAATTTGGAAACACTTTCAACATATAAAACGTAGAACTTTTTGATACCTTCGATTTGACATAAAATTTGAAATATTTGGATAAGAAATGAGTGAGTTATGATTGTTTTCGTGGGACTGCTCAAACTGCGACTTTTATGAAAATGGTTCTTGAAGTTATTTGTTGCAGGCTTCGTTGGGCATCGCCGGGCTTGTGCTACTGCATTTAGATATGTTATGGGAGGTATTTAGGTGTTATTTGGTGGTTAATTTTGGTCGGTATTGACTTGGGATGTAATAGAAGACGTAGGAAGCGAAACGATGCCGAATTACGAGTTATTGTTGTATTGAAGTTACTTTTCGATGCTTGGGGACGTTTGGTGTGTTTTTACGAGTTTGAATCCATGTAATAGTATCCTAGGATGAGTCTCGAGGTGTTGGTTCATGGTCCATAGGCTTGGATTGAAAGGGTGAATGATTAAGTTAGTGAATTTTCGTGAATTTACAAGTATAGAAGGTACCCGGACCTCTTCCCGGACCCCGGAATGGAGTCCATGTCCTTCTTCCTTCAAAAATATGAAATTCCAGTGTCTACCCGGACTCGTACACGGACCCCTACACGGGGTCCGTGTACCCCCCTCTTAAATTTTTTTTTTTTTGGATTTGTTTCGGGGTTCTATATCATGGTTTAGTACGATGGTTAAAATTTATTTATGTAAAAATATAAGATTTGTTTTGGGATTCTATATCATGGCTTAGTACGATTATTAAACAAGGTCAAGTCCCGAGAGACTTAGAATGTCATAAGCTATTTATTTACTTCGGTGGTGAGCACAAGTACCTACGTCTAAGTTAGGAAAGATAAGTGTTTGAACTCATGTTAGTATGTTGCAGCAGCGGCCCCAAGCGAGATCCAACGAATCTCTAAACGTTCAACGTGCAAAAGAAAATATTTTAAGTTTTTGAGGTATGCTAAATTTCTCGTGACCAAATTATGAATATGTTTGGAAGTCGGTGAACGTGACCAAGGACCTCTCCACCCCATTAAAGCATAAACGGGTTTAAATCGGGATTGGGAAGCGTTAAAGCATGAACGGGGACCAATCCACCCGTTAAAGCATGAACGGGGACTAATCCACCCGTTAAAGCATGAACGAGGATATCATGTATGTGGTAGTAGATCTTCCCTGTCAGCCCAGTACTGTAGTTTAGTCTGATCAGGCATATTTATGTATGGGTCACTTGCTTTGAAACATGCCTCTACGCAAAATGATGAAGTTTATGAATGTTCAAGTATGTACAAGTATGCAAGCATGTTTAAGAAAAGTCTTATGATGATGGCACGTCTATGTTTATGTATGTATGCACAAGTTTCAAGTATGTTACGTTCAGGTTTTTAAGTATGCAAGTTCAAATTTCAAGTACGTACGCTCTATTTTAAAGTTGTATGTGATTTTATTATGTATTACTCGTTACTCCCAGTTTATACATGTTGAGTTTTTAGACTCACTAGACTTGATCGATGCAGGTGATGATGCATTTGAGGAGACGAGGGGTGAGGACCAGTGAGCTGGCTTGGACTGAGCGGGAGGCTAAACCCGAGAACCGCTATGTTTTTAAGAATTTATGAAAGTTTCAAATACTCTTAATTTATATTACTGTCATGATGCCTAGTCAATTGCTTTAGCAAAATTTTTAATTTCGAACGTTTGGTTGTAGTTATTTTTTTTAACAGATTATGGATGATCGCAATTTGAAAGTTTATTTCATATTTAAGAAAATTTTTATTTTTCGCAAATTTCAAGTAGTTTAAAAGTACGGTACGCTAAATTTGGTATCAGACCCGACCTCTCTTAGTATGATATGGTTTGGGGACGAACCAAGCGGAAGCTGGTGGGCATGTGAGGCCCGGGGCCGAAGAGGGCGGGGGGTGATCGCTGGTGCCATGAGATTGCACGGGCAATGAGCGGCTCCTGGCAGGCTTCTAGGTGGAGGGAACATGAATGAACCGATCCCACATCGGAATGAGAGGGATTCCGAGACTGTTCAATGTAATGGACTTTACAGTTGACGAGGGCTTAAAGGATTTGATATGTACTACTCATATCAAGAAGGTGCATCTTCTTTTCGGTAGCTCATCACATAAGAACTCTAAAGTTAAGCGTGCTTGACTTGGGGCAATTTTGGGATGGGTGACCTCTTGGGAAGTTTCACAGGATGCGTGTGAGTGAGGACATAAGCACGCTGGAAAAGACTCGTCTTGATATAGTGAAGACAGTCGTCGAATCTGGGACATTACCGTTGGTATCATAGCGGTGTTCTTGTAAAGGGTTATGCCTACTACCAGTTGCGAGAAGCTCACGAAGCCACACCTCAAGTCTGCAAGTTTTAAAGTTTTGACTTATGTTATGTATTAAGCATTAAGTCATGATTTCAGCATGTCCATGTTTTAAGTTCGATTTACGTGCATCTTATGATATTAGTAGTATGTTCATGCATTTTGGGTTTACGTGTTGGGAAAATTTTGGGACAGTATGCCTCCTAGACGCATGATTAACCGGGAAGCAAGGGATGAGGACAGAGAGACTCGAGAGGAGGGGAGAGACACTCCTCCTCCTCCACCGCCAGATATGCAGGCACAGATGCTTGCAAGTATGACTCAGTTCTTCGCATAGTTTGCGGGGAACCAGATTGCAGTAGACACAGGGGCGAGGCCAAGACCAGAGGCTGTGTGCGAAAGGTTTAGGAAGATGAATCCTAAGGAGTTCTCGGGGACTACTGACCCGATGATAGCTGAATGATGGATTAAGTCCATCGAGTTAATCTTTGCGTTTATGGAGCTGCAGGATGCAGACAGAGTTAGATGTGCCACCTTCTTGTTGACTGGAGATGCCAGGCTTTGGAGGGAAGGCGCATCAGTGTCAGTAAACTTACAAATACTGACGTGAAATGGCTTCAAGGAGGTTTTCTACTCCAAGTACTTCACTGAAGAAGTACGCTCCCGCCTGACCAAGGAGTTCATGTCGCTACGACAGGGAGACAGCAGCGTGATAGACATCGTCAGGGAGTTTGAGAGGGGGTGTCACTTTGTGCCCCTAATTGCTAATGATACTCGAGAGAATCTGAGGCATTTTATGGATTGTTTGCGGTCGATCTTGCGTCGTGGTGTCAGGGTTGCTGGTCCTACGACTTATACAGTTGCCGTGTCAAGAGCTTTGGCGGCAGGGCAAGACCAGATGGACATTGAGGTCGATAGGTGTGGCAAGAGGCCCTATCAGGCACCTTGTTTTTAGGAATCTTTGTAAGTCATTAAGAAACTTAGGATTAAGTGGGTATGAGTACTGGAATTAGTTTATCTAAGACTACTTGGGTTGTGTAAGTTTTAATTTCAAGTTTATGAAATAGGTGATCATACGGGGATATTGGGTGAAATAAAACAAAAGAGAAGTAGTTGTATTCAACATAGGTTACCAACGGTCGAATATTAAGATTTTTATCGAGTAAGAAATCTAAAATCTTTATATGAGGATTCTAAAATTCTGTGGGTTATAAGTGAAGTTGATTTATTAGAATTAGTCCATCATTAACAGGGGAAAACTTATTAAGCTTTATACGTTAGAATGAATTAAGTATTGAGGATACGTCAAAGTGTGACATTCGTTCCAATGAGGAAGGTTTAAGTGTCTTAGGCCTCAACTATAATGTAATTGGGAAGAAAATAGTTTAAGCATGTGTTTGATGCTAGGAAGGTTTTATTATCTAAACAGAATATCGATATTGTATATTTTGGGGTTTTATGGATTAATGTTACTTGAAATTTAAGATTAGCAACAATCTTTATTTGGGATTGTACTTATAAATAGCTAAGTTACGTAAGTTTGGTGTTGTAAGGTAAAGATTCGATTCAAGGATCGTAGGTCAATATTATTACGGGGTTAAGATAAGGTATAACTTTTGAGTGTAGTACTAAGGATAGAATGTGATCAGTAACTTTTGGTGCTAAGATTTCTTAGGTTGAACTGCATAAATGCTAAGGTAATAGATCGATGAACATTACAGGTATAGTATAAGAAAAGTAAGATACGATAAGTTTGAACCTCCATTTCTAATATTGAGAATTGTGAGAAAAGTCAGAATTTGAGGTCATAGTAAAGTAAAACTAAGACAACCTTCAGGACTAGATATGGATATTACGAGTTTTTAGTGATGCCGTTTGGACTGACTAATGCTGCAGCTATTTTTATGGACTTGATGAACCGAGTATTATCCCTACCTAGATCAGTTCGTCATAGTGTTCATTGACGACATTCTTATCTACTCGAAGAGCCATGAGGAGCACGTTCAGCATTTGAGTACAGTGTTGCAGATTTTGCAGAGACACAAGTTGTTTGCAAAATTTAGTAAGTGTGAATTCTAGTTGGAGAAGGTAGCATTTTTGGGTCATGTAATATCTAGTAGTGGTATCGAGGTGGATCTAGCTAAGGTAGCAGCAGTTAAGGAATGGGTTGAACCGAAGAACGCTTCAGAGATCCGCAGTTTTCTGGGTTTAGTAGGTTACTACCGTAAGTTTATTCAGGGGTTTTCATCGATAGCAGTGCCGCTCACTTCACTGACCAAGAAGAATGCTAAATTTGTGTGGAGTGATGAATGTCACAAGAGCTTTGATACCTTGAAGCAAGCTCTTATTTCAGCGCCAGTGTTAGCCATGTCATCAGGGCAAGGAGATTTTGTCTTATACACCGATGCATCTAAGCTCGGGTTAGGCGCAGTGTTGATGCAGCATGGTTAGGTTATAGCTTATGCTTTCAGGCAGTTGAAGGTGCATGAGAAGGACTACCCGACTCATGATCTTGAGTTAGCCGCCGTTGTCTTTGCTTTGAAGATATGGAGACATTACTTGTACGGCGAGAAATGCCAGATATTCACTGATCACAAGAGTCTCAAGTATTTCTTCACGCAGAAAGAGCTGAATATGAGATAGAGACGGTGGTTAGAATTGGTGAAAGACTACGATTGTGAAATTAGCTACCATCCAGAGAAATCTAATGTTGTGGCAGATGCCTTGAGCCGTAAAGTTGCAGTCGTAGCACAGTTGTCAGTACAGAGATCTCTTCAGTCAGAGATTTGGGTTAGAGGTTTATCCTAAGGGCAGAGCTCCTAAGCTGTCTAATCTGACAGTCAAATCCGATTTGCTAGACCGAATCCGTAGAGGATAGCCTTCAGACAAGCAGTTGCAGAAATGGAGGCTGAAAGACGAAGCCAAGGGCAGTGTACTCTACACAGTGACTGATGGTATTGTGAGGTACAGAGGAAGGATGTGGGTGTCCAGTGTTGATTCGGTCAGAGAAGATATCTTGTCAGAGGCACACGCATCTCCGTATTCTATTCACCCAAGTGGTACCAAGATGTACAAGGATCTGCAGATTTTGTATTGGTGGCCAGGTATGAAGAGAGACTTCCGTCGGTTTGTGTCTGAATGTCTCACTTGTCAGCAGGTGAAGGCAGAGCATCAGAGGCCAGCAGGGATGCTTAAGCCACTCCCTATCCCCGAGTGGAAATGGGAGAATATCACCGTGGACTTCATTGTTGGGTTGCCGAGGTCAGTCAGGGGATCCAATGCTATTTGGGTTATAGTGGATCGACTTACTAAGTCGACACAGTTCTTGCCAGTGAGGACGACTTTCTCCATGACGCAGTATGCGGAACTCTATATCCTGGAGATAGTCCGATTGCACGGAATCCCAGTTTCTATTGTGTCCGACAGAGACCCAAGGTTTACATCGTCCTTTTGGAAGAGTTTGCACGCAACCATGGGGACGAAGTTGTTATTCAGTACAGCTTTTCACCCGCAGATTGATGGACAGTCTGAGCGAGTGATTCAGATTTTGGAGGATCTATTGCGAGCCTGTATGATCGATTTCCAGGGGACTTGGGAATCTAAGCTACCTCTAATGGAGTTTATCTACAACAACAGCTTCCAATCATCTATTGGTATGGCTCCATACGAGGCATTGTATGGAGGGAAGTGCAGATCGCCGATTCATTGGGATGAAGTCAGTGAGATCAGAGCTTGGTCCAGAGATTGTTCAGCAGACTGCAGATGTGGCGGTCAAGATCCGTGACAGGATGAAGACCGCACATAGTCGCCAAAAGAGTTGTGCTGACAAGAGGAGAAGGGATCTAGAGTTTGCCGTAGGTGATCACGTTTTCGTGAAGATAGCACCCATGAAGGGTGTTATGAGATTTGGAAAGAGAGGAAAGCTTAGTTTGAGATTCATTGGGCCGTTCGAGATTCTCGACAGAGTTGGGACACTAGCTTATCGTGTAGCCTTGCTGCCGAATCTGGCCGGTGTACACAATGTGTTCTACGTCTCAATGCTGAGGAAGAACCTAGCTAATCCTTCATATGTTTTGAGCTACGAGCCGTTGCAGTTGACTCCAGACCTTTCATATGAGGAAAGACCTGTCTAAATACTAGATAGACAGGAGCGGAGACTTCGGAACAAGGTGACCAAGTTGGTCAAAGTCCGATGGCTGAATCAATAAGTGGAGGAAGCCACTTGGGAGACCGAGACTGATATGAGGAACCGCTACCCAGAACTGTTTGGTAAGATTTAATTTCGAGGACGAAATTTATATAAGCGGGGGAGGAACGGTAGAGCCCAAAATCAGTACACGTAAAACCCTTGCATTTATTTAATTTTTAAATCATTTATTTAAATTTAAAATGATTTTTAGTGATGCATGATTTATTAAAATGCATTATTTTAATGTTTATGTGATGCACGTTAATTGTTTTATCAAGTTTCATATTTCAGGCAATTATTCGATGCAGGATCAAGGAAAGGAGACCGGTGACGATTTTGGCAATTTTTAAATGTGGTATTTTATTTTAAGTTAAGGTTGGGGCATTTTAAATAATTTATTTAGTTATAGCATTTTAAAAGCCTAATTTTGTTATTAGGTGATTCTAAAATTTCAGAATTTTAAAAGGTGTACCTATTGTGTATTTTATTTCAATTTTTTTACATGCTAGTATTTTGTGAGGAGTTAGTATTTTAGTTAGTGTTTAATTAACTTTTAATTAGGGTTAATTTTTAATATAGCAATATTTAAATCCCCTAATTTGACTACACACACACACACACCGAGTCACACACACACAAACACGTTTTAACACACACAACACACACACATTTCAATTCAGATTTTATTATTTTTGGAGAGGAGAAAACGTAGGGTTCCTCCAACTAAGAGTAGCCGCCCCCTCCCTCTATACTTTCCAGCAAAATTTTGTTGATTTTATTGCAAGAAAATCGTTCCACAAGCGTCCCGGATCGTCTCTCGCATCCTTCCCGCTTCGATATCGTCGTTTCGGTAACGTTAAAGATTTAAAGGCATGTATATTCTTTCGTTTCTGCATCGATATTGTCATAGTAAATATTTGATGTTTATTGTATGAAAATCATGTGTATGCTCTGTAAGAGTTTGAGCAAATATGGTTGGATCACTTTTGAAACGGTTTTTGGATCTGAAAACTCGAATTTGCTGTCTTTTTGAAAACTGCAATTTTTCAGTCGAGAATTTGGAAAAACTTTCAACATATAAAACGTAGAAATTTTTGATATCTTCGATGTGATATCAAATTCGAAATATTTGGATACGAAATAAGTGAGTTATGATTGTTTTCGTGGGACTGCTCAAACTGACTTTTATGAAAATGGTTCTTGAAGTTATTTGTTGTAGGCTTCGTTGGGCGTCGCCGGGCTTGTGCTACTGCATTTAGATATGTTATGGGAGGTATTTAGGTATTATTTGGTGGTTCGTTTGGGTCGGGATTGGCTTGGTATCTAATAGAAGTCGTAGGAAGCGAAACGATGCCGAATTATGGGTTATTGTTGTATTGAAGTTACTTGTCGATGCTTGGGGACGTTTGGGGTGTTTTTACGGGTTTGAATCAATGTAATAGCATCCTAGGATGAATCTCGAGGTGTTGGTTCATGGTCCTTAGGTTTGGATTGAAAGGGTGAATGATTAAGTTAGTGAATTTTCGTGAATTTACAAATACTGAGGGACCCGGACCCCGACACGGAGTCCGTGTCCTTTTGCCTTCAAAAATACGAAATTCCATTGCCTAAATTTTTTTTTAGGATTTGCTTTGGGGTTCTATATCATGGTTTAGTACGGTGGTTAAAATTTATTTATGTAAAAATATATGATTTGTTTTGGGGTTCTATATCATGGCTTAGTACGATTATTAAACGAGGTCAAGCCCCGAGAGACTTAGAATGTCATAAGCTATTTATTTACTTCGGTGGTGAGCACGAGTACCAACGTCTAAGTTATGAAAAATAAGTGTTTGAACTCATGTTAGTATGTTGCAGCAGCGGCCCCAAGCGAGATCCAACGAATCCCTCAACGCCAAGTAAGTATGTTCGAGGTGCAAAAGAAAATGTTTTAAGTTTTTGAGGTATGCTAAATGTCTCGTGACTAAATTATGAATGGGTTTGGAAGTCGGTGAACGTGGCCGAGGACCTCTCCACCCCGTTAAAGCATGAACGAGTTTAGATCAGGATTGGGAAGTGTTAAAGCATGAACGGGGACCAATCCACCCATTAAAGCATGAACGTGGATCTCATGTATGTGATAGTGGATCTTCCCTGTCAGCTCAGTACTGTGGTTTAGTCTAATCAGGCGTATTTATGTATCAGTCACTTGCTTTGAAACATGCCTCTACGCAAAATGATGAAGTTTATGAATGTTCAAGTATGCAAGCATGTTTAAGAAAAGTCTTATGATGATGGCACGTCTATGTTTATGTATGTATGCACAAGTTTCAAGTATGTTACATTCAGGCTTTTAAGTATGCAAGTTCAAATTTCAAGTACGTACGCTCTATTTTAAAGTTGCATGTGATTTTATTACGTATTACTCGCTACTCCCAGTTTATACATGTTGAGTCTTTAGACTCACTAGACTTGATCGATGCAGGTGATGATGCATTTGAGGAGACGAGGGGTGAGGACCTGTGAGCTGGCTTGGACTGAGCGGGAGGCTAAACCCGAGGACCGCCATGTTTTTAAGAATTTATGAAAGTTTCAAATACTCTGATTTTATGTTACTGTCATGATGCCTAGTCAAATACTTTAGCAAAATTTTTAATTTCGAACGTTTGGTTGCAGTTATTTTTTTTGAACGGATTATGAATGATCGCAATTCGAAAGTTTATTTCATATTTAAGAAAATTTTTATTTTCCGCAAATTTCAAGTAGTTTAAAAGTACTGTACGTTACAATCATATTTTCATCAAAATAATCATTTTAAATCATTTAACATGCGTTATGATCCTTCGGGACGCTGCCAAGCTTTTACGAAATTATCAAGTGTAAAATGATCGTTTTGCCCCTAGACGTAAAAATTTCTCAATTTTATCTTTTTCTTACTTTTAATGACATGGGCTTATCCCAAATAATTATTTAAGTTTAAATCTAATTTTACATAATTTTATTCAGCTTAATTCGAGACTTTTTTTATTTTTTAATTAATAATTCGTGAGGCGTTTAATTCCCGAATAAATTAAAAACTTAATACTTTCTTCTCAAATTTTAAACATAGACTTTTTATTTCCTAAACTACCCTTGTGAGCCATGAACCACCCCCGTGGACCCATGGTTCGAAATTTCTTATTAATTTTAGCAATACTGACTCTTTAATGAACCCACCAAGCAATCTCCCAATTTATTCGAGCCACAGACGAGCCACCTCGATCCAGACCCTAGCCAACCTATCTAGGTAACCTCCTGATCGACCCTGACCCTTAGAACCTGACCCTAGCTCACGCACACCCTCCTGGAACAGGACCCGCACCTGTGCGCTGGTTGCTTCTCACGCCCAAGTCTCCTTGTGACCCTAGGACTCTTCTACTCGAGCCACCACTGAGCCCACCTGACCCTTACCGACCTTGGACCTCACCTAGACCCGACCAAGCCCAGCCCATACCACTAGACCAGTGCCGCGAGCCACCTGAAGAGAAACAGCAGCCGCGCGCCTCTTGATGCTCTTACCCGTTTTCCACGAGCCATCACCGAACCAATCCACACCAGCCCCTGCCCCAACCCTTTACCATCTTCCTTAAAACCTAAAGGACTGACCCTGAACCTCCATGCCCTAGCCGCGAGCCCCCTTGCCTGCTGCCATCCCCCACCGCTCGCGCGAGGAGCCCTTGCCCCACGGGACTCCTCCTAAGATACAACCAAGGAGTCCTAGCCATGTTAGGACTCTTCCTAACCCTGACCCACGTCCAGCCCAGGCACCAACTCAAGCCCTAGCCAAGCCGTGAGTCCCCATGCACAAACCGAGCCACTTGAATCAAGCCAACATGTAGGAAACCCTAGGTTCTTCTTCCCTTGTCATCCCTCGGTTTCCAGCCTTATTTTCCCTTTAAATTAATCATGTTTTAACCATATTTCATCTTTCGTTGGCAGCGTACTCGTTGGAAATCATATGATGATCACATATATGTATAAACATTGAAAACTTTTGAAAATATTTGGCAAAACGTTTAAGCCATCACACGTAAATATTTTTCATGCAAAAACAATTGAAACGTGCATAATATGATTTGAATGATGCGTAAAAGAGTTCAGAAAATGTGCCTTTGCGTTTAAAACACTCGAATATTCAACCATATGAGATATAGATGGGAAATACTCCCAAATATTCTTACTTAATAATATGGGGATGTCCTGAATGCATGCAATCTAGGATGGTTAGACTTTATTTCACGATTATTTTAAAGTTTCATGCATTAAAGTTTTAAGTTGTGTTTCACGCTCGAACGAGTAACGGAGACCGAAAATAATCAAGAAAAATAATTTTATTTTAATATGAGGTGTTTTTAAGTGTACATTTCAAAAATTGGGCTTTGGTGGGTGTTTTTACTCGCCGAGTCATATTTTTAATATGTACGCAAAATTCATCGAATCGAGAGACTTTTTGAGGGCTCGAGCAATATTTTCAAAAATGTACCTAAACAAAATATTTTTTGAGGGTGTTATTGGGCTTGATGAGTTTGTTTTAATGCTTAATGGGAAAAACCCCTTTTTAATCCTTATAAAATTTAATTTAAGCCCATTAGTGCATGTGTAATTAATTGAAACTCTACCCTAGAAAATCCTAACCATACTTAACACCTTGTGGCCGCCCCTTCCCCTTCATTCACTAGCCTCTTTCGAAAACTCCAGCAGCCCCTCTCGAATTCCTCTCAAGTTCTTCAAGAAAATTCACTCCAGCCTCTCCGGTGCACGTTCTTCGCAATGGCATTCAAGTTTTTGAGCGTACAATCATTAAGGCACGCCTTGTATAATTCATTTTCTCATAATTCATGATATATATGCTGATTATTATATATTTTCATGAGGGATACTTTGATTTGCCTTGTGGTATCGTTTTTGCTAAGGTTTGATGTGAAAATTGCATTTTTCTTGGCTCATGTTCATGGTTTCTTTGTGCTTGATGCAAGGGCCACCGGTTCTAAGTTTGTAAGGGGCATGTATGCTGCAAACTAAGGTGTTTGGTGCATTATTTTTCCTTGCTTGGTAGAGCGACCGGACCGTGGTGCTTGAGCTGTTGTGCGGTTTAAAAGATTTGAATTGCACCATTACCACTAGCTATAGCTTTTGGTAATGCGGCAAGCGCTCGGTCCTACAATTGGTATCAGAGCCAAGGTCACGGGTTCGATTCCCATTGATTGCAAGGAGTACAATTATTGGAAGGGAGATTGTTTGGTGCAATAATTGTCCTTGCTTGGTAGAGCGATCGGACCGTGGTGCTTGAGCTGTTGTGCGGTTTAAAAGATTTGAGTTGCACCATTATCACTAGCTATAGTTTTTGGTAAAACGGCAAGCGATCGGTCCTACATATGGTGTCTTGATGCTGGAGTCTCGAGTTATGCATGGTTGTAGGATGGCCGAATGGTCTCTATTAGGCGGCTAGGGTTTTGGCTTGGCTTGTGAAAGATTATGGTGGGCTCGGTTGAGGGAGGACCGAACCAATATAAAGTGCGATCCAAGAGGGTCCAACCGAGGTCTAGGGGAGTTCCATACTCAGCTGGTATCGGGTAGAAGGATGGTCCCTAGGTTAGGAGCCGAGGTGTTTCGAGAGAAGCTCGGGCGTGCGCTTATCTTGGTGTTTCAAGTGGTGCGCGTCCATGCGGCTAAGAGCTATGTTTATATCAGTCCAGTAGTGTCCTAAGGTGGTCTAGGAAGGGCTGGTCTGAGCTGGAAGGGCCTAGAGTCGCAGGGTTACAAGTTAGGTGCACTAGGGGTTTTCGAGGTTTCACGTATAGAAAATTCCAGCAACTTTTGGTTACTGTTTGAGAGTCATAAGGGGGTATGAAATAAGTGGTTTAGATGCTGGTCATGTAGGTTTGAGTTGGGAGAAATTTGTTTAAGTTTCGGGTTGATTCGGGTTAAAACTGTGAACCCGATCCAAGTTTTAAAACAAATCGTTTAAGTTTTGAAATGGGCTCGAGTTTATATCAAAAAAATATTTTAATTATTTTTTGAGGTATTTTAAGTATTTTGGTAAGCTTCGGGTCGAAATTTTGCGGTCCAAGGGTAAAATGGTCATTTTGGGTTTCCAGGGTCAAAATGATCATTTTCCACCCAGGTCGAGTTTTTAGTCCTGGTAGTGTTCTGATCACAAATTTAGCATGTTTTTAAATTTGTATGTATCATGTATATGACTTTTTACGTAATTATTAAAATACGTTGCATGCTTGGTTTTAAGGAAAATTTTACGTATAAGTATGATTTTATTAAGTGATGAATATAATGACAAGTTTTTGAAGGATGTGAGTTGGTTGTGACTAATACAATTATATGAGATATTATGAGCTGAGGCCAAGGCTCAGTGGACGGGTAATGCTGTCGCTGATGTCCCCTTCCTCGGGTACCATAGTTATATTAGATGGATGATACGATAGAGCTGATACGAAAGTTACAACTAATGAACTGAATTCAATTAAAAAAAATGTATACGTATATGATGTTATGATGAGACATGTTTTGACACGTTATGATTTTATATGACATGTTCATGCTATGCTTTTAAGTTAATGAAATGTATGTTGATTATGGTATTTTTCACTGTTTCATGTTATGTATATGTATTTGTTATAGCGGTGCAAGCTTGTTGAGTCTTTAGACTCACTAGGTGTGAATGATGCAGGTGAGCATATTGATGAGGAGGCTGGAGGTGCTGAATTCTGAGTAGGTAAGGCTGGATATGCGCACATGACCCGAGGACCATATTTTCCGCATATCACGTTTTACGAGTTTAGCGTGGGCATGAACATTTTATTACGCTTGGTTCTGACATGATGTTATTTATCAGAATTTTTACTTAATTTATTTCTACGTACTTTTATGATGGCCCAGTTGGAAAATTTAAAACTGCAGTATTTTATTTTCTATTTTATTACGATTATTTTTAAAAGACGTATTTTTCAGCAGTATTGCATGTACGCAAAATTTTAAGAATAATAGCTTTTAAATTAGTAGACGTTACATTGTGAGATATCCAAAAAATTCTGTCGGATACTCTTTCAATCATTCCAAGGAAGTAAAAGTGTTTGTTTAAAGAAATGACAATTTTCTAGAGAAGGAATTTCTATTAGATAGAAAATGTGAGACGATAGAATTTGAAGAAATTCAAGATACTCTCTCAACTGTAGAAGTTGAACTTAATCCTCAACAGCTAGTACTTAAGTACAAAGGTTTGATAGGATTATTAGACCACCTGCTAGATATACGCTTCTTCATGAACAAGTCCATGACGAGCCTTGTGATGGATGTGATCCAATGAATTTCAAAGAAGCAATATCTGATACTGATTCATCCAAATGACTTGAAGCCATGCAGTCTGAAATGGACTCTATGTATACAAACCAAATCTGGACATTAGTGGATCCATATGAGGGAATCGTTCCCATATGATGCAAATGGATCTACAAAAGAAAGCTTGTGACGGATGGGAAGATATTGACCTTCAAGGCAAGACTGATTGCAAAAGGTTATACTCAAAGGCAAGATATTGACTATAAGGAAAATTTTTTTCCCAATTGCTATGTTTAAGTCCATTAGAATACTACTAGCCATAGCAGCATAGTATGACTATGAAATATGACAAATGGATGTAAAGACAACATTCCTCAATGGAGACATTAAAGAAAATATTTATATGTCACAACCTGAAGGATATACATCAATAGGAAGTGAGCATAAGGTATGCAAACTTCAGAAATCAATATATGGTCTCAAGCAGACATCAAGAAGTTGGAACCTCATATTTGACAACACTATCATGGAATTTGGTTTTACTAATAATCTTGATGAACCATGTGTGTACAAGAAATTTTATGGGAGTGCAATTACATTTCTAGTACTTTATGTTGATGATATCATACTCATTGGGAATGATGTACAATTACTGCAATCAACTAAAGTATGGTTAGCAAGTAAATTCTCTATGAAATGGTGAAGCATCCTATATATTAGGAATACAAATCTATAGAGGCAGATCAAAGAGGATGTTGGAGCTCATCCCAAGCCACTTATATCCATACATGTAAGGACCGTGTCTTAAAATACTAATACTTTAATATTTGCAGAAATATTTAAAATTTTCTTATTAAATGATTTAACATAACTCGTAAAATAAATCAATGGTCACCATTCCTATTAAAATATATTTAATATTAAAACTCCATCATTTTAAATACCAAAACCATAAAATCCAAGCTAAAACATCCACCATAATTCAAAAAAACCAACATAATTTTAAAAAGTCCCAACTTACTAATCACCAATACTAAGGTATAAGATTAGAAAAAATAGTTTTAAAATGTGCATAATAAAATCCCGTAAACAATAAGGTCCTTGAGTTTGCACTGCCAGTAGTCCGAGCCTGCTCACTGGTCACCACCTCCCGTCTCCTCAAATACATCATCTGCATTGATCGAGTCTAGTAAGCTTAATGACTTAGCGTGCATAAACCGTGGATAACACGTAATACATAATAAAAATCCATGCAATTTAAACATAGCTAGTACATAGAATAATATAAGCATACATATGTATAACATAACTTTCCTGCATAAACAATTTTTAAAAATCATATTTCTGTGCTCCTCAAGGTAATCGTAATCGTAAATCATTTTTGGTAGAGTTATGTTCAGTGCAAGTGACCCATAACATAAATCGTTTGACCAAAATAAACCACGGTACTAAGCCGACAGGGATAACCACGGCCCTTGGATTGGATGTATGCTCTCTAACATAACATAATTCCTCCGAAGAGGTTGGAGAGGTCCCCAGACACGTTCTCCGGTTTCCAAACCCGTAACATAATTTGGCCACAAGTCAAATCACATACCTTGAAAATAATTATTTTTGCACATCATGCATACTTACAAACATTGTGAACCTCGTTGGATCGTCCTTGGACATGCTGGCCTAACATACTAAAATTTATACCCAAAACAGCCCCTAAAATGCATTCGGACACTATAACTAATGAATCAAATTGAACCACTTAGGACGTACCAATCGACTCGGGACTCGACCATACATAAAATAGATCCTAACCTACTGCCCAAGGCCCTAAACCAACCCGAAACCATAGGAGGCACTTTATGGGAGGAAATGTAGATCACCGATACATTGGGACGATATTGGTGGAGAATTCGGTTCGGACTTGATGAAACAAACAACAGAGCTAGTAGTAAAAATACGAGATATGATGAAGACTGCTCAAAGCCGATAGAAAAGCTACGCTGATAAGCGATGAAGAGAACTAGAGTTTGCAATAGGTAACTGCATATTTGCGAAAGTAGCACCTATGAAGGGTGTTATGAGATTTGGCAAGAAATACAAACTCAGTCCGAAGTTAATAGGACCGTTCGAAATTCTATAGAGGATTGGAACATTGGCTTATAGAGTGGTGTTGCCACCAATGAGAGTTGGAGTGTATAATATGTTCCATATCTCAATGTTGCAAAAGTACATGTCGAATCCTTCACATGTACAGAATGATGAGCCTCTGCAGTTGGCTCCTGAAAATGTCATGCGAGGAAAGTCCTATATAAATTCTAGATATGCAAGAAAGAAGGCTCAGGAATAAGGTTATTCAAATGGTCAAAGTCAAGTGGCTAAATCATTCGGATGAGGAAGCTACTTGAGAGATCGAGAAATACATGAGGAGTCATTACCCGGACTTATTTGGTAAGTCTTAATTTCGAGAACAAAATTTCATTTAAGAGGGAGGAATTGTAAGGTCCAAAATGCGATAACGTAATTCAACTGCATGCTAATCTAGGAAAAATGGAAAATGAAGAATTAAGTTATTTTAGTTGCATGAATTCAATGTGGTAAGCATGTTTACATGTTTAAAAATATGATTTTCAACTAGAATGCATAAAACTATGTTTTTAAGAGTTATTCGAGACGCGATTTAGTAATAGAGACCGGGAACCGTAAAAGGAAAATATTTTTATTAAATGATTATTTTTAATTATTTAATATATGGTATTTTCGAAAATGATGCTTCTGAGGTGTTTTTATGCACCGAGTCATATTTTTAATCGGTTGTCGATTTTTGACAAAAATAAGAACTATTTGGGAACTCGTCTAATATTTTCGAAAACTATCATTAACAAAATATTTTAACTACTATATAATGGGCCTAATGCTTTTCCCGGCTAACTTTATCGATATCATTTTTGGTTTATCCCTCGTCTGCATCAGTAACTGGTTAAAATTATACCCAGGTGTTGGATCGGAAAAATCCTCTAAAAACGTTGATGAGATGCAATAGCTCTTGTCCTAAGAAAATATACACCGATGAATTAGATCGAGTCCGGTATTAAACCAAGCAGAAAACACTCGAAATAATCCTTCGTTAAGAAAAGCTGATCGGTTAAAGCTTTTAATCTCGTGTAATTGAATAACTGAAGATAAGGGAGATCAATTCTCGCATGTAGTTCAGTTATGGTGAGAACTGAACTGATATCTACTCGAACTGATCAAATCAGTTTAAAGCAAGGGGTTAACAGTTAAAGTACACAAGATATTTTTATGGATGTTCGGAGTCTTTAACTACTCCTACATCACCCCTTCTACCACCTTGGATAGGATACTCTAGAAAACTTTGATTAATTACATCAACTGTAATAACCCACCCAACTTAGGACTTACCCACTGCCTAACTGAACTCCTAGTCTAGACTGAAGGTAGCATCTTCCAGTCAACACTTCTTTAATGTCTATGTGAGAAAGACTACATACACAAGTTTTACGTCATTGTGCAAGACGGAATTTGAGTGGTGGTGTGCGCGTATATGAGAACTGATCTCTGTGAACTATCCGAAGGTGTTCTCACACACTGAGGGAAATATGCTTCTAATCTAAGCTGATAACACATTGAAATGTTCCCTTAGAAACGGGCTGATTGCTTCTTCAAAGCTGATATGCAATAAACGTGCCCTCTCTGTATTTTCCATCAAGTCTCATCATCGTCTTCACTGAACTTCGGCTTCTATTTATAGGCGTTTGGCTGATCGTACAATGAGACTCATTGAATGAATCCCTTGCAGTTTGAATTTGTTCCCCCAAATAGATATTTGGAACATTTGGCTTTAAGTGCTGCTGCAACGTCTCTTATTGTACTATGATCGTACAATAGCTTTTGTACCTTTGTGCACAGCTGGATTAATCTTGTCGTATATGCAAACTAGTTCGTTCGTAACTGATGTTCTGAACTGGTTAGTTGAGCTGGTCTTGAATTGGTGAGGTGAAATTAGTTGACTCGTCAGCTGAACTGATTTCACTGATTCAGTTGAACTGTTCAGTTGGGCTCTTCATCAGTTGGGCTCTTCATCAGTTGAACACTTCATCAGCTGGCCGGGCTTCTGAAGGTCTTCTGCTGAACCACCTATCAACTGGACAATCAGTTGAACTGCTCTTGATAATTCAGTTGTCCTGGTTCAGTTCGATCGATCAGTTGGCACTTTCAGTTTGCTTCTTGATAGCTTCAGTTTAGGCTCGGTAACCGATAAGTTCGATCAGTTAAAACATCTGCACAATCGGTAAATTATTAGAAACAAAATAACAAGTTTTGTTAACATCAAAAACAAGATTGCGAACATGAAATGTTCCAACAATCTCCCACTTTTTGATGATCACAAAACCTGAACAGTTAAAGCGATTTAAAATACAATTTTAACAGTTAATAATTCTCTCCCTTCTTGAGAATAAAAATCGATTAAAAACAATAAAGCGAATAGAAGAACTTTCAGTTCGAGGGATAGTAGAAAGAAAAGTTCCCCCTCAACAACTGAATAAAACGATTTGAAAACAATTTTTCAGTTTGAGAGATAACAAATTTAAAAGCAGTTTTAAAGAAAAAGCTCCCCCTTAAGAACTGAATAAAACTCCCCCTCAAAAATATAATCGTTTGCGCGATTTAAAAGTAGTTTAAGCAATAAACACTCAAGCAGTTAAGGCAACATATAAACTGGAAAAATAAGTTCACTTACATGCAAACTAACTGGATACATATGATGTTAATTTAATCCATTACGCGTCCCTTGTATTAATATAAAGCACACCATCTTATGTAAGGGAATTGCTACTACACTTAGCAAATATCAAATAACATCAAGTATCAGTCAATTTATATAAAATAGAACTGAGTGTACCAACAATTGGTCGCCTAGAATGCTTAGAATGCTGCATCGATTTTGAGTTTCTTTTGCCATAAGAACAACTAATTGCCTTGGAGTTGATCTCTGTGCTGACTAACTGGTCTAACTGATGCAAAATGGACTCAACTGATCCTGAACCACATTGATCAACTACTAGGATCTGATATGGCAATGAAGCGGCGACACTTATGATGATTAAGCTCCACTTAACTCATCAGTTTCGGCTGATAGTTGGCTTTCGTCTGTTGATCAGTTTAACTGGTAAGATGGCAACTAAAATCTTATCCGCTGGTCAGTTTAGTTATCCTTCTATCAGTTGAACTCAAAAATCCTGCACACAGCTAAACAACAAAATAGCACAACAAACATATAAAATATAATCAGAGGGTTTTGAAAACCAAAAAAATTTTAAAACATATTTTAAAAGAAACATCACTTTTCAAATGTCGTTCTTAGAACAACTAGCTCTGATTCCAATTGTTGAATCGGGAAAATCCTCTAAAAACGTTGATGAGATGCAGTAGCTCGTGTTCTAAGAAAATATACACCGATGAATTAGATCGAGTTTGGTATTAAACCAAGCAGAAAACACTTGAAATAATCATTCGTTAAGAAAAACTGATCGGTTAAAGCTTTTAATCTCGTGTAATTGATTAACTGAAGATAAGATAGATCAGCTCTCGCATGTATCAGTTCAGTTATGGTGAGAACTGAACTGATAGCTACTCGAACTGATCAAATCATTTTAAAGCAAGGGGTTAACAGTTAAAGTACATAAGATATGTTTATGGATGTTTGGAGACTTCAACTGCTCCTACGTCACCCCTTCTACCACCTCGGGTAGGATCCACTAGAAGACTTTGATTAATTACATCAACTGTAATAACCCACCCAGCTTAGGACTTACCCAATGCCTAACTGAACTCCTAGTCTAGACAGAAGGTAGCACCTTCCAGTCAACACTTCTTTAATGTCTATATGAGAAAGACTACATATACAAGTTTTACGTCATTGTGCAAGACGGAATTTGAGTGGTGTTGTGTGCGTGTGTGAGAACTGACCTCTGTGAACTACCCGAAAGTGTTCTCACACATTGAGGGAAATATGCTTCTATTCTAAGCTGATAACACGTTGAAGTGTTCCCTCAGAAAATGGGCTGATTGCTTCTTCAAAGCTGATATGCAATAAACGTGCCCTCTCTGTATTTTCCATCAACTCTCATCATCGTCTTCACTGAACTTTGGCTTCTATTTATAGGAGTTTGGCTGATCGTACAGTGAGACTCATTGAATGAATCCCTTGCAGTTTGAATTTGTTCCCCCAAATAGATATCTGGAACATTTGGCTTTAAGTGCTGCTGCAACGTCTCTTATTGTACTATGATCGTACAATAGTTTTTGTACCTTTGTGCACAGCTGGATTAAGCTTGTCGTATCTGCAAACTGATTCGTTCCTAACCGATGTTCTGAACTGGTCAGTTGAGCTGGTCTTGAATTGGTGAGGTGAAATCAGTTGACTCGTAAGCTGAACTGATTTCACTAATTCAGTTGAACTGTTCAGTTGGTCTCTTCATCAGTTGAACACTTCATCACCTGGTCGGGCTTCTGAAGGTCTTCTGCTGAACCACCTATCAACTGGACAATCAGTTGAACTGCTCTTGATACTTCAGTTGTCCTGGTTCAGTTCGATCGATCAGTTGGCACTTTCATTTTGCTTCTCGATAGCTTCAGTTTAGGCTCGGTAACTGATCAGTTCCATCAGTTACAACATCTTCACACTCGGTAAATTATTAGAAACAAAATAACTAGTTTTGTTAACATCAAAAACAAGATTGCGAACATGAAATGTTCCAACACTAGGTTATTGGGCCTAAACTCCTACCTAAGTATTTTATTTAAAACAAGCTTCTAAACCCTAGTTTTCTACATCATAATTCAGGCCTCAAGAAACCTAGAAACACTAGGGCAATCTCGGCTACAACACAGGCACACACACGGAATTTCAAAGGCTGTCATGCTAATTTTGAGGATTAAAAATGCAGCAAGTTCCCATCTCTCTCCGTCAACGTTCTTCGTAGCTCAAATTGTTTTTCGTGAATGAAACACGTAAAGACACACCTTAATCTTTGTTAACTCATCGTTCAGACCATATTATGTGTGTTTATACATGATTGCATGAAAAATATGATCTCCTCTTGTATATTTTCGTTTTTATGGCTTGTTCATGATAAAACTTGAGTTTCCATGTTTTTAAATTCATGTTAATGATGCACAAAGGGGATTCCATGATAGGGACATCAAAAGAGACACATTTCATTGTGTTAAGAGTCATTAGGGGCCACGGTTCAAGGCTGGTTGAGGCAAGGCTATGGCTGCACGTTTCTTTGGGCTTTTGTAAAGCTATGGTTCGGTTATGGTGGCTAGGAAAGATCAGGCTGTGTGCTGCAATTGGGACGTGTTCACGGGTCCTAAGAGGGTCTAGTCATTGTCCTATAGAGGTTGAAGGAAGGCTGGTTTGAAGGGGAAGGCCTATAGGCGAGTTCCTTTCTCGCGCTGGTTGGAAGAGCACGACTTGAGGGGCTGTGCATGCTTGGTTCATTAGGTCTGGTCCATAAGCTTGTTAGGGGTTCGGTCATGGTCCTAAGAAGGTTGCATAGGTGCTGGTCTTGTTGGTTAAGGGCTAGGGCCGAAGGGCTGCAAAGTTGTGAGGCTAAGGTTTCGTTTGGATAGGTCAGAAATTCAGTAGCCTTATAGGTGTATTAAAGGGTCTTAAATGGCTTGATTTGGGTTTCATAGGGTATTTTATATGTGATTAAGCTATGGTTCAAGGTTTTGTAAAGTTTGGCTAAGTTTCGAGTTGATTCGGGTTGAAACTGAGACGTAGGTTCAAGTTTTAAAAAGAATTGAGAAATTTGTCGAGTAGCATAAGTTTACGTCTAAGAAAGGTTTATGAGTGTATTTTAATGTATTATGTTAAGTTTGGATGGATTTGGGTTGTCGTTTTAAGGTCTAAGTGCAAATTGGGAAATTTGTTGTTTCAGGGGCAAAACGGTCATTTTACACCTGAAAAATATTAGACGTTCTGGCAGCCCGAATGCTGCAATGAATGTTAAACTGTTTATTTTGAAAGTTTCTAAAATTTTATGATGCGAAAAGATAATGCTAAAAGACGGGTTGCATGGTTTTTTTAAAAGAAAAATGTTATATTCATGAATTTTTATAAGTGATGCAAATAATGAATGGTTTGAAGGAGGTGACTTGATTTTGACTAATACGAATACGAAATGATATGATGATATGTAAGGCCAAGGCTTATTTGACCGGTGAGAGTGTCGCTGATGTCCTCGCTGCCTGGTACCATGGTTATACGTAGATGGATCCATCGACCAAAAGCTGAAACGAAAGTCCAATTAATGATCTGAATTCAATAAAAGAGAAACATATACGTATATGATGAAAAGAAAGGTTATGATGATTGGAAAAAAGGTTTAAAGCTATGTATGTTAATGTTAAAACTATTTTATTAAAAGTATTTTTTACTGTTGTTTGTGAATGTATATGTACTACTTGTTATCATAGTTAAGGTTTGTTGAGTCAATAGAGTCACTAGGTGCGAATGATGCAGAAGAGCATGATTTTGATGATGTTGGAGGACTTGATGGTTGAACTAGCTGGACTGATGGTGCACATAACCCGAGGACCTTTGCTAGTTATTCGCATTAGTATGATTTTAAAGATTTTGATGACATTTATGACTTTTTTGATTTTGAGTGGTTTTGAAAGGATTTAAGATTTTATGCTATTTTTGAAAATGCTAGTTTTAGGTTTGGTTTGACGGTTTACTATTTTATGTTTTCACTTGTTCTTTTGGAATTTTAATTAACTGGTTGTGGTTTATTTTAAATGGTGCAAAGTGTATGCATTTTCGGCCGAGAGATTTAAAGAAAGAAAGAAAATTCTAGTGTATTTTAAAGAAAAATGAGTAGTAGACATTTCAGTTGGTATCAGAACAATGTTTTTGCAAAGTGTTGTGCCACCGCCAGTTCCGGAAAGCTCAATCGTCAAGCCTCAAGTCTGTAAGTTTAATTGATTTAAATAATTTTAATGATAGTACCTGCATGTCTACATGTTTCATATGTTTAAGATACATGTTTAAAATCTTTTTGAATTTAATTGATATTTATGCATAAAGTTGCCCAAAAAGAATTTTTATATGCTGCATGATTAGAAGTTTAGTTTTAAATGCTTATTTGTTATGTTTAGAATTGGAAAACGTTCAGATATAATGCCTCCTAGACGTGCATTTAGTACCGATAGGCAAGCTGACACTCACGAGGATCTTCAAGAGAATGCACCCCCACCTCCTAATGGGGATGCTGCTACTCGTGTTCTAGAGGGCATGACACGTTTCTTTGAGCATCAGGCTCCGAGTCCACATCATGATGTATATGATTAGTTCCGGAGGCTGGGTTCGAAGGAGTTTTCTAGAAACACCGACCCATTTGCTGCTGAGGGTTGGATTAGATCTCTAGAGGTACATTTCTGTTATCTGAATATGGGGGATGCTGACTGAGTGAGTTGTGCTACTTATATGCTTTGAGATGATGCTTATCTTTGGTGGGAATGAGCAGAACATGGTATCAATCTAGCGACCCTCACTTGGGTGCAATTCAAGAACATCTTCTACGAGAAGTATTTTACTGCTGACGTCCGAGGACGCTTGAAGAGGAAGTTTATGAATCTCTGTCAGTGGGACATGAGCGTGGTTGAGTTCGTTAGGAAGTTTGATAGGCATTTCTTGGATGGCCTTCAACCTACTATACGTCGTCATGTGATGTTGATGCGACCGACGGATTATGCATCTGCCACTGGTTGTGCTTTCCAAGGTGAGCAAGCCCTGAAAGACATTGACTTTGAGATGCAGCGCACGAGGCAGCAGCACCAGCAGAACTCTCAGCCAGTCAAGAGGGAATTTACTGGACCTCCCGAAGCTCAAGGGCAGCAAAATCCTCAAGGACAATGGAATAAAACCAGGGCAACAAAAGCCACCACAGTCTGGAGCCCCAAAGCCTAAAGAGAGCCCTCTGTGCAAAGAATGCAATCTCCCACACTTTGGTAAGTGCATGTGGGGAACATACAAGTGCTTCATTTGCAAGGAGGAAGCACATAAGGCCGTTGACTTCCCAAAGAAGAAAGGACAAAGTGCTGGTAGAGTTCATGTTATGGATGCTGAGGAAGCTGAAGCAGAGCTAGACATGTCTCTAATTACTGGTAGGATATTCATTTTAGATGTAGCTACATATGCATTGCTAGATTCGGAGGCTACACACTCATTTATATCCGAGACGTTCGTCAAGCGACTAAAGATTATAGCTGAGGATATGGATTTGGGCCTTAAAGTGTTCATTCCTTCTGGTGATCAAATGATTACATCAATTATTGTGGAGAATCTGGGGCTTCGTTTACAAAAAGATGTGATTCAGACATATCTCATCATACTCCCGATGCCTTAATTCGATATCATTCTTGGCATGGATTGGCTATCTTTGAATGGAGCTTCGATAGATTTTCGACAGAGATCTGTGTCTATTCGAATGCTCAGCGGGAAATCTTTTGTCTTTGAGGCAGCAAGTAACAAGCAAGTGCCGTATATTATGTCCTGCATATGTGCAAGGAAACTTATGAGACAAGGCTGCCAAGATTTTCTAGCATGTGTTATTTCAGCACCTGTCTCAGTCAGTCAGAATCTAGAGGATGTTGAGGTTGTCAGAGACTTTCTGGTATATTTCCTGAGGATGTTTCTAGCATTCCATTGAACCGAGAGGTGAAATTTTCTATTGAGTAGATATCGGGCACAGTGCCAATCTCTAAGGCACCCTATCGTCCAGCACCGGGGGAAATGAAAGAGCTGAAAGATCAAATTCAAGAGTTGCTTGACAAGGGTTTTATTTGCTCGAGTTGTTCTCCGTGTGTTGAACCGATATTATTTGTGAAGAAAAAAGATGGTAGTATGCGACTCTGCATTGACTATAGAGAGCTGAACAAAGTCACCATCAAGAATAAGTATCTCTTGCCTATAATTGAAGACTTGTTTGATCAATTGCAAGGAGCTTCGATTTTCTTGAAGATAGATCTTCGTTCGGGATATCATCAGCTAAAGGTGAAGGAGTCCGATATTCATAAGATGGATTTTAAGACTCAATATGGATACTACGAGTTTATTGTGATGCCATTCTGGTTGACCAATGCGCCGACAATCTTCATGGATCTCATGAATTGTGTATTTCAGCCGTATCTAGATCATTTTATCATAGTCTTTATATATGATATTCTGATTTACTCGAGAAGCAAAGAAGAGCATAGTCAGCACTTAAGAACAACACTACAAATACTGCAAGGTAGGAAATTATTCGCTAAGTTTATCAAGTGCGAGTTTTGACTTGAGAGAGTCGCGTTCTTAGGTCACATCATTTCTAGAGATGGAGTCGAGGTTGATCCAAGCCAGGTCGAGGCAGTTAGAGAATAGCCAGTATCTAAGAGCGTAACCGAGATACGTAGTTTCTTGGGTGTAGCTGGCTACTTCCGGAAGTTTATTCAAGGATTCTCTTCTATTGTTGTACCCTTGACATCCTTGACGAAGAAGAAAGCGAAATTTATTTGGAGGTCTGATTGTCAAGAGAGTTTTGAGAAGTTGAAGCAAGTTCATGTTTTTCCTTAAAAATCATGCTTGAACAAATATTATGGTGTGATGCTGTTTGAAGGAAATAAATATGCGTGCCTTTGCGTTTTAAACGCACGAATTCTTGTTGACGATTGCAAAGAACGGGGCAAGACCTTGGCTTGAACTTTTTCCTTGAGCTTTCAAAATTCTCTTCAATTGATGTGTGTGGTTTCGTGTATTTTGGACGAAACTTTGGGAGGAAAATTCAGAAAGTGGCATGTGATTGTGTGAGGTTAAGGGTAGGTTTTAATATATTATACACTAATTAATTTACTAATCAAGGCTTAGGCCTAATAATCCTACCAATTAGGCCCAATAGTCTTAATTAGAACTTAATTAAAATTTTAAAATAGTTTTGTTTTCATAAGTTTGTGAACTTAATAGCCGGGTTGCCAAAACGTTCGTATTTTTGTTGAAAAATCAACACCGATAAAATTTACGTCCCGACGTATAAATTACCTCAAAACTCCTTATTTTAAAAAATATGAAAAACCATCAATCATATTTTAAGCAATAAAAAAATAATTATTTAATAAAAATATTTTACGTTTTTCAGCTCTCGGTCTCCGTTCCTCGATCGCAACTTGAATATCCCTTAAAAAATAAAATTTTATGCATAATGACGATGAAGTCCTATTTAACATATAATCGTGCATGTCACATAATCAATTAAGCATTTGAATCACTTAATTACTCATTTTTCATATTCCTTATATTTGCATGCAGTTGGATTACGTCGTCTTAATTTTTGACCTTACATTATCAATGTCAGTTGGCTAACAAAATATGCACAGAAAGGAGCCAAACTGACATATTAGAACACTTCGAATAATGACTTGACTAAGTAAACTGAACGGTAAATTGAAAGTAAAATGTACGCAAGTTTGTTTCTGGATATTGAGAGAACTTAAGCTCTTATGTCACCCATTTTTCCTTTTGGGAAGGCTCACACTAGAAGGATTTGATCTTTACAAGCAATATTAAAAAACCCAGTTCAGTTTGAACTTAACACTGTCAAAACTGAAACTTCTAGTCTTCTCAACTGAACGAAGAAACAGTATACAAACTGTTCTCGGATACAATGAATTACAAAGAATTCGTAGCGCTTAATGTTCATCAATTATCAGATATAACACTTTGTAAATTGTACCTTAGTTTATGAGCGGTTTCGCTTTAGCTTTGAGACTTGGTAAGTGTTCTCGAAACTTGATAACTTCGGTAACATGCTAACCTCTGCTCAACTGATTTGCATTTCTATTTATAGATTCCAAACTGCGACGATCACAAACTTCAAAAAAGATCCGTTCCATATTATTTATTCGTTGCCGCGTTTTTTGTTCAAGTCATCATTCCTGACATCCGTAATATAATGCGGTTGATTCTGGCTATGTCACCAAGGTATGAAAAAACTTATCCAAAAATCAGTTTAGCCTTCTAGTGTAAACTGATGTACTTGAGACTGAATGATAATAACTGATAAGAGTTTTAAGATACATTTCAATTTTTGTCCGAGTTAGTTATGTTTTGACTCGTCAAGTTTATGTAAACCAATTTAGCTTAGTCAGTCCCGTTTTGTTTGGAGTTCACTTTAGCTTAGATCACTTGCCTTAATTATTTCCTAAGACCAAAACATAAATGTTCTGATACAACATTATTTGATTCCAAGACAGGTACAATATGGGATAGAACCGGGTCTATTTACTGTACATAATTGTTAAAGGAGGTGAAACGTTTTGCCTTGAATTTATTAGATATTTCAAAATTAAATTTTTTGTCTACGTTTTACTATAGAGTAATTTTTGAAATTAATAATCATGCAATACAGTTTTTGTGGGATGAAATCCGTACTTCATACATTATATTATAACATGAATCGTACACTTCCAATTTGTTTGAGCATAAAAGATTAAAATTTTATTTGGAGATTTACAGTGCAAAAAATTGGCTCTGTTGTCGGGGATTGTTATGTCACTATTTTATTTTCAGTTATTATCTATAGTAATATTTATCTTATTGATCTAACACCATCTCTTTTACTTAAGATACCTCCCTAGCTCCATGCATGCGATGATCAATTGATTTTGAGCTTGAGCGGTTTAATTCAGAAATCGAAAGAAATTTTCGCTACAGGCGTCAACATTAAAGAAACAAGGATATACAGAAGGACCTCACCAAGATGAAGAGCAGCACATCGAGATACCACGATGCATACCCATGCTGGAGTACGACCAACCTTCTCTTGATGGGATGACACACATCCATGCGTAGTCCGACCAGTTGTGAATTCAAACCAATTTGAAATCAGGCCAAATATTATTCAGATTATTCAGAACACAGTCCAGTTCGGGGAAACACCGCTTGATGATCCTAATATTCATATCACAAATTTCCTTGAGATTTACGATACTTTTAAACATAATGAAATTTCTAATGATTCCATACATTTACACTTATTTAGAGCTAAATTTTGGTTAAACTGTTTTCTTATAGGTTCAATCGCAACTTGGGAAGATATGGCCAAAGTGTTTCTTACCAAATACTTACCTCCGTCAAAGACTGTGAAATTGAGAGCTGACATCACCACTTTTGCTCAATATGATCAAGAATCATTGTACCAGGTATGAGGGCACTACAAGGATTTATTGAGGAGATGCCCACATCATGAACGACCTCTTGGACTCGTGGTACAAACTTTTTACTATAGTTTAATTACGTCTAATCGGACCATGATAGATGCAGCTGCTCGTGGAACACTTTTAAAAATGATGACGGAGGAAGGAAACGTGTTGTTGGAGGAGATAACTGCTAGCAGTTATCATCCTCAGTCGGAAATATGAGACAAAAAAGATGGCTAGAACTTGGAAAGGACTACGACTGCGACATTAGCTATCATCCCAGAAAATCTAATGTAGTGGTGGACGCTTGGAGTAGGAAATGGACAGTCTTGGCCCATTTATCAGTACATAAGCCTCTACAAATGAAAATTCAGCGATTTGATCTTGAAGTTTATGCTAGAGGAGAGGCCCCTAATCTTGCTACGTTGATAGTACATTAAACTTTACGATATATAATTCGAGCCGGACAATCTAATGATGAGCAACTGCAGAAATGGAGACAACGAGATGAATCGAAGGGCAGCATGTTATATTCAGTCAAGGAGGACATTGTTAAGTATTGAGGTCGACTATGGGTTTCTAGTGGTGATTCACTTAGAGTTGACATTATGAATGAAGCTCACAGTACCCCTTATTCTCTTCATCTCGGAAGTACCAAGATGTACAAGGACTTGCAACTTTTATTGGTGGCTGGAAATGAAACTAGATATTATGCACTTTGTATCCGAATGCTTGACATGTCAACAAGTGAAGGCAGGGCACCAAAGACCAGCAGGAGTGATTCGACCACTTTCCATCCCCGAGTGGAAAGGGTTTTGAACCTAGGACAAGGAAAATTCAGTAGCTATCTAGGCATCTTTAATGGTTCTAAAGGGCATGATTTGTGTTGCTTAGGGCATGGCTAGGTGTTAACAAGCTATGGTTTAAGTTCGGTAAAGTTTGGTTAAGTTTCGAGTTAATTCGGGTTAAAACCGAGACGTACGTTTAAGTTTTAAAACGATTTGGGAAATTAGTCGAGGAACGTAATTTTACGTCTAAGAAATATTCATGGGTGTATTTTAAGGTGTTATGTTAAGTTTTGCTAGATTTTGGGTCATCGTTTTAAGGTCTAAAGATAAATTGGGAAAGTTAGGGTTTCAGGGGCAAAATGCTCCTTTTACACCTGAAAAATGTTAGACATCCTGACAATGTCCTGAATGTTGTGATGAACGTTAAAATGTTTATTTTAAATGTTTTATGGACTTTTATGATGAAACGTTAATACTAAAAGACGTGTTGCATTCTTGGTTTAAAAGAAAAATGATATATGTATGCATAAATTTTTATAAGTGATGAAATGTTGAAGGAGGTGACTTGATTGTGACTAAAACGATGCTATGTAAAGCCAAGACTCAGTTGACAGATGAGAGTGTCGTTGATGTCCCCGCCTCCTGGTACCATAGTTATACGTAGATGGATCCATCGAACTACATCTAATACGAAAGTGACAATTAACAATCTGAATTCAATAAAAGGGTAAAAATGTATCTGTATATGATGAAAGGAAATATTTATGATGAAAGGTTTCAAGTTACGCATATTCATGAAAAGCTATTGTATTAAAAGTATCTTTCACTGTTGCTTGCAAATGTGTGTGTGTGTATATATATTAATTGTTATCATGATTATGGTTTGGTGAGTCAATGGACTCACAAGATGTGATCGATGCAGGTGAACATGATATTGTTGATGATGGAGGAATTCATGGTTAAACTAGCTGGACTGATGGATCACATAATCCGATGACCTTTGCTAGTTTTCCGCATTAAGATTACTTTTAAAGATTTTATAAAGTTATGCTTTTGAGTGGTTTTGACAGATTTAAAATTTATGTTTTATTTTGAAAAATGCTAGTTTTAGGTTTGGTTGATAATTTACGATTTTATGTTTCGAATTCTGTTTTTTTGGATTTTCAAATAATTAGTTGGTGATTTTACTTTAAATGATGCAAAGTATATTTAATATATATATATATATATATATATATATATATGGCCTTAAGTTTATTTTAAAAAAATTATAGTATATTTTAAATAAATACGAATATTGGATATTTCATTATATTCACCACTTATAAAAATTCATGAATATAACATTTTTCTTTTAAAAATCAAGCACGCAACACGTCTTTTAGCATTATCATTTTGTATAATAAAATTTCATAAACTTTCAAAATAAACATTTTAACATTCATTACAACATTCATAGCACTGGCATGACTTTTAAAATTTTTCAGGTGTAAATGCTTTTTTTGCCCCTGAAACTCCAACTTTCTCAATTTTCTCTTATACCTCAAAACGAAAACCCAAATCCTTCCAAACTTAGTATAATTGATAACACCTTAAAATACTCTAATAAACATTTCTCAGACGTAAACTTACGCTCCTTGACAAGTTTTTCAATTCGTTTTAAAACTTGAACCTATGTCCCAATTTCAACCCGAAATAACTCGAAACTTAGTCAAAATTTACCAAACTTTAACCATAGCTTAATCACACCTAACCATTAACTAGAAGGCTACTGAATTTATGCCCTATCCAAACGAAACCCTAGCATCACAACCTTGCACCCCTTCGGCCCTAGCCCTTAACCAACAAGACCAGCCCCTATGAAACCTTCCTAGGACCATGACCGAGCCCCTAACAAGCTGCTGGACTAGACATAATGAACCAAGCATGCATAGCCCCTCAAGTCGTGCCCTTCCAACCCACACGCAACAAGGGAACACGCCTATCGCCCTTCCCCTTTGAACCATCGTTCCCTCAACCCCTCTAGGACCATGAATAGACCCTTTTAGGACCCGTGAGCACGTCCCAATTGCATCACACAGCCTAATCTTTCCTAGCCATCATAACTGTAATGCCCGAGATTTTGATTCTGTTAATCCGAGATTATTGATTAAGAATTGAGGTGATTATAGACGGGCCATTTCAAGACCAGATTGGGCAAAGCATATGAATGGTACAAGGTTTGGACAAAACTATTGGCGCCCGAGCGGTAGAAAGTAACCGCCCGAGCGCCAATGTTCAACAAAGTATGCTTCAGACAGAAGATGTGGCGCCCGGGCGGTAGTTTTTGACCGCCCGAGCGCCAATGGGTATTGTGGAGGACAGAACCTCCTGCGCCCGGGCGGTAAGTTATAACCGCCCGAGCGCCGAGCAGGCGCCCGAGCGGTAATTCTCGACCGCCCGAGCGCCGCCTGAATTGTTTGAAAATGAGCCACGTTTCATAGACATGCAACGTGATATATATAAGTTAATCCTTCAGTAAACATTAGGAAACGAAAGAGAAAGGTCGAGGAAAAGCTTCAGAGAATGTGTGAAAGAAATCCTTATGCCTTTATATTTCAATCCGTCCGTCTGATTTTGAATCCGACTTCAGTACTGTGTTCCTATCAACACAGGCTACAACTGGACATAAGTTTTGATACGTTTTGATATGATTTGAAATTATGATGTTGAAGGAATCGGATATGATTCATATATGATGTTCTTGCGATATTAGACATTGTATAATCGAAATCGGATTGAAGAACGGATACCGTACAGAATTGTTATGATTTTCAGAGTTGATTTGAATGGAATTGATATCAGAATTGAATTGTTATCGATTATGAGATATTGGAAGTGATATCTGACTAATATGGTATTGTTGGGTATATCGATATTGTACCGTTATGCCATCGATAGTGAATTAGATTGAGTATTGAGCAGAACAGATTTGATTGGAGTAATGTATTGATATTATACTCCTCGATATTGTTATTGCCAGATTGATATTGTCAGGCTTTGAGTTCGAGACTTTGACAGAGTCAGAGCGACAGAAAGAAAGGTATAAATTAATGTTGAGTTGGGATTGCACAACTCGAGTGAGGTTTGACTCGAGTTTCCCTAAATCACATACTTAGTTTATTGCATTGATATTTGTAGTTAATGAGATTGATGTTTGTAGTCTATTGATTTATAGCCACTGCATGTATTGACTACTGATTCGTTTAGTCATAGACTGATTCGTCTAGCTATCGGCCGAGTTGCCTAGCTACTGGCTGATTCGCCTAGTCATCGGCGGATTCGCCTAGTCCCTGACTGATTCATCTAATTATTGGCTGATTCGCTTAATCCTTGACTGATTCGTCAATTCTGTGGCTGTTTCGCCCAGACACTGGATATAGGAATTATATCGATGCCGTTTAGGGTTGAGTCATTCCTATCGACTGAGATTCGATATAATTCTCAATATTCAAAACCGGGATCCCTAGATTAGGAATGAGTCGAGTCTGAGATGACGCGTTGTTTGAGTCAAGTCTGATACGACTAGTTGATTTACAATTTTGATATCATACATGTTTGTTGATTGGCTGCATGTGAATGATAATTGTTATATGCTTTTGTATATGTTTTATATGATTGCATGTTTACATTGTTTATACTGGGATTTATTCTCACCGGAGTTATCCGGCTGTTGTCTTATTTTGTATGTGTGCATGACAACAGGTGGGACAGGTTCAGGGTCGAGGAAATGAGGAAAGATCGTGATTAGAGTGGAGGCTCCGGACTTGGATTAGAGATAGGGTTGGACACTTGATATTAGCTGTTAAACCTTAGTTGAATAAATGTATGTAGTACATGACTTGTACTTTTATACTGAGATGTATATATGTTTTATTTCACTACGTTCTGCATTTAAAAAAAAAAATTTAGACCCTGTATTACTAATTGATTAATTAGTCCCAATGATGATTAACAACTTGATTAGCGTCCGGGTCCCCACAATAACCGAACCCTGGCTTTACAAAAACCCAAGGAAACATGCAGCCATAGCGTTGACTCAACCAGCCTTGAACCGTGGCCCCTAAGGACTCTTAATATTGCGACGGTGTTGTTGAAAGTGCGTTCAACGACAACGGTTTAAAACCGTTGTCATAGCTATAATATTGCGACGGTTTATGATATGATTTCTGTTTTTTTACTAAATCCATCGCTATTATTTTACGTAAAATAAAAAAATTACTTTTATAATTTAATAAATCTACAAAAAAAACTTACAATCTGACTAAGCTAATAATATTCTTGATCTTAACTAACACTTAGAAATTTACTAGAAATTGAAACGAAAAAACTTATCCTATTTCGAAATTAAAATCGTTTGAGAAAAAATTTATTGTGTGAACAAAATGGACCGAAAACGCGGATATTTATAAACAATTTGCGACGGTTTTTGGTAAAAATCGTCGCTAGTGACGGTTGTTTATTAATCGTCTCTATTAACGACAGTTAAGCTAAATCCGTAGCTATTAGCGACGGTTGTTTAATAGCGAAGGTTTTCATAAAACCGTCGCTAATTTAAAAATTGCGATGGTTTTATTAAAACCGTCGCTAAATATAGCGACAATTTTTGTTAAACTCGTCGCTAATTTAAAAATGCGACGGTTTTATCAAAATCATCGCTAAGTATAGCAACAGTTTAAGATAATCGTTGTTGTTTGTCCAAAAAACACGTTAATCCACAACGATTTTCTAAAACCGTTGTTGTTTGTTAAAAACACACGCTAATAGACAATAGTTTTATAAACTTTTGGGTGACTTCTATTAGTGGGGTTAATTTTTCTTGTCTAGTGTCTTTCACAGCACGTGAATAAGCAGACTCCAACCCCATTGGCGAGACAACGAATTTTGGAGGAAAAATATTTATTTCACATTATATAATATGAAATATGTATAGTTGGAGGCAACTGTTTTGAATCATGTTGTGGCATGAAGGGACCTTTCATGGGATTGGGAGCAAGAAAATGGTGTAGAACATGTATTAGGATACCATCTGTGTTGTAGGAAAAACATTAGTTGTTTTACTAAAAAGTTATAATTAGTTGTATCCTGACCGTTGCTCTCCTTACAATATTCATATCAATGCTTTTAATCCCTGATAATCAAATACGTGATTGATGAGATCTAGTTGAATTGGGTAAACTGGGTCGAGGCAATCCACCGAATCTGTGACGCCCCAGATTCGATAACTGTCCTCACTGTACCAAGACGAGTCTTTCCAACGTACTTATGTCCCCACTCACACGCACCTTGGGAAACTTTCCAGGAGGTCACCAATCCCAAAATTGCCCCAAGTCAAGCACGCTTAACTTTGGAGTTCTTATGTGATGAGCTACCGAAAAGAAGATGCACCTTCGTGATATGAGTAGTACAAATCAAATCTTTTAAGCCATCTTCAACTGTACAGTCCATTACATTGAACAGTCTCGGAATCCCTCTCATCCCGGTGCGAGATCGGTTCATTCATGTTCCCTCCACCTAGAAGCCTGCCAGGAGCCGCTCATTGTCCGTGCAACCTCATGGCACCAGCGATCACCCCCCGCCCTCTTCGGCCCTAGGCCTCACATGCCCACCAGCTTCCGCTTGGTTCGTCCCCGAACCAGACCGTATTTAGAGAGGTCGGCTCTGATACCAACTGTAATGCCCAGATTCGACGACTTTTCTCACTGTATCAAGACGAGTCTTTCCAGCGTACTTATGTCCTCACTCACACGCACCCTGGGAAACTTCCCAGGAGGTCACCCATCCCAAAATTTCCCCAAGTCAAGCACGCTTAACTTTGGAGTTCTTATGTGATGAGCTACCGAAAAGAAGATGCACCTTCGTGGTATGAGTAGTACCAATCAAATCTTTTTAGCACTCTTCAACTGTACAGTCCATTACATTGAACAGTCTCGGAATCCCTATCATTCCGTTGTGGGATCGGTTCATTCATATTCCCTCCACCTAGAAGCCTGCCAGGAGCCGCTCATTGTCCGTGCAACCTCATGGCACCGGCGATCAGCCCCCGCCCTCTTCGGCCCCGGGCCTCACATGCCCACCAGCTTCCGCTTGGTTCGTCCCCGAACCACACCGTACTAAGAGAGGTCGGCTCTGATACCAACTGTGACGCTCCAGATTCGATGACTGTCCTTACTGTACCAAGACGAGTCTTTCCAGCGTGCTTATGTCCTCACTCACACGCACCCTGAGAAACTTCCCAGGAGGTCATCCATCCCAAAATTGCCCCAAGTCAAGCACACTTAACTTTGGAGTTCTTATGTGATGAGCTACAGAAAAGAAGATGCACCTTCGTGATATGAGTAGTACAAATCAAATCTTTTAAACCATCTTCAACTGTACAGTCCATTACATTGAACAGTCTCGGAATCCCTCTCATTTCGGTGCGGGATCGGTTCATTCATGTTCCCTCCACCTAGAAGCCTGCCAGGAGCCGCTCATTGTCCGTGTAACCTCATGGCACCGGCGATCACCCCCCGCCCTCTTCGGCCCTGGCCTCACAGAATCCAATAAAAATTTTATGAAAGAAAATGAGCATGGAAATATATCTTGAGACGAAGATATATGTGTATGTAATGGCTGCAAACGTATCCCGCAAACAAGCAAATGAACTCATGAATGGCGCCGGAGGGATGTCCGGTGTGACCACTCCGATGCTTAAGTCAGCAGGTGAACAAGAGCTTGAGAAAGGAAATCGCGAATATATTTGTGAAAATTTTATAAACACTGTCTTTGACCCCCAAAAAAATGCTCAAAGACAACGGTTTTTTAAAAACCGTTGTCATAGACACATCAAAAACAACAGTTTTTAAAAAACTATTGTCTATGAGCGGGTATTTTTAGGTTACGATAATGGTTTTTTTTGAAACCGTTGTTAAAAGAAAAAATACAACGCTTTTAATAAAAAAACCGTTGTCTTTGATGTGTTGTTGAAGGCATATTTTCTTGTAGTGTTAACATGAATTTAAAAACATGAAAACTCAAGTTTTATCATGTAAAAGCCATAAAAACGAAAATATCTAAGAGGAGATCATTTTTTCATGCAATCATGTATAAACACACATCATATGGTATGAACGATGAGTGAAGGAAGATTAAGGCGTGCCTTTACGTGTTTCACGCACGGAAAACAATTTGACATGCGAAGAACGTTGAGAGAGAGAGACGGGAACTTGCTGCGTTTTTAATCCTCAAAAGTGGTTTGAAATTCCGCATGTTTGCGCGTGTGCTGTAGCCGAGAGTGTCCTAGTGTTTCTAGGTTGCTTGATGCATGAATTATGATGTAGAAAACTGGGGTTTAGGAGCTTGTTTTAAATAAAATACTTGGGTAGGAGTTTAGGCCCAATAACCTGGGTATAAGAGACCCATTAGACTCGTTAGATAGTAGTTAAAATATTTTTTTTAGGATAGTTTTCGAAAATATTAGCCAAGTTCTCAAAAAGTCCTTATTTTTGTCAAAAATTGACTACCGGTTAAAAATACGACTCGGCGCGTAAAAACATCATTTTCGAAAATACCATATAAAATATACCATATATTAAATAATTAGAAATAATAATTTAATAAAAATATTTTCCTTTTGCGGTCCCCGGTCTCTGTTCCTCAATCGCGTCTCGAATAACTCTTAAAAACACAGTTTTATGCATTCTAGTAGAAAACCGTTTTTTTAAACCTGTAAACATGCTTCCACATTCAATTCATGCAATTGAAAATTTTAATTATTTATTTTTCATTTTTCCTAGATTAGCATGCAATTGGATTACGTTATCGCATTTTGGAACTTACAATTCATCCCTCCCTTAAATGAAATTTGATATGTGATATTTTTACGTATTTTATTGCACTAATTTTGTGTGTGTTTGTATCGTTGTGCGTGCATTTCATAAATATTTTGTTTGTTTTATAATTATCATATGCATAAGATCGTGTCTAACATGTGCGTGATGAATTTGCAGGTGAGGTGACAGAAGAACTGAAATCGGGACAGAAAGAAGCAAGCCACAAGAAACTTGGCAGAAAGAGTGGCGCTCGAGCGGTATAATCTTACGGCTCGAGCACGAGTATGGATTTCATAAAACCTTGGACAAAAGAGTTGGCGCCCGAGCGGTAGATTGTGACCGCCCGAGCGCGAGATGTGCCTTCCAATACAGAAGACCCGGCACTCGCGGTATTAAATTTGGGAAAAATATGGAAGATTATTTCTTGATTTCCGGGAGAAGTTGCCAAGTTTCGCTGAAACAAGTAACCCTAGGGACGTTTTTCATTCATTATTCAACAGCCAAGGAGCATGGTAAGGGAGAAAAAAAGCTTCGAGCAAGGCTTGGAGTGAAGATTTGAAGATTTCTGGGCACCGTTCTTCGCACTTTCGTCACAACTTTTATTTCTAGTTGAATTTCTTCTTATTTAAATATTGTTTGCTTTATTGAATCATGACATCGAGTAGGTAATTTTCATTATTTGTTGGGATTTAAGAAGATCCTCCTCCGAAACCGAGTTTAGTTAACACATATATCGACTTTTGATTTATTCTTGATCGTGCTATTATTTTCATTGCGTTGTTGAAGTGTAGCTAACTTTAATAACAATTTCATATTGCGAATGAGTTCGAGAGAATAGTCGTGATAAAAATGAGTAGCATAATCCGTGGATTTACAATTTACATAGAAATATGAAATCGGATACACGTCGATAGTCATAGTCCGATAGGGCGAAAGCTAGGGGATTTTATAGAACGACATACAATTTACCTTTGATAAATAATTAGAGAACTTCACTGAGTAGAATTAGTATGGCATAGGTCAAGAGGACGTGTTCAATTGGATAGGAAATCCTGTCGGAAGCGTAGATCATTGTCGAATGAATTAAGCAAATGACGAGAGGTAGGTGAACCAAAATTCCCAACAAATTCATTTCTCATTGAATATTTCATCAATCGTTTAGCTTATTTATTTCATCATTTAAGTCGTGAATCATTTCTTTGAAATTTTTTTAGTCAGAGTAGTAATAAACAATCATCCAAAATATCATTGCTAAAGATTTTAATAACTGAGAATAACAATTGCGAAATACAGTCTCTAGTGGAACGATACTCGTACTCTGGTACACTATATTATTACTTGGCATCGTGCACTTGTGATTATTTCGAGCTTGAATTTTATAAATTTTACCAAGGATTTTACAGTGCAAGTTTTCTTGATCAAGTTTTTGGCGCTGTTGCCGGGGACTTTTAATCCACAATTTTATTCTTAGTTATTTACTTTAGCATTCTTTATTTGGTCATGTTTGACACCTTCGATTTATTTGCAGGTATCTCTCTCGGTGCATGCCAAGGTCTCTAAAGTCTGAACTAGTGATATTCGATCCAGAGATTGAAAGAACCCTACGCAGACGAAGACAACAACAGAGGCTGAGAGACATGATGAACAAAAACTAACGTGAGAAAGAGCATCATGAAGTCTAAGAGTCGAAGAACCAAGGCGCATACCCATGTTGGGATACGCATAACCTTCGCTTGATGGAGCACGTCCAAGCATAGTGCGACCAACCGTCAAAGCGAACCAGTTTGAGATCAAACCAACAATAATTCAAATGATCCAGAACACCGTCTAATTTGAGGGAAATGCGCTTAATGATCCAAACACTCACATCGCCAACTTCTTAGAAATTTGCGACACTTTTAAATTTAATGGAATGTGTGCTGATGCCATTAGATTGAGTTTATTTCCTTTCTCTTTGCGTGACGAAGCTAAATCTTGGTTGAATTGTGTGTCTGTAGGTTCAATCACAACTTGGGAAGATATGGCCAAGGCATTCCTCTTGAAATACTTTCCTCCATCAAAAACCATGAAGCTGCGAGCGGACATAACTTCCTTCTCTAAATTTGAGAAGGAGTCAGTCTACGAGGCTTGGGAGCACTACAAAACTTATTGCGGAGATGCCCACATCATGAGTTGCCTCTTGGGTTAGTTGTACAAAATTTTTACTATGGTTTAATTTTGTACAACCGTATCATGATATATGCTGCGACTTGTGGGAATCTGCTGAGGAAAACGGCCGAAGAAGGGTATGAGTTACATGAGGAAATGGCTGCTAGCAGTTATCACCCTCAATCTGAGAGGAACAATCAAAGGAGGAGTGCTGGATTTCACCAGGTAAATGACTTTTCAACTGTCACTGCACAATTAGAAGCACTTAACAGGAAAATAGACAGCTTGAATATAAACGGGACAACGATGCGCCTGCAAGAAATATTCTGTGATAAATGCGGAGGAGAAAACTATATTAACGATTATTAAGATAGTGGTCCTTTCTATATGCATGAGGAGGCACCAGTAAATCAAGTGGGGATTCAAAATCGTCGTAGGAATGATCCATATTCGAACTAATATAATCCTGGAAAGAGGCAACAACACAACTTCTCATGGGGTGGGTAAAGCAGTCAGAATCAAGCCCAAGGAGGACAACAATGTGGTAAGCAACCGATGTATCGATCTGAGCTTAGAGAGGAGAAGTCTAGTTTGGAGCAAATGATGTTTAAGTTCATCTCATCCACCGAGAATAGACTACAGAACCAGGATGCATCGTTAAAGGGTTTGCAGAATCAGATAGGTAAGTTGGCTAAAATGATCACTAACAGAGATCCAGACACCTTGCCAAGAAACATGGAGACTAACCCGAAAGAGCAAGTGAAAGCCATAGCATTGAGGAGTGGAAAAGTGCTTGAACAAAATGGGAAAGAAAAAGAGGATCAAGGAAAGGAAGTGGCTGACACGTCCACATGTAAGTCTTATAACTCTACACTCGCACCCACTGCAAAATCTAAAATTTTTATCCCTCCACCTTTCCCTGCAGCATTGAAAAAAGCGAAATTGGATGCGCAATTCGGTAAGTTCTTAAAAATATTCAAGAAATTGCACATTAATATTCCCTTCGCTGATGCTTCAATGCAAATGCCGAGCTATGCTAAATTTTTGAAAGAAATCTTAGCTAATAAGAGGAAGTTGGAGGATCACATGACGATAAACTTGACTGAAAATTGCTCTGCATTGGTACAAAACAAGATCCCTCCAAAGGTAAAAGACCCTGAGAGTTTTTCTATTCCTTGCATTATTGGTGATGTTGTTTTTCATAAAGCCTTATGTGATCTTGGTGCGAGTATTAACCTTATGCCTTTATCCGTATTCAGGAAACTTGGACTGAGAGAGCCTAAGCCTACAAGGATGTCCTTACAACTAGCAAACAGATTCATCAAATATCCTCGAGGAGTCATAGAGGATATGTTGGTGAAAGTGGACAAGTTCATATTCCCAGCAAATTTTGTAGTACTCAACATGGAAAAAGACGCGGAGATGCTTTTAATTTTGGGGAGACCGTTCTTTGCGACTGACAAGGCCCTGATTGATGTTCAAGAAGGGAAGTTGAGATTGAGATTGTGAGAGGAAGAAATTACTTTTGATGTCTTTAATGCTCTTAAGCACACACTGCGCACTGATGATTGTTTTAGAATTGATGCTGTGGATTCACTTGTGTGTAATTTTGTGCAGTATGCTATGAAGGACCCATTGAAAGCCACTCCCACTAGTGAATTGAAGGAGGATGACTTGGACGAAGAAAAAGCGGAAATAGTGGCATACTTTAATGCCAACCATCCATGGAAGAAGCCAATAAGGATGAGATTGGAGGATTTGGGAGATCGAAGAGAGTTGACTCCTCCAAAGTCAAGCATTGAGGAACCACCAGCACTTGAGCTCAAGCCACTACCTCCGCACCTAAAGTATGTATATCTAGGTGAGAATAACAAGTTACCTATCATTATTTCTGCTGTGTTGACAGATGCAATGGAGGGAAAACTACTGAAAGTTCTTAAAGAGCACAAGAGGGAGTTTTCCTGGAAGTTGGCAGACATCCAAGGAATAAGTCCATCAATCTGCATGCACAAAATCTTGATGGAGGAGAATTATTCACCCCTTATGCAACCACAGAGATGACTCAATCCAAAGATGCAAGAGGTAGTGAAAGCTGAAACTATCAAGCTTCTTGATGCAGGTATTATCTATCCTATCTCCGATCGTGCATGGGTAAGCCATATTTAGTGTGTGCCTAAGAAAGGTGGGATTATTGTGATCACTAATGAAAATAATGAACTTATTCCCACTAGGACTGTTACGGGGTGGAGAGAGTGTATTGATTATAGGAAATTAAATGATGCAACCCGTAAGGACCATTTTTTCCCCTCCTCTTTATTGATAAGATGTTAGAGACACTAGCAGGGCATGAATTTTACTGTTTTCTAGATGGGTATTTGGGGTATAATCAAATCACCATCGCACTCGAAAACCAAGAGAAAACCACGTTCACTTGTCTTTATGGCACTTGTGCTTTCCGCCATATGCCTTTCGATCTTTGCAATTCCCATGCTACTTTTCAGCGATGCATGACTGCTATATTCCATGATATGATTGAAAATTTTCCTGAAATATTTATGGATGAATTTTCTATCTTTGGTGCAACGTTTGATGAGTGTTTGCAGAATCTGAACTCGGTGTTGATGAGGTGTGAGGAGACGAACCTGGTGCTGAATTGGGAGAAGTGTCACTTCATGGTAGAAGAGGGGATTGTGCTAGGGCACAAGATTTCGGAACAAGGGATTGAGGTGGACAAAGCTAAAGTGGAAGTCATCGAGAACCTACCACCATCGGCTTCAATAAAGGGAGTTAGAAGTTTCTTAGGACATGCCGGTTTTACCAGCGTTTCATTAGATATTTTTCTGAAATTGCTAAGCCCCTCTCGTCCCTACTCATGAAAGATGTGCCATTTGATTTCAATTCTGACTATTTGCAGGAATACGAGTACCTAAAGGAGTACTTGGTGACGGCTCCTGTGTTGGTGGCACCAGATTGGGATCTGCCTTTTAAGGTCATGTTCGCGAGCGATACTACGGTTGGTGTTGTCCTGGGCCAAAGGCAGAATAAGGTATTTCATACTATATACTATGCAAGTAAGACTTTAGAAAAAGCACAATTAAATTATGCAACCACTAAAAAGAATTACTTGCAGTAGTATTTGCACTTGATAAGTTTCATTCATGCCTTGTTTTGTCGAAAGTCATTGTGTTTACTGACCACTCTACCGATAAATATCTTCTTGCTAAGAGAGAGGCCAAACCACGATTGCTTAGGTGGATCTTACTTCTTCAAGTGTTTGACCTCGAAACAAAAGATAAAAAATGTGTAGAAAATGTAGTAGCTGATCATCTTTCTAGGCTTGAGCATGTTAGCAAAAATTGTGAAAATGATGAGATAGATGATTGGCTTCCGGATGAACAACTGCTAGTGGTGAAAAATTGTCCATGTTTTGCAGATTTTGCAAATTTCTTTATTACAGGCTAACCCCCCCAAATTTAACTTTTCACCAAAGAAAGAAAATTTTTTCGGACGTGAAATATTATTTTTGGTAGGAACCTTTTTTGTTCAAAATCTATGCAGATGCCATGATACAGAGATGTGTGGCAGAAGAAGAGATGAGATCTATTCTTAGTCATTGTCATGACCGCGAGGTAGGTGGTCATTTTGGACCCACACGAACGACATCCAAGGTACTCGAATGTGGCTTTTATTGGCCAACTCTATTTTAAAGATGCACATTCATTTGTCCTCTCTTGTGATAGATGCCAACGCGCGGGTAACATTTCTAAACGTCATGAGATGAGTTTAAATAATATTATCGAGTACGAGGTCTTTGATGTTTGGAGGATAGATTTTATGTTATCGTTTCCAACCTTTTTTACGAAAAAATACATTTTGGTTGCGGTTGACTATGTTTTCAAATGGGTGGAAGCAGAACCATATGCCACGAATGATGCTCAAGTGGTGCTGAAATTTTTTAAGAAAATTATTTTCAATAGATTTGGAACACCACGATCAATCATTAGTAATGGTGGCACCTATTTTTGTACTAAACTTTTTGAAAAACTTTTGGGCAAATATGGGGTCACTCATAAAATTTTCACTCCCTATCACTCCCAAACCAGTGGTCAAGTTGAGGTGTCAATTCGCGAGATCAAGAGGATTCTGGAGAAGGTTGTGGGGATAAATCAAAATGACTGGTCTTTGAAGTTGGATGACGCTCTTTGGGCGTTTAGAATTTCTTTTAAAACACCTATAGGCACGACACCATATATGTTACTTTTTGGAAAATCGTGTCATTTACTGGTTAAGTTAGAACATAGAGCTTATTGGTCAACAAAAGCACTGAATATTGATTTTGCTCTTGCAGGCGAACACATGTTACTACAGTTGGATAAATTGGAAGAATTTAGGGGTCAAGCCTATGACCTGGCCTTGACCTACAAGAAGCGTACAAAGCAAGCACTCGACAAGCGCATTACACTAAGGGAATTCAAAGAAGGCAAAGCAGTGCTACTGTATAACTCCAGGCTGCGCTTATTTCCTGGCAAGCTCAACTCAAGATTGACAGGCCCTTACATCATCACCGAAGTATTCCCCTCGAGGGCAATAAATTTGCGATATGGGAAAAATGAGCCGTTACCAGTCAATGCTCAACAACTGAAGCACTATTTGGGTGGCGCAGTGGAGTAACAAATTGGAGTCGCTCGATTCCAAAACAATCAGAGCTGAGAGAAACCTACAGTCCAGCTCTGGACTATAAATTGATAACTAATTTCTTTCCCTTCCTAGCCGTTTTTAAAATTTTTTATTTTATTTAGCTGTTTTATTTATTATTTTTTTAAAAAGTAAATAAATAAATAAAAGGTGCAAATTTGTGACCGAGCGGTAAAATGTTACCACTCAAGCGCGAACGCCTTTGCCCGTGATCAATTACAGTGCAGTTCACGATCAGGCCGTAAAATCTTACTACTCGGGCGCATCTGCTGTAAAATAGCCACCTCCCCTTCCCCTTTTCTCATTCTGCACAAAATTTTCCTAAACCCTACACTCACCTGCGGCTCTCTCTCGTTTTTTCTGTTTCCTGTAGTGATAATTCCAAAAATTCAGGCTTCAAGAGGCGTGGCCCTCACTCCTCGATAGCAATCAAGTGGCATCTTCCCTCCGGTCAACATCTCCATAATCTACTACCATGGCCCCCAAGAAATTGCGAGGTAATCCGGCTCTTCCTAATCTTCTTCATTTGATAGAACTCGATTTGTGAATGAGGGGCTCGGGATCGGTATGACCATGCAAAAATTCATAGAAACACGATAAGCGAGAGGGGATTTAGTCGGAAATTTGAGGATAGACACTTAGGGTCTCTTGTGGAGTTATATAGGCGGGGATGGGAAAAATTTGGAGATCAAACTAATGCGGCGGTGGTATCGGTGGTTCGAGAATTCTATGTTAATTGGCGGAGGGGACATAAGGTAAGGTTTTTGTTAGAGGTCGACTTGTAACGTTTGATTATGCTACAATTAGCGCACTACTAGAGACGGCTGAGGTTGATGACTCCCAATTCGAGGCGTTGGTCGCCAACCCAAATTATGATATGATACTCACGGCGTTGTGCTATCCGGGCGCGACTTGGAAACCGTTGGGCGGATCATCGAGTTGATTGGACGAGAAATATCTGAAAGCCGATATTGCCCTATGGTATCTATTTGTGGGGAGAAGGATGATGTCGGTATCGCACAAGAGCGAGGTGCAAAAGGAGCTGGCAGTGCTACTGTTTTCCTTAATCGAAGGGTACAAAATTAATGTGGGCAAGTTTAAAAATTCTCAGACCATGATGAGTGCTCACAACAGTCACATCGGTCTCTTCTTCCCCACCATCGTCTCAGAGTTGTGTACGAGGGCAGGGGTTCTCTTTCGGGATGACGAAGAATGGCTACAACCGATGATACCCTAATTTGTTGAGGACTTACAGTGGAAGAGCACGAAACAACAAATTGACTTCCCTACTCACGAGGGAGATGCAGGTGGATCGAGAACCACCGTCCCGCGTCACTCACAGCCACAGCTCCGCAGGCGGTACCAAAACGACAAGATGGATGAGATTCTCGCCTTCATGACTCATCAGGATCGAGTCAATGCGAGCTTTAATGAACATTTCGCCTACGTCGAGTCCATGATGTGCACTATGCTTGTCATAGGGGCGTTGACTCAGGGACCATACCACCACCTTCGCCGTTCATTACCCCTTTCCATTTTCAGTATGACTATCATCAGCAGGGGGATGCATCGAGAGTGCCACCACCAGAACACGACGAGGATGAGCCTTGACCAAGGGAGTTCACTGTTTCCCCTTCTTTTCGTTTTTATTTTGTAAAAGGCCAAAAACTCCTTTCTTGAAAATTTGCGGAAAATTAAACATTTTTCTTTTTTAAAAGAACTTAAATGGCCTCATTCATAAAATCGACTGATGAATCAAGTTCAATGTTTAAAATAATAGCAGCGAAAGAAAATAAAGTTTTGCCAACAATAACAATTTAAAAATTATCCAACGACTGATAAAAATTGTTTGCGGAATAAAATAACAACTGCTGCACTGAGGTCTTCGAGTGCCACTACTGCCGACCCAAGCTGGCTCACTGGTCCCCGCCCTCGGCCCTGGCCTCATCAGTACCTACAACAATCAAGTCTAGTGAGCCTAAAGACTCAGCATGCATATATCGCAAGTAACGAGTAAAAATCTGAATTAAAATATGCATGGGATAAAATATCATGTCATGAGGCATGCTGAAAATAATCTGTACTGAGAAATTATAATACGTGCATAACTGAACTGATAATCACAGTAAAAATGTTTGCTCCTTGGAGCCTGTACTGAAATATCTGGTAAAATTTTCTGTTGAGATTATGTTTTACGCCTGTGGCCACTGCACTAAGCTGAACTGATCGGTAACTGGCTACCGGGGAGGCTGAAACTGAACTGAGCTGGCCGGTCATTGGCGACCGGGTGGTACCATACTGAACTGATCGGTCACTGGCGACCGAATAAAATAACACTCCCACATAGTGAATGAACCACAAGCCATATCGCATAAATCTCAAAAATAATCATTTTCTATTTAATGCACGTAAAATAATTAACTTGCGTAATGAAAATTCCTGTAATTTTACCAACTGGATTGGATTGGATCGTCCCCAGGCTCGCTGCAACCTAAATGTGCCATGAAAAATATGCAATAGCTTAAACTTGACCAACTATGCAATTTACGTTCAAAAGATGCGACTATGATGCCTAATGACTTCGCATTTAATCATGACTCCGAGCTAACCTGAACCGACGTATAGTCATGATTAAAATACGCTGAAAAATCATAAAATAATGCTCCTAAAATGATAGGGTCGAAATCTAGGTGAAATGGAGGCCAAAACACGAAACGCTCTTTCGAGAGTCAATTTGGCACATCGCACCGTAAATTCTCGTACGACCTCAAAAATGATCCGAATCATGAACGGTCAAAAACATGACCTTCCTAGCTCAATGAGGCACTGTCCAGTCCAAGGCCATGGGCTAAAAGCCAACCAAGAACTCAAACAAGCCTTCTAAATGACACAGCAACTTGCTGTAAATTTCCAGCAGCTGCACACCCGTGTAACTTGTGTTGTTTTCGAGACTACCGGCCATTGGGGCGTGAACCACCAACCAGAGACTCTTACCAACATCCCAAGGAATGATTTGAACCATGGCTAAGGGCCCTAGGCCAGCCACAATCCGCATCATACCAAAACTCAACCGAAGGGTCTATCCGAGAGCCAACGTGCATGCGTGTGTAGTGTTTTGCTTAGATCGATGTCTTGCGTCGTTCCAGTGGCCATTTGATTGACCATGGCACGATCTAGACATAAAGGGGCATGGTATGAACCGTGGCTATGGGCCATAGTCCAACCAAGATCCATACCAAGCAACCAAAAGAAACGAACCGAAAGCTGTCCAACCGAAGTAGCCGAAGGGGTATAGGGGCTGTTGTGATGTTTTTATTAAAAACCGATGAGCCATGGACCAAGCCACCAAAAAGGCGACTTAGTCATGTCTTAGAAATGCTAGGGTAGTGATCCAACCATGGCTAAGAGCCCTTAGGGCAGCCAAGATCAGTTCCAACCCCTTGACATAAAAACTGAAATTTTTCGAACTCAAAAAGGGACACAAATGGTGTTGCTGTCATTTCTGTTTTTCCAGCAAGCATGGGACTGAAATAAACGTTCTAACATGGCCCTAACATGTCCTAGTACATGTCCATATGCAGCCTCGAGCCCCTGGAACGATCCATCCCTGAAATCGAAACAAAACATACCAATCGTGAAGCATGGAAGTCGATAAAAAAATCTGTGCAGAATTTTCGTTTCTTGTCTACTGAAAATTTCGGTTTTTGAAATGATAAATCTTGATCATGTACTGAAAAATAAATGATAATATGACTTGATTGAGGTTTTGAAAGAATCTAGACATGCCTTGTTATCGTTTGAAATAGAAACGAAAAGAAAAGACGAGACGGCGCGGAGGAGACAGAGTGGCTTCCTTTTCTACCTTGCCTAAGCTCTCGATTTTTTCTTCCCTTCCCTCTAGCTAAGACTCACGATTTTTCTACTGAAAATGAGTGTGAATTCACTCTGAATTTTCGAAAAGGAGAGGGGGGGGGGGGGGGGGGGAATGGTTAGGAGGGTGAGGGAAGTGGGTGCAAGATATAAGGAACATCCAAGACCAAGTCTTCCCATTTTGAATTTTTGAATTATGGTTTGATATCAAATGAGTTGGTGGATGCTACTAGGAGGTAGTGGACGATTTTTGCTTATTTTCTAGTCTAGGATATGTCCATTTATTTAATTAAATTGTGCTCCCAAAAATCCTAGAATTATCCTACTAATTACATGCAAAGAATTGGTCAAAGTTGATGAGTTGGAATGAATTGCTTAATAAATCCAAGGGGCCGAAATCCTGCTAATAAAATGAGTGGGAAGTGTTGGTTATCTAGTCAACTAATAATCCTTGAAAGCCTTACTAATCCTTTAAATAATTTAGTGAGCTAACCCCTTAATTTAATAACTTAAATGAGTTCATTTCTTAATCACCTCAAATAATTAAATTAAATCCTCAAACCTCCCTTTCTAACTTAAATGAACTTAGTTGCTAGCTAAATTAACTTTTGGAAATATTTCTCGAATCTTAAATTCTATCTCAAAACTCCAACTCCGGTCCGGCCTCACTGAAATAACTGAAATGCTAAAAATCAAACTACTGAACTGAAATAATAAATAATTAACTTCAAACAAATACATTTAAAATAATTATGCAATGAAGTCAATTAAATTTAAAAATCTAGAATTATGCATGATTTATACGTCTACTGATTTACGGGTTCTACAATCCTCCCCCCTTAAAAGAAATTTCGTCCTCGAAATTAGAACTCACCGAATAACTCGGGGTATCGATCTCTCATCTCTGGCTCAGACTCCCAGGTAGCTTCCTCCTCTGAATGGTTGAGCCATTTGACTTTGACTCGCTTAACAAGCTTGTTCCGAAGTTTCTTCTCCTGTCTGTCTAGGATCTGCACGGGTCTCTCCTCATAAGATAAGTTCGGAGTAAGCTGCAACGGCTCGAAATTCAGCACATGTGAAGGGTTCGCCATGTACTTTCTCAGCATGGAGACGTGGAACACATTGTGTGTACTCCGGCCAGATTCGGCGGAAGAGCCACACGATACGCTAGCGTCCCAAATCTGTCGAGGATCTCAAACGGTCCAATGAATCTCGGACTGAGCTTCCCTTTCTTCCCAAATCTCATGACACCCTTCATAGGTGCCACTTTCACGAAGACATGATCGCCCACTGCAAACTCTAAGTCTCTCCTCCGCTGATCGGCATAACTCTTCTGTCGGCTCTGAGCAGTCCTCATCCTATCACGGATCTTGACTACTACATCTGCTGCCTGCTGAACAATATCTGGACCCAACTCTGCTCTCTCTCCTACTTCATCCCAATGAACAGGAGATCTACACTTGCGGCCATACAGCGCTTCATACGGAGCCATACCAATAGAAGACTGGAAGCTGTTGTTGTAGGTGAACTCAACCAGTGGCAAGTTCGACTCCCAACTCCCTGAGAAATCGATGACGCAAGCACGAAGAAGATCCTCCAAAATCTGAATAACTCGCTCCGACTGCCCATCCGTCTGCGGATGGAAAGCTGTGCTAAACAGCAACTTCGTACCCAAAGTCGAATGCAAACTCTTCCAAAATGAGGAAGTGAATCTGGGATCTCTGTCGGATACGATCGAAACTGGAATACCATGGAGTCAGACTATCTCTCGGATATACAGCTCTGCATACTGAATCATGGTGAAAGTCGTCTTAATAGGCAAGAAGTGCGCTGATTTGGTAAGACGATCTACAATCACCCAGATGGCATTCGATCCTCTGGTTGACCTCGGCAATCCGGTCACAAAGTCCATGGTAATGTTCTCCCACTTCCACTCAGGAATAGGAAGAGGCTTGAGCAAACCTGCTGGTCTCTGATGCTCGGCCTTCACTAACTGACAGGTCAGACACTCGGACACAAACCGACTGATGTCCTTCTTCATCCCTGGCCACCAATACAATAGCTGCAGATCCTTGTACATCTTCGTACTCCCAGGGTGAATGGAGTACGGGGACATGTGGGCCTCTAATAAGATGTCTGCTCGGATAGAATCACTGCTAGGAACCCATATCCTATCTCGGTATCTCACAATACCGTCGCTGACTGTATACAAAACACTGCCCTTGGCTTCATCTCTCTTCTTCCACTGTGCCAACTGCTCATCTGCTGCCTGACTGCTGCGAATACGGTCAATAAGAGAGGACTGGATAGTCAAGGTAGATAAACGAGGAACTCTACCTCGAGGATAGGTCTCAAGATCAAACTTCTGCATCTCAATCTGAAGAGGTTTCTGCATCGTCAAATGAGCCATCACTGCGACTTTCCTGCTCAAAGCATCCGCAACTACATTAGCTTTACCCGGGTGGTAGCTAATGTCACAATCGTAATCTTTCACAAGCTCCAACCAACGCCTCTGACGCATGTTCAGCTCCTTCTGCGCAAAGAAATACTTGAGGCTCTTATGGTCGGTAAAGATCTGACACTTCTCTCCATACAGATAGTGCCTCCAAATCTTCAAGGCAAAAACAACTGCGGCCAACTATAGATCATGGGTGGGGTAGTTCTTCTCGTGGATTTTCAGCTGTCGAGAAGCATACGCTATCACTCTCCCATGCTGCATCAAAACTGAACCTAAACCAAGCTTCGAAGCATCGGTATAAAGGACAAACTCGCCGGATCCTGACGGTACAGCCAAAACGGGGAGCACCTATCTGCATGCTCGGACATCACAATGTCCCCTACCAATGAAACATGGTACTCACATCGCAGATACTAGTCTCGAACTTGAGCGGCCTATATCCTTCTTTGCGGCGGCTGAATCGACTAGGAACTGTTTAGAATATACAGTATTCCAAATATGAGTTTCATGATGCTCATCATATGAGCATCTCATATTCTTTCTACTATTTGTATATTCAAGAGCTTTATCTATGCAACTAGCATGGGTATACAGATAAAGATGTGCCAAAATAATAATTTCAAATATTATTAAAATAAAGATTGTTTATACATAGAGTTTCATTGTGAACACTCGGCCAACACTTGGCTCGACGTGCACCTACTCTAACAATCTCCCACTTGCACTAGAGCCAACTAACCATATGCTTCAAACCCATCGATTCGCGATGCTTCTCGAATAATGGTCCAGTTTAGTTAGTGGATCAGCAACATTATCTGCGGAGCCGACTTTGTCAATCGAGACATCTCCTCTTTCCACAATCTCTCGGAGGATGTGGTACTTTCTCAATACATGTTTGGACTTCTGATGTGACCTTGGCTCCTTTGCTTGAGCAATGGCTCCTGTGTTGTCACACAACACCGGGACAGGAGCAACTCCATAGGAACGACGTCCAACTCTTGGACGAAATTCCTTATCCAAACAGCCTGATGCAGCAATGTATTCGGCCTCAGTGGTGGAATCCGCAGTACTGTCTTGCATGGAACTCTTCCAAGAGACAACAACACCTTTGAGCATGAATACGAACCTAGAGGTTGACTTCGAGTCATTGATATCGCTTTGGAAGCTAGAGTCGGTATAGCCTTCCAATTTCAGTTCTTCACCCCCATAGACCAAGAACAACTTATTGGTCCTTCTCAAATTCTTGAGGATGTCTTTCACAGCTTTTCAGTGTGGAAGACCAGGGTTCGATTGATATCTACTCACTACAGTTAGTGCAAAAGCCACGTCAGGACGTGTAGATATCATCCCATACATGATGCTACCAATCGCAGATGCATAAGGAATGCTTGCCATCGCCGCTATCTCTGCATCAGTCTTGGGAGACATAGACTTGGATAGGGACACGCCATGACACATTGGTAGATGTCCTCTCTTGGACACATCCATCGAGAACCGCTTCACGATGGTATCAATGTATGTGGACTGGGTGAGACCAAGCAATCTTTTCGATCTATCTCTATAGATCTGTATTCCCAATACAAAAGATTCTTCACCCAAGTCCTGCATCGAGAACTTACTCGCTAACCATATTTTAGTTGATTGCAGCATTCCCACATCATTCCTAATGAGTAGAATGTCATCAACATACAACACCAGGAATGACACAGCACTCCCACTGAACTTCTTATACACACAGGGTTCCTCAGGATTCTTAGTTAAACCAAACTCTTTGATTGTACTATCGAATCTAAGGTTCCAACTCCTAGATGCCTGCTTTAGACCATAAATAGATCTTTGAAGTTTGCATACCATATGCTCACTTCCGACAGATGTAAACCCTTCGGGTTGAGAAATATAAATCTCTTCCTTAATATCCCCATTAAGAAAGGCTGTCTTGACATCCATCTGCCATATCTCATAGTCATACCATGCAGCTATGGCTAGTAATAACTTTATGGACTTGAACATTGCAACTGGAGAAAAGGTTTCCTCAAAGGCAACTCCTTGTCTTTGAGTATATCCTTTTGCCACCAATCGCGCTTTGAAGGTCAATATCTTCCCATCTGCCTCAAGTTTTCTCTTGTAAATCCATTTACGCCCAATGAGAACAATTCCCTCAGGTGGATCCACGAGATTCCACACTTGGTTCGAATGCATGATTTTCATCTCAGATTCCATTGCTTCAAGCCACTTGGATAAATCGGCATCAGATAACGCTTCCTTGAAGGTCCTTGGATCACATCCATGGTTAGGCTCATCATGGCCTTCTTCAAGAAGCAGACCATACCTCATAGGTGGTCTCGAGACTCTCTCGGATCTTCTAGGAGCTTGTACCTCCTCTCTTTGCTTTTCGGGTGTGGGTTCTATAATTGTGGGTGTCTCTCGAACCTCTTCGAGTTCTATCATCTCCCCTTTTCTATCCAATAGAAATTCCTTTTCCAAAAAGGTTGCATTCCTAGAAACAAACACTTTTGTTTCTTGGGTATGATAGAAATAGTATCCAACTGAATTCCTTGGATATCCCACAAAGTAACATAAAATGGATCGACTATCCAATTTATCTCCCACTACCTGCTTCACATAAGCAGGGCACCCTCATATTCTAAGATAAGAATATTTGGGAGGCTTACCCATCCATATCTCATATGGTTTCTGCCTTTGAATGGACATTTAGTGAAATATCTTTCAATTTTAAGTTATAGAGATCGTTTTCAAGTTCACCAGTACCAATCAAACATTCATTCTTGTAAATATTGCAAACACCTTTGCTAAAGAAACAAGAATATCCATCTTTATCAACATAGAAATGGAAACAATGTTTTTTCATCAAATTAGGTACAAACAAAACATCTCTTAAAAATTAACTTAAAATTATTGTTCAACAATAAGTAAACATCTTCAACAGCCTTGGCAGCAACTCTTGCCCCATTGCCCATCCTCAAGAAGGTCTGACCTCCCCTTAGTCTCCTACTTCTTCCCATCACCTGCAAATCATTACAGAGATGTGAGCCACAGCCGGTATCCAATAACCAAGAAGTAGAGTTAATTGAAATGTTTACTTCAATGTAGAACATACCATTTTCAGAACTTTTCTGAGCAAGATATTCTTTGCAATTACGCCTCCAATGTCTAGGCTTCTTGCAGTGATGACAAACATCACTAGTCTTGTCAGCCTTAACTGGTGTGGCTGCCACGACGGGATTCGGAGATTGCCTCAACAAGGGCACGTTCTTCTTGGGACGTTGGAAAGAACGCTTCTTTCCCTTCCCATGTGGATCAATCTTCGTACCAGATGAAGAACCCACATAAAGAACCAACTTCTCTTTCTTGATGGTGGATTCAAACGTAACAAGCATGTTAACCAACTCCTCAAGGGTCGGCTCAAGCTTGTTCATGTTGAAATTCACCACAAAAGGATCAAATGAGCTAGGCAGCGATAAGAGCAACACGTCGGTGGTCAACTCCGAAGGCAACATCAGATCCATGCCAACGAGCTTGTCCACGAGCCCAATCAATTTCAGGCCATGCTCATGGACCGAGGCCCCATCTTGCATGCGCAAAGTGATCAGCTCCTTGACGGTAGCATGCCTAAGAGGCCGTGTTTGCTTACCAAAGAGCTCCTTGAGATGCAAATGAATGTTAGCAGAACTCTTTGCATCCTCAAAACACCTCTGCAGCTCATCATTCATTGAAGCCTGCATATAACACCTGGCTTTAAAGTCATGGTCACACCATTCCTTGTAAGTCTGCAATTCCTCAGGAGTGCAGTCACTCGGAGCCTCAACAGGGGGCGACTTAGTCAGTGTATATGCTATCCTTTCCGAATTCAACACAATTTTTAGGTTTCTTAGCCAAGTGAGGTAATTAGGTCCAGTTAACACGTGTTTTTCGAGTATTGCGGATAGCGGATTGCGAATTGAAGACATTGTCAAATTTTGTGCTGAAAAGTAAAACAGATAAATGTTAATGACTATTTTAAAATATTTAGTAAGATATAAAGTATGGACTTTTACTTTATAAATGTTTACACCCACTATTTTGACATCTTTCACTACCCTCTAGTGAAAACGGGAAACTCCTTTCCTCAGTAGGTACGCAAGGTCCAATTAGCGAATCATGATCCCGAATAATATCAGCCAATCACAATTCCTAAAAGGTAGTTTCCAATTGCATCTCAATGCAACCCTCTACGTAAAATTTTGTCTCACGTTTGATTAGGACCCAATAATATGACGTCGTTCATCTTTACGTGTCAAGCCTTACCCATCGATGTTGAACCTTAATGAACGGTCGCCATGAGTTCCCTCAATAATATGAGCCGAAATCATGGGATTTCCACGTAGTTCACATCACCATGTCAATGGATGTCACAGTTTTCCGGCACCCAGGGCCCCCCCAATAATATGAGCCGAGCCCCGAGCACGGGTAGCGTTCTTCATGCACCCATTGTCGATGGAAGACATGGAAATTATAAAAAAATTTATAATTCCCCTTTTCGGGCTTGATATTAATTTTGAATCTTATTCAAAATGAGGATTTTTAATTTTGAAAGGTCTCATCATTAATTTTATTTAAAAGCTCGCCATGTTTGATCGTATGTTTGCCGGATTCATGCAACTTTGTTATTATCATAATAATAACGCACATACTCATTATTTATAACATATCATGCATATATTATAAACAGTAAACAAAACAAGGATGATCAATCGCCCCAAAACTAATGGCCCGTGTGAGCTAAACACGGGCCCAGGTCCAATCCTAAGGAAATGCATGGGATGCAAATGCAACTATTACATTAGCTTCCAATATTTACATGTCTTTGATCTTCATAATCATCATGGCCACCATCTTCCAATCTTGATCATCCACTATACTAATATTTACAAATAAATATCCATGACAAATAGGGATACATCTCATAGGGGTGGGAACGGGCCATAAACCAAGCCCACTTTATAAATTGATAATTATTACAATCATTCAACACAAAATATCCTAGCATACACCTAGCAAATTGGGCTTGGGCTTTTGATCATCTTTCATGCATAATATCACATATCATACACCATCAATTAATTATCACAATAATTAATTGATCCAATATTATATATCTTGATCCAATCACTAACCGCCATGATTGTAAACTAAATTAACAAAATATACAAACACCTTTGTCTACTTTCCAATTAATTTATTTATAACCGAATTTCTTGTATGTAGTGCCCAAATTCCGTACACGTATAACCCGTGCATTTGTTTAATCATTAAAGCATTTTAATTAATTTTAAAACGAGTCTTAGTATTGCATGATTTATTTAAATGCATTATTTTAACTATTCATGTTTATGTGATGCACGTTAGAATGTTTTTCAAGTTTCATATTTCAGGCGATTATTCGAGGCGGGATCGAGGAAGAGACCGGTGACGATTTTGGAAATTTTATGCGGTATTTTATTTTAAGTCAGGAATGGGGTGTTTTAAATAATTTATTGAGTTTTAGCATTTTTAAGCTTAAATCACTTATTTAGTAATTTTGAGAGTTTAAAACTTTTAAACTTTTTATTGTGTGGGTGTTATTTTAATTAAGGAGCTATTTAAAATTAATGTGTATTTTACTTTAATTAGGGGAGAATTAGCATTTTAAATTAGCATGTTAATTATTGAATTAAGCATAATTATCTCCCCTTAATTACCTAACGCATGCACACACACACCACTAACACACACTAGACACGTAAAACACACAACACACACACATGTTTTATATTTTTCAGAATTGTTTTGAGAGAAAATACTAGGGTTCCTTGAGTATAAGCAGCCGCCCCCTTCTCCATTAATTTTCAGCGAATTTTCGTGTGTTCCCTTCAAGAATTTTAGCGCCACAATCGTCCCGGATCAACCTCATTTCTATCTCCGCTTCGGTGACGCCGTTTCGGTAACGTTTGATATCATAAGGCACGTATAATCTCTCTTTTGCTGCGTCAATCATGTCATATTAAGCGTTGCGTTATTTTATGCGTAAAATCCATGTATGATGTTCATAGTTTGAGCGGATAATTGATTGGATCGATTTTGAAGGAAAATTTTTAGATCTAAATCACGTTTTTACTGTTCTTTTTAAAACTGAGAATTTTCGGTCGAGATTTTAAGAAAACTTTCAGCGCAAAAAACGTAGAGCTTTTTGATACCTTCGATTTGATATATGATTTGAAATTTTTGGACAAAAATTGAGTGAGTTATAGCGTTTTTCGTGAGACTGCTCAAACTGCGACTTTTACGTAAATTGTGTTCTTAAAGTTTAATTATTGCGCAGGCTTCGTTGGGAATCGACGGGTGATCGTTGCTGCGTCTAGGTATGTTTATTTCGATGTTGGGATGATTTTTGGTGTCTCTTTTTGTGTCGTTAGGCACCAAGTGGAATCAAGAGTCGAGGAGGAAAATGGCGTCGAACTTCGAGTTGTCTCATTAGTTGTGGATTGTCACACTTGGGAACAATTATAATGGCTTACTTGGGTTTGGTACAATGTCGTGACGCTCTAGGACGGGTCTCGAGGTGTCGAGTTACGGTTGGGTGATCAAAATAGGAAGAGGAAGCCACAAGCACTTGAATTCTCGTAGATACGCGTTCACAGTAGCTACACGGACCCCTACACGGATGAGGGCACTGAGTCCGTGCCTTTGTGTTTCACTTAGAGTATTTTTCCAGTGCTTAAACGGATGTCTACCCTGACTCTGACACGGGATCCGTGCCTTTGTTTCCCTTCGGTGTCTTTTTACAAAGTCTAGACTGACCTTCAGACGGACCCTGACACGGGGTCCGTGTCCACCATTCCTTTCGAGTTCTTCTCACCCGAACCTACACGGACCCATACACGGAGGTAGGCACGGGGTCTGTGTGCTTCATATTTTGGGAAAATTAATAGTATGCTTTTAGGTTTGAGGTCAATGTTTAGTACAATGATTTACAAAGTCGAGTCGTGGGAATTTTAGAACTTCCTGAGGAATTGATTGAGCTCGTAAGTAAGTATGATATTTACGTCTAAGTTATGCAAGTTAAGTTTATGAATTCACGTAGTATGTTGCAGCAACGACCTCGATCGAAGTCCAACGAATCCCTCAACGCCAAGTAAGTATGTTGACGTGCAAGAAAATATTTTAAGTTTTTGAGTTATGCTAAATGTCTTGTGACCAAATTGAATGGGTTTGGAAGCCGGTGAACGTGGCCGAGGACCTCTCCACCCCGTTAAATTATGAACGGGTTAGATCGTGGTTGGAAAGCGTTAAATTATGAATGGGGACCAACCAGCCCGTTAAATTATGAACGGGGATCTCATGTATGTGGCAGTGGATACGTCCCTGTCAGCCCAATACTGTGGTTTGTCTGATCAGGCGTTTATTATGTATGAGTCACTTGCATTGAAACATCTTCTACGCAAAACGAAGTCATGTATGTTCAAGTATGATCAAGTATGCAAGCATGTTAATGAATGCTTTTAAGATATGACACATCTTTGTATGTATGCAAGTTCAAGCTCATTTCAATTCCAAGCTTCAAGTATGTATGTTCTATTTTAAAGTTGCATGCGATTTTATTATGTATTACTTGCTATTCTCAGTTTATACGTGTTGAGTCTTTAGACTCACTAGACTTGATCGATGCAGGTGAGGATGTCTATGAGGAGACAGGAGGTGGGGACCAAGGAGCAGGCTTGGACTGAGTGGGAGGCTAGACCCAAGGACCGCCCACGTTATTTTAATATTTTTATGCAAGTTTGAAATACTCTGATTTTATGTTGTAATGAGAGAGGTTTGAGCAAGTATTTTGTTAGCAAATTTATTTGGTGATGGATGATTTCAAAGATATTTTTATGATTGATGAGATGTCGACTGTATGGATGTTTATATTTAAGAAAATTTTTAATTTTCCGCAAATTTTAAGTATTAAAAAGTTCGGTCCGTCACAGTTGGTATCAGAGCGGTGTTCTTGTAAAGGGTTATGCCTACTGCCAGTCGCAAGAAGCTCACGAGGTCACACCTCAAGTCTGTAAGTTTTAAAGTTTCAAATTTATGTTATGTCGTGAGCATTAAGTTCTGATTTCAGTATGTGCATATTTTAAAGTTATAGTACGTGCATCATATACCATTGATATCGTGTTCATGCATATTGGGTTTTTGTGTTGGGTAAATTGCTGGAACAGAATGCCTCCTAGACGTGTAGTTGACCGAGAAGCCAGGGAAGAGGGCAGAGTTCGAAATGAGGAGAGGGCCAATCCTCCACCTCCACCCCCACCTCCAGACATGCAGGCTCAGATGCTCGCTGGTATGACGCAGTTCTTCGCGCAGTTTGCGGGGAACCAGGCTACAGCGGCAGGTGTAGGGGAGAGGCCTAGACCAGATGCGGTGTATGAGAGATTCCAGAGGATGAATCCTAAGGAATTTTCGGGATCTACTGAACCGATGGTAGCAGAGGGATGGATTAAGTCCATCGAAGTGATCTTTGACTACATGGAGCTGCAGGATGCAGAAAGAGTCCGTTGTGCCATATTCCTTTTAGCAGGCGATGCCAGACGTTGGTGGGACAGTGCGTCGGTGGCAGTTAATTTGTCGATGTTGTCCTGGAATGGATTCAAAGAAGTGTTCTTCGCCAAGTACTTCACTGAGGAAGTACGATCCCGGCTTACTAGGGAATTTATGACGCTGCGACAAGGAGACAACAATGTTGCAGAGTTTGTTAGAAGGTTTGAGAGGGGATGTTACTTCGTGCCTTTCATTGCGAATGATGCCCAGGATAAGCTGAGACATTTCATGGATGGATGGCGGCCGACCTTGCGCCGTGACGTCCGAGTTGCTGGTCCTACTACTTATGTTGTTGTCGTATCTAGAGCTTTGGCAGCAGAGCAGGACCTGAGGGATATAGAGGCTGACAGGCAGGGCAAAAGGCCTTATCAGGCACCATCGCAACACCAGCAGCAATAGCATCAAAGGCCCCAGTTAAAGAAGCAGTACCAGGGGCCACCATGGAAGAAACCTTATCAGGGACCGCCGAAGGGCAAGGGTCCGTTACAGCAGCAGGGGGCGCCTCAGAAGCCCGGTAACTTCCCCGTGTGTCAGAAATGCAATCGCCAGCATCCCGGTCAGTGTTTATGGGGATCAGAGAAATTTTTTAAATGTGGAGCTACGGACCACATGTTGAAGGAGTGCACACACTGGAAGCAGCCAACCCAAGGGAGAGTATTTGCCATGCATGCCCAAGAGGCGAATCCAGACACTACCCTTTTGACTGGTAATTTATTTAATTCAGTACAGTATTGATTTCTTTGCCTTGCATGTTTAATTTTAATTGGGAATACTAGTGTTTTAGTTGGAATTGTGGGTGTCCTTTGTTGCATGAGGTTTATGGTAAAATTTTTGGGATATAAGTTAGTTTGTTGTGCTAACGCATCTCAGGGAATATTTTCATTAAGAGATTAGCCACGACGACACTGATAGATTCAAGAGACACTCACTCCTTTATCTCGGAAACTTTTGCTAATCATTTGGACATCAAGTCCATTGGCCTAGATATAAATTTTTCGGTGACAGTCCCATCCGGGGAAGAGCTGTTAGCAACTAGCGTGATGAGGGATATCGATCTGGAACTGCAGGGCCATCTAGTATATGCAGATTTGATTCTACTGCCGATGCCAGAGTTCGACATTATTTTGGGAATGGACTGGTTGTCAAAGAATAGGGTTTGATTGACTTCCAGAAAAGATCAGTATTGGTTAGGCCGCTGGGCATGGAACAGTTCATTTTTGAGCCAGCCAGATGAAGAAACTTCCCTCGCATGATTTCGTGCATGCAAGCGAGGAGGCTGATTTCCAAGGGGTGTCAGGCTTTCTTGGCCAGTATTATTTCAGCGCCTGACGTGCTCACTCCATCTTTATCCGTCGTGCCAGTAGTCAGTGAATTCCCAGACGTCTTCCCAGACGATGTTTCAGGCCTTCCACCAGAGAGAGAGGTGGAGTTTGCTATTGATCTCATGCCAGGCACAGTGCTAATCTCTAAGGCGCCGTACCGATTAGCTCCAGCTGAGATGTTAGAGCTCAAACAACAGATTCAAGAGCTTCTCGACAAGGAGTTCATTCGCCCTAGTTTCTCATCGTGGGGCGCGCCAGTACTTTTTGTGAAGAAGAAGGATGGAAGTATGAGGCTGTGCATCGATTAACGTGAGTTGAACAAGGTAACGATAAAGAATAAGTACCCACTTCCTAGAATCGAAGACTTGTTTGATCAGTTACAGGGAGCCACAGTGTTCTCTAAGATAGATCTTCGATCAGGGTATCACCAGCTGAAGGTGAAGGAGGCAGATGTTCACAAGACGGCCTTCAGGACCAGGTATGGGCATTACGAGTTCTTAGTAATGCCATTTGGGTTTACAAATGCTCCAGGAATTTTCATGGACCTCATGAACCGAGTATTTCAGCCGTATCTTGATAAGTTCGTCATAGTATTTATTGACGATATTCTCATATACTCGAAGAGCCATGAGGAGCATAGCCAGCATTTAAGGACAGTGTTGTAGGTTTTGCAGAGTCGCAAGTTATTTGCGAAGTTCAGTAAGTGCGAGTTTTGGTTACAGAAAGTAGCGTTTTTGGGGCATATAGTGTCTAGCAGTGGCATTGAAGTGGATCCAGCAAAGGTAGCAGCCGTTACGGAATGGGTTGAGCCAAAGAATGCATCAGAGATCCGCAGTTTTCTGGGTTTAGCCGGTTACTACCGTAAGTTCATTCGGGAATTTTCATCCATAGCAGTGCCACTCACTTCATTGACCAAGAAGAATGCTAAATTCGTGTGGAGTGATGAATGTCAGAAGGGCTTTGATACTTTGAAGCAAGCTCTTATTTCGGCATCAGTGCTAGCCATGCCGACAGAGCAGGGTATATTTGTGCTTTATACCGATGCATCTAAGCTCGAATTAGGCGCAGTGTTGATGCAGCAAGGTCGGGTTATAGCTTATGCTTCCAGGCAGTTGAAGGTGCATGAGAAGAATTACCCGATGCATGATTTAGAATTAGCCGCAGTTGTCTTCGCGTTGAAGATTTGGAGACACTACTTGTATGGCGAGAAGTGTCAGATTTTCACTGACCACAAAAGTTTGAAATATTTCTTCACGCAGAAGGAACTAAACATGAGGCAGAGACGGTGGTTGGAACTGGTGAAGGACTATGATTGCGAGATTAGCTACCATCCGGGAAAAGCTAATGTTGTGGCAGATGCCTTGAGCAGGAAAGTTGCAGTCATAGCTCAGCTATCCGTGCAGAGACCTCTTCAGTTTGAGATTCAGAGGTTTGGTTTGGAAGTATACCGTGAGGGCAGGGCACCAAGGCTGTCTAATTTGACGATCCAGTCTTCTCTGCTAGACCGTATACGGGCAGGTCAGTCTTCAGATGAGCAATTGCAGAAATGGAGACTGAAAGACGAAGCCAAGGGCAGTGTTCTCTACACAGTGTCAGATGGAATTGTGAGATACAGAGGCAGAATATGGGTGCCTAGTGTCGATTCGATCAGACAGGATATTCTGACAGAGGCACATGCATCTCCGTATTCTATCCACCCAGGAGGTACCAAGATGTATAAGGACCTACAGATTCTATATTGGTGGCCATGGATGAAGAGAGACATCCGCAGATTTGTGTCTAAATGCCTCACTTGTCAGCAGGTGAATGAAGAGCATCAGAGGCCAGCAGGATTGGTTAAGCCACTCCCCATCCCAGAGTGGAAATGGAAGAACATCACGATGGACTTCGTCGTTGGATTGCCTAGATCAGTCAGAGGCTTTAATGCCATTTGTGTTATAGTGGACCGGCTCACTAAGTCAGCGCACTTTTTGCCAGTGAAGACGACTTTCTCCATGACGCAGTATGCAGAGCTTTATATCAGGGAGATAGTCCGTTTACATGGGTTCCCAGTTTCAATTGTGTTCGACAGGGACCCGAGGTTTACGTCGTCCTTCTGGAAGAGCTTACATGCAGCCATGGGGACAAAGTTGCTGTTCAGTACAGCTTTTCACCCGCAGACAGATGGCCAGTCTGAGCGAGTGATTCAGATTTTAGAGGATTTGCTGAGAGCCTGTATTATTGATTTCAGGGGACTTGGGATTCTAAGCTACCTCTAGTGGAGTTTACCTACAACAACAGCTTCCATCTATAGGTATGGCTCCCTACGAGGCTTTGTATGGAAGAAAGTGCAGATCACCGGTTCATTGGGATGAAGTTGGTGAGAGAGCAGATCTTGGTCCAGAGATAGTTCAGCAGACTGCAGATGTGGTGGTTAAGATTCGTGACAGAATGAAGACTGCCCAAAGCCGTCAGAAGAGCTATGCTGATAAGAGGAGGAGAGATCTCGAGTTTGCCGTCGGTGATCACGTGTTCGTCAAGATAGCACCTATGAAGGGTGTAATGAGATTTGGGAAGAGAGGTAAGTTGAGCCCGAGGTTTATTGGGCCGTTCGAGATTTTGGACAGAGTTGGGACGTTAGCTTACCGTGTAGCCCTTCTGCCGAATCTGACCGGGGTACACAATGTGTTCCACGTTTCTATGTTGAGGAAGTATCTAGCTAATCCTTCGCATGTTTTGAGCTACGATCCGTTGCAGTTGGCTCCAGACCTGTCTTATGAGGAGCGACCGACTCAAATCCTGGACAGACAGGAGCGCAGACTCCGGAACAAAGTGACTAAGCTAGTCAAAGTCCGGTGGCTAAATCAATCGGTCGAAGAGGCCACTTGGGAGTCAGAAGCGGACATGAGGATTCGCTACCCGGAGTTGTTTGGTAAGACCTAAATTTCGAGGACGAAATTTTTATAAGTGGGGGAGGAACTATAGTGCCCAAATTCATTACACGTATAACCCATGCATTTGTTTAATCATTAAAGCATTTTAATTAATTCTAAAACGAGTCTTAGTATTGCATTATTTATTTAAATGCATTATTTTAATTATTCATGTTTATGTGATGCACGTTAGAATGTTTTTCAAGTTTCATATTTCTGACGATTATTCGAGGCGGGATCGAGGAAGAGACCGGTGACGATTTTGGAAATTTTATGCGGTATTTTATTTTAAGTCAGGAATGGGGTGTTTTAAATAATTTATTGAGTTTTATCATTTTTAAGCTTAAATCACTTATTTAGTAATTTTGAGAGTTTAAAACTTTTAAACTTTTTATTGTGTGGGTGTTATTTTAATTAAGGAGCTATTTAAAATTAATGTGTATTTTACTTTAATTAGGGGAGAATTAGCATTTTAAATTAGCATGTTAATTATTGAATTAAGCATAATTATCTCCCCTTAATTACCTAACGCACGCACACACACACCACTAACACACACTAGACACGTAAAACACACAACACACACACATGTTTTATATTTTTCAGAATTGTTTTGAGAGAAAATACTAGGGTTCCTTGAGTATAAGCAGCCGCCCCCTTCTCCATTAATTTTCAGCAAATTTTCGTGTGTTCCCTTCAAGAATTTTAGCGCCACAATCGTCCCGGATCAACCTCGCTTCTATCTCCGCTTCGGTGACGCCGTTTCGGTAACGTTTGATATCATAAGGCACGTATAATCTCTCTTTTGCTGCGTCGATCATGTCATATTAAGCGTTGCGTTATTTTATGCGTAAAATTCATGTATGATGTTCATAGTTTGAGTGGATAATTGATTGGATCGATTTTGAAGGAAAATTTTTAGATCTAAATCACGTTTTTACTGTTCTTCTTAAAACTGTGAATTTTTGGTCGAGAGTTTGAGAAAACTTTCAACGCAAAAAACGTAGAGCTTTTTGATACCTTCGATTTGATATATGATTCAAAATTTTTGGACAAAAATTGAGTGAGTTATAACGTTTTTCGTGGGACTGCTCAAACTGTGACTTTTATGTAAATTGTGTTCTTGAAGTTTAATTGTTGCAGGCTTCGTTGGGAATCGATGGGTGATCGTTGCTGCGTCTAGGTATGTTTAGTTCGATGTTGGGATGATTTTTGGTGTCTCTTTTCGTGTCTTTAGGCACCAAGTGGAATCAAGAGTCGAGGAGGAAAATAATGTCGAACTTCGAGTTGTGTCATTAGTTGTGGATTGTCACACTTGGGAACAATTATAATGGCTTACTTGGGTTTGGTACAATGTCGTGACGCTCTAGGATGGGTCTCGAGGTGTCGAGTCACGGTTGGGTGATCAAAATAGGAAGAGGGAGCCACAAGCACTTGAATTCTCGTAGATACGCGTTCACAGTAGCTACACGGACCCCTACACGGATGAGGGCACGGGGTCTGTTCCTTTGTGTTTCACTTAGGGTATTTTTTCAGTGCCTACAAGGATGTCTACCTGGACCCTGACACGGGGTCCGTGCCTTTGTTTCCCTTCGGTGCCTTTTTACAGAGTCTAGACGAACCTTCAGACGGACCCTGACACGAGGTCCGTGTCCACCCCTCCTTTCGAGTTCTTCTCACCCGAACCTACACGGACCCATACACGGAGGTAGGCACGGGGTCTGTGTGCTTCATATTTTGGGAAAATTAATAGTATGCTTTGAGGTTTGAGGTCAAGGTTTAGTACAATGATTTACAAAGTCGAGTCGTGGGAATTTTAGAACTTCCTAAGGAATTGATTGAGCTCGTAAGTAAGTATGATATTTACGTCTAAGTTATGTAAGTTAAGTTTATGAATTCACGTAGTATGTTGCAGCAACGACCCCGGTCGAAGTCCAACGAATCCTTCAACGCCAAGTAAGTATTTTGACGTGCAAGAAAATATTTTAAGTTTTTGAGGTATGCTAAATGTCTTGTGACCAAATTGAATTGGTTTTGGAAGTCGGTGAACGTGGCCGAGGACCTCTCCACCCCGTTAAATTATGAATAGGTTAGATTGTGGTTGGAAAGCGTTAAATTATGAACGGGGACCAACCAGCCCGTTAAATTATGAACGGGGATCTCATGTATGTGGCAGTGGATACGTCCCTGTCAGCCCAGTACTGTGGTTTGTCTGATCAGGCGTTTATTATGTATGGGTCACTTGCTTTGAAACATCCTCTACGCAAAACGAAGTCATGTATGTTCAAGTATGATCAAGTATGCAAGCATGTTTATGAAAGCTTTTAAGATATGACACATCTATGTATGTATGCAAGTTCAAGCTCATTTCAATTCCAAGCTTCAAGTATGTATGTTCTATTTTAAAGTTGCATGCGATTTTATTATGTATTACTTGCTATTATCAGTTTATACGTGTTGAGTCTTTAGACTCACTAGACTTGATCAATGCAGGTGAGGATGTCTATGAGGAGACAGGAGGTGGGGACCAAGGAGCAGGCTTGGACTGAGCGGGAGGCTAGACCCGAGGACCGCCCACGTTATTTTAATATTTTTATGCAAGTTTAAAATACTCTGATTTTATGTTGTGATGAGAGAGGTTTGAGCAAGTATTTTGTTAGCAAATTTATTTGGTGATGGATGATTTCAAAGATATTTTTATGATTGATGAGATGACGACCGTATGGATGTTTATATTTAAGAAAATTTTTAATTTTTCCGCAAATTTTAAGTATTAAAAAGTTCGGTCCGTCACATTGTAAATCATCATTTACTATAAATAACTAAAGTCCAACTTCAATTATTTATTTCATTAGAAAATATTTGCAACTTTTGTAATTTTAAACTTAAGGGCCCAAAAACACATTTTTCACTAAAAATATTTTAGCCCATTTAAAATTCACAAATATGTTAGCCATCCAATGGCCCAACAACTCAAGGCCCATGACACTTTGATATTTCAAAACAACTTTTGAAAACCCTAGTCGTCATCGCCGTCACCGGAGCTTCGTCGCCGGATTCCGGCCAAATTTTTTTATTTTAATTTTTCAAAGGGGCTATTCGGGCAGCCCAAGCCCGTTTATGGCAGCCCCTCGGGCAGCCCCCGGGCAGCCCGAGGGGCCCGAAATGGGCAGTAACTTACTGCCCAAAAATCGCCCAAATATGCCTTGATTTTTATTGCAAAAATTTCATCTCATGCGGTTAGAAATCGATCTCAATATAATATTATGTATATGCTACAAAAACTAGTACCCTTAGCTCTGATACCACTTGAAAGAGGATCGATTTTAAGGTGTTCAAATGCGCAACGGAAGTTCAAAATGTTTAAGGGCATGAAAACCGAAATTTTAAGGGAAAAATTTCTTGAACACCTCATGTACTAGTGTGTAGCAAATACAAAAACACAACTATGACATTCATAGGTTGTTGAGAAATCGTTACCTCTTGAGATTGATGGTGGCTCCAACTAAGGTGTAAATACCTTAGCTCTTGATGGGATGACCTTCTACAAGCTTCCTTAGAACACTCCTTGTTCAAAAATCAAGCCCACCACCAACTAGGAAGATCCACCTTACACTTGCACTAGAAAATGTAGGGCATTTTTCTTTGAGAAGAGAATTGTTTCTCCAACTATTGAAGAACAAAATTGAGAGAAAAATGAGGTGAAATTTTCGGCCAAGAGAGAGAGTGAAGTGGAGTGAATGAGTTGTCTTGGTTGTGCAAAAAGCTAAAGCTAGCATGTGCATGCCATGCCAATTTTTTAATCAAAAGTAATCCCCAACTCTTCACCTCCCAAGAATGCAATTTGAGTGGGCTTGTAACAATTACAAGGCCCATGGACTTTAATTTAATTGTCTCAAACATATTTGAAACCAAATTAAACTTTACTTGATTTTACTCAAGTCCACTAGTTAAATAATTATTTCTAATTGGGCTCTACAAGGCCCAATGTTATTTAATTAATTCAATACTTGAATTAATTTAATTATTTGGACTCTACTAGGCCCACTAGTGTTTAATTAACTCAACACTTGAATTAATTTAATTTAGTCCTTAATAATGTTTATGAAAATCACAATTTTCAAATACATTATTTATTTGGCCAACTTTTAATTTAGGAACACATTCCTAAATTAAAATTTACATTTCCCTCATAGAAGTCATACTTTTATTTTTGCTTACGCTTATAAACTCATTTATAAGCCGTTCAACACATTGAACTATATTTTACTTCTCAACGGGATCTAGAAAGCTAGTACTTGTGTGGCCCTCAATGGTTCATTGATACAACTAGCCGTGGGTTCACATCTCTATGTGATTCGGACTAAACATGTACTTATACGAGCATACCCCAATTGCTCCATTCTTACTTATCAACTCCTTGATAACAAGAATGTCAGAACTCAAGTCTGATAGTACCCAACCAATCATGTTAAACGCCTAGCCGCATCGTTTACATGATTCCCTAGGTATCAAATGATAGTGCCTCCAAGAACCATTCAATTATGGTTAGCGTACAGTACGGTCCCTTCAACTCATATATCCCGACCGATTCGACATCCATTAGTATATCGAGAGTTGTCAATGAATCGATACTATGTGTCAAGTCGTAGTTGCATCGATGGTGTAATCTATGAAACCCCTTTCATAATTACCACCATATCTGATCAGAGATTTCATACTACATACACATAGGATATCCATACCCGAAGGTAAGCGGTGAATCCCCGACTACAATGCATCGACTCCTATATGTTTCGACTAGAACACCCAACCTTGCCACCTGATGACCCCATGAGAGTCGGTAACAAGTCAAAGTGTAATTCTAGCACATAGAGTCTCAATGTTGTCCTGGGTCATAAGGACTAATGGTGTACAATCATAAACTAGGACGTTTCCACTCGATAAGTGAGAACCACTTGGAAATTCCTTTATGGAGGGTTGTTCAGTGCACTCTACAAGGAGCACCTATCTGCATGCTCGGACATCACAATGTCCCCTACCAATGAAACATGGTACTCACATCGCAGATACTAGTCTTGAACTCGAGCGGCCTATATCCTTCTTAGCGGCGGCTGAATCGACTAGGAACTGTTTAGAATATACACTATTCAAAATATGAGTTTCATGATGCTCATCATATTAGCATCTCATATTCTTTCTACTATTTGTATATTCAAGGGCTTTATCTATGCAACTAGCATGGGTATACAGATAAAGATGTGCCAAAATAATAATTTCAAATATTATTAAAATAAAGATTGTTTATATATAGAGTTTCATTGTGAACACTCGGCCAACACTTGGTTCGACGTGCACCTACTCTAACAAATAGTGCATTGTTTGGAGGTGTGGAGACATTATTTGTTTGGCACAAAGTTTGTTGTAAACACAGACAATGTGGCCAACACTTATTTTCAGACTCAAAAGAAGTTGACTCCTAAACAAGCACGCTGGCAAGAATTCTTAATTGAGTTCGATTTTTCGGTTGGTTCACAAGGCCGGGAAGCATAATGAAGTTGCAGATGCTCTAAGTCGAAAATCTGTACATGACTATGTAGCAGCATTGACAGTAATTGAGTCGGATTTCTTGGGCAGAATTCATGAGGCATCTCATCTTGACAAAGTGTATCAGAAGTTGGTTGATCAAGTGCGGAATGGGGAGATTCGTAAGTACTGGATCGAACATGAGCTTCTGTTTGCCAAGGGAAATAGCGCTTATGTTCCAAGTGGCCCTCTTCGAGAGTAATTTCTTTGAGAAACACATGATCCTCAATGGGCTGGTCACCCTGGTGTTGCTCGAATGTTGGCCTTGTTGTCTCGGACTTATTATTGGCCGAAGATGGAAGAAGATGTGGAACATTATGTCAAAACTTGTCTTGTTTGCCAACTGGAAAAGACGAAAAGATTGAAAGAAGAAGGATTGTTGCAACCATTGCCTATCCCCGAGTGGCCGTGGTAGTCCGTCTCTATGGATTTCATTCTTGGATTTCCGAAAGTGAATGGTTTGGATTCCATTCTCGTTGTGGTTGATCGTTTTACAAAGTATGCAGTATTCATCGGTGCTCCAAAGGTATGTTCCACTGAACTTACTGCCGAGTTGTTTTTCAAGAATGTTATCAAATACTTTGGTGTTCCGCAAGATATTGTGAGTGATAGGGACACAAGGTTCACGGGAAGGTTCTGGACTGCTTTGTTCGACATGATGGGTTCGGAGTTGAAATTCTCTACTGCCAATCATCCACAAACTGTTAGACCCTTAAAGTTGGCTCAATTTCATGGCATGAATGCGAAGTGCCATGAAGCAAAGTGTTGATGCCTAACACCTAGTTATGTCCTACATAACTTAGGCATATTGAGTTAGCTAAGTATATGAACTAGTTAGCACATTGTGGGGATGTGTTTGATGCAAAAAAGGTGTTGGCAATAGTGAGCTTGGTTGCCATTTCGAGTTGGCTGATTTAGGGACACGTGGCATTCAGTTCTGATGGTTTGAAGCAGTTGTTGAGCAGTTGAGACACTTGGCAACATTCACTAACAAGTGGCATGCAGGCAGGGCACTTGTACATGGCAGTTACACTTGGGTCCATTCAGACTTGACAGGTGTCCTAGATAGTTAATTTCGGTCTTCGGCATTGTATTGTGTTTATATGCTTTGGCCTTGAGTTGCACAAGCATTCACGAGGGTGAGCCTTCTTTGTGTTCAAACCTAGGCTTCCTTTTGTAATTCTGAATGAGGATGAATGCAAAGGTTGGGCATTGCCCGTAATTTTTTTGTGTGCTTTACATTCTACACGTTTTGGCTTGGTTTTCTTGGCTCTCTGAGTTTGATATTCCACTAAATAATTAAAAACGAGGGTTGAAAGGTAGGCTGATTGAATCAGTGCGTGATTCAAGCCGCACAAGGGTTAGAAACTCGAAAAAAGTTGCTGTGTGATTAACCCCTGTGACAGTTGGTATCAGAGTCAGGTTTGCTCGAATTTGTTGAAGTTGCAGACGCCTAGATCACGGCAGATTCGTCTAGCACTTCTGGAACGAACAATACTTTGGCGCGGGATCGTATTCTAGAACTTGAAACTAGAATGCAAAGGATTGAAGAGCTCCTTGGTGTTCCAACCGGATCACCCATAGCGACGCTCTACCAGCAAGTTGAAGGATTGCATGCTATTGCAGAAACTAATGTTGGTAGCATTGCAGATCTGACGGAATTTATGGAACGAAGGTTAGTGTTTGTTGGAGAAGATCTCGAATCCAAATGTGATGGATTCGAACTTGAGTTGAATTTGTTGAAGAAGGCCGTTGGCTGCGGGACCAACCTGACATTCAGCCTCTTCAACAAAGTTCAAAGTCCCTGATCCTAAGCCATTTGGTGGAAAACGCAGTGCCAAAGAGTTGGAAAACTTTCTGTGGGACATGGAAACTTATTTCCAGGCTGCCAATGTCCCTGATGAAGATAAAGTATCAATAACTAGCATGTATTTGATCGAGGATTCAAAGTTATGGTGGCGGGCTCGTCTATCTGATGATGCTAGTGCAAACTGTGACAAGATTGAGACATGGGAGACCCTGAAACGTGAATTGAAAGAGCAGTTCCAGCCTAGCAATACTTCGTGGCTTGCTAGGGAGTCCCTTCGAAATTTGAAGCATTCTGGAACTACTCAGGGATTATGTGAAAGATTTCAGTTCACTAATGTTGGATGTAAGGGATATGTCAGAGGAAGACAAACTCCTCAATTTCCTCGCAGGATTGCAAACTTGGGCCCACGCGGAATCGCGAAGGCAGGGAGTCAAGGATTTGCCATCCGCCATTGCTGCTGCTGATAGGTTGGTTGATTTCAAAGCCATTGGTGCTAGTGATGCTGTCCCAAAGCGAAATGATGCGAAAGACAAAGGCAAGCCTAAGTTTGTCAAATCTGACAAATTTAGGAAAAAGAAGAGCAAGAAAGATGGTGAAAGCATCACCAAAGAGACCAAGGAAACCTATGTCTTTGATAAAACGAAGCGTGGGTGTTTCATATGCAATGGTGACCACCAAATGCGAGATTGTCCAAAGAAGGAGAAACTATCTGCATTGGTGGCCGAAGAGGAGAAGGCGCAGAAAGAAGATGGTCCTTCGTTGGTGAATCCTTTACAATGGTTGGGTGCTCTATATGCGAATTCGTCTCAAGCTAAGGGCTTAATGTATGTGAAAGCCCTCATTAATGGTCGTGAGATTATGGCCATGGTGGACACAGGTGCAACACATAACTTTGTTGCTGAAAGGGAAGTTCAGTCGTTGGGTTTGAAGCTTGCCCAACACTCGAGTCAAATAAAGGCAGTGAATTCTGAAGCAAAGCCAATCAAGGGGGTGACCAATGTGGAACTTAAGGTGGGGAGTTGGTCTTGACAGTGTGGTTTGATGGCTGTTCCTCTTGACGATTTTGATGTTATTCTAGGCAATGAATTCTTGGTTGCGGCTCAAGTTGCAGTGATGCCACACTTGGGTGGATTATTGATTGCAGATGTCAATAATCCTTCTTTCGTGAAAGGAGTGTATGATGTGACTACAATCTCCGGAAAGAAGGCCATGTCTGATTTTGGCCATTCAGATTGAGAAGGGCTTAAAACATGTTACTTATGTTTCAGTCATGGCTCGAAATTAAGCCCGATGTGTACCAAGAAGTGCCCGATGCAGTTGTTGATTTACTTGAGCAATTCCATGACATAATGCCCGTGGAGTTACCCAAGTCTTTGCCACCCCGACGTGCTGTTGATCATAAGATCGAATTAGAACCGGGTGCGGTGGTGCCTGCAAAAGCTCCGGACCGAATGACTCCCTCGGGACTTGTTGAGCTGAGGAAACAATTGACCGAGTTGTTGGATTGTGGGATGATTAAACCATCTAAGGCCCCATTCGGATCACCGGTGCTGTTCCAAAACAAACAAGATGGGACACTAAAGATGTACATCGATTATAGGGCATTGAATAAGGTTACTATAAAAAATAAGTACCCTATTCCAAATGTCCTGGATTTATTTGATAAGCTGTCAAAGGAAAAATACTTCACCAAGATCGATTTGAGATCAGGTTATTGGCAAGTGAGAATTGATGAAGGAGATGAGGCAAAGACCACTTTGTGTCACAAGGTACGGTTCTTACGAATTTCTTGTGATGACTTTTGGTCTAACTAATGCTCCTGCGAAATTTTGTAATCTGATGAATGACATGCTGTTTGAGTATTTGGATCGTTTTGTGGTGGTGTATTTGGATGACATCGTGGTATATAGTGAGTCTTTGGAAGATCATGTGAGGCCCGGGGCCGAAGAGGGCGGGGGTGATCGCTGGTGTCATGAGGTTGCACGGACAATGAGCAGCTCCTGGCAGGCTTCTAGGTGGAGGGAACATGAATGAACCGATCCCACACCGGAATGAGAAGGATTCCGAGACTGTTCAATGTAATGGACTGTACAGTTGAAGAGGGCTTAAAAGATTTGATTTGTACAACTCATGTCACGAAGGTGCATCTTCTTTTCGGTAGCTCATTACATAAGAACTCAAAAGTTAAGCGTGCTTGACTTGGGACAATTTTGGGATGGGTGACCTCCTGGGAAAGTTTCCTAGGGTGCGTGTGAGTGAGGACATAAGCACGTTGGAAAGACTCGTCTTGGTACAGTGAGGACAGTCGTCGAATCTGGGGCGTTACAGTTGGTATCAGAGCCTATGATCTTGTAAAGGGTTGTACTACTACTGCTCTCGAGAAGCTCATAAAGTCACGTCTTCGGTCTGTAAGTTTTACGATTACGCAATTATTTTAAAGCTTGAAATATTTTTACATCATGATTGCATGAAAGATCTTATGTCAAGATTACGATTATGCATTATTTATTTAAATTTAAAGAAATAGTGGAATTATGCATGTTGGTTATGTATGGGTTATAATTATGGAACAGCATGCCTCTATGGAACAGCATGCCTTCTAGACGCATTATTGATCGCACGGGAGGTGATGAGCATCGTCAGGAGAACGAGGAGAGAGATTTACCACCACCCCCTCCACCAGACATGAATGCCAGATGCTAGCTGGGATGACTCAATTCTTCGCACAGTTTGCGGGGAACAATGCAGTGGGAGCCAGACAGACGGGGCCGGAGGCTATCTATGAGCGGTTCATGAAGATGCGACCGAAGAAGTTCTTAGGGACGTCAGATCCTATGGCTGGATTAAGTCCCTTGAGGTTATTTTCGAGTTCATGGGGCTCGAAAATGGAGATAAGGTTTGTTGTGCGACTTATCTGTTTGGAGGAGACGCTCGCCTGTGGTGGGAAGGAGCATCTGTAGCTTTGGATTTGGCTACTTTGAGCTGGACGCGCTTTACAGAGGTATTATACTCTAAATATTTTACTGAAGAGGTGCGTTCGAGGATGAACACGGAGTTCATGATCCTGAGGCAGGGAGACTAGACTGTTACGGAGTTCATCCGTAAGTTCGAGAGGGGATGTCATTTTGTACCCCTAATTGCTAATGATGCTGGAGCCAAATTAAGTTTCATCATCATTAAGCTTGAAATTCCGAGACAACACTGCTTTCCTAAATTTCCTTCCAATCTTTTGCACGCCATGCCCAGACAGATTCGTATCATACTCCCATTCTTCAAAAAGATTTGTCCTCAAATCTTGGCTACTTACGTAAAAATGAAGCAAGTTAGTAATAACAAGGATAATATTATCAACATGCTTACCTTTAAGCTCAAGTTTTTTTGTAGGAGCTATCATCGGCTCGCTCCAACCGCACTTGTAATCCGAACTTCGTCGTTGCCTTCCCTATGTATTCATACATTGCTCCATACGATAAATAATAAATGATACAAAATGACATTAATAAAATCCCATTAAACATCACGAAAGTTAAATTTTTCCACTTCTTAGACCTAGTTAACAACACAATAAATTCCATACACATGTACGACCATAGCTCATTAGGAATAAGATATAACTGATGCACGACATATGACTACACTCGACATGTCATTCTCCCGTATGCAATGCATGTATCCCAATCACACTCAACATGTTGTTTCATATGCAACCGACGCATATACTCATACATTATGTCAATGATAAAATAGCAACAGTATGCCCCACTAGCACGTAACTCATGCAATGAATTTAGAATAAACAGTTTATTCTCCTTAAAATTGTATTCACTACGATCATAAAAATTCTTATGTGCAATGCATGTTTCACAATTCCACTCAATATGCCTCCTGATGCGATCATGGTAGCCGTTAATGGGTTTATGAGTAGTCGAGGAGGGCTTACGTGCAAGGAGCAAAGTGCCGAAGGGGTCGTGATGCATGGGAGTACGTCGGGAGGCCAAAGGAATATCATTCAAGCATTGTTGGAGACGGCCGAGTCTACACGGATGTGCACACGGACCTGCACACGGGGTCCGTGTCCTTTACAGCCGAGGATGAAGAATTCTAGTGCCTACACGGACCCTAGCACGGACCAGTAAACGGGGTCCGTGTCCTATGATATTTGCGAAGACAGTGTCTACACGGACCCGTACACGGAGGTGAGCACGGGGTCCTGTGTCCTTTGTTTCCAGCTGAAGTTATTTTCCGAGTGTACACGGACCCGGGCACGGAGGGCTACACGGGGTCCGTGTCTGAGACGGCTGCACGAGAATATTTTCCTTTCTAGAGTTTTAGTTATTTTGGAGACTAGATTTTTGATATCTTTCTGACATATAAATATGTTTTGGACGAAATTTTATAGAGAATTCAGATTATTATTTATATTTTATCATTGTTCTTGAGTTTTCTCTCAAACAATTAAAGCTTTTGCTTTGTCAAACAAAAATCAAACTTATCAAAGTTTTTAACTTTGTGGCGTTTGTCGATCGTGATTGTGCGGATTGTCGTCGACTTGTTCTTTGAAGGTTCGTTATAATCTCGGTTGTTTATCTCGTGATTATTTGTTGCTAGACTTTTCATAGTTTAGAGGTGAAAATCACAACACACACACTTGATTCAAAAGATCGGGACAACAACGATTCTTTGTTCGTTATTGAATTGAGGGTGCGATTTGATTTTAATCGTGTTTGCTATTCGTCGTACAAAGATTCACATCATTTGGTATCAGAGCATAGGTTCATTGAATTCAAGTAAGTTTATCTTGTTCTTAAATCTTCAGATCTGTGTTATTTCTTCGTCTTTTTTCGGATCTGTTTCTGTTCTACCATTCTTCATCAGTTTCTGAAATTTTGGTGATATTTTTGTTGGGATTTTCGAGTTTTTACTCAGCCTTAGAGAGAGAGAAAAAAAAAGTACCAAAAATCCAAAAATTCACCATTATTTCTTTTTGATATTTTGTTCTATTCCTCTTGTGAGTCATATACAAGTGTCTCACACAGTCAAAAAAAAAAATATTTATCTTCAAATTGCTTGTCTACGCAGTTCAAGTGAGTCGATTACGACAAGTTGAACTTGATTGTTTGATATATGAATACAAAGCTTGAGCACACTTTCGAGAGAAACATCAAATTCGAGTGGAAACATTTGAGTGTGAGTGTTATTTTTTTTGGAGTGACTAGTGAGTATTTGTTGTGAGCAAACAAAATAAGAGGGAAAAGACGAGTGAATTTCTTTGGAGTGACCGTGAGCTTTTGGGTGAGGAATATATCTTGTTTTCTACTAACGTTTTCTTGCAGGTACTAAACTGAAACTTAAATGGAGAGGGAGGTAGGAGATAGTTCGAACCCGGGGTTGTCTAAGGTTCAAATGGAGGCGTTGTTTGGGCATTTTAGTAGGATGATGTCGACCAAAATGGTGTCGTTACATGAAAGGTTGGATAAGCTTGAGGTTGGTGTTAGTGGGAGTAAGTCTAAACCTAAGGATATGAGTAGAGAGGATGAGGAGTACGAGTTGGGAGGAGACGAGGAGAGTCAAAATGAATATTGGGGTAGGAATGGAAGAGGTAGAGGATACGGTAGAGGAAAAAGAGAAGCCGTACGGGGTACATATGATGGGGATAGGGAAGATGGTAGCATGGGTAGCATTAAGATGAAAATTCCATCGTTCCATGGGAAATCTGACCCGGAGGCGTATTTAGAGTGGGAAAAGTGGGTAGAGTTTGTGTTTGAATGTCACCACTACTCCGAACAAAAGAAGGTGAGGTTGGCGGTGATGGAATTCTTAGACTATGCTCTTATTTGGTGGGATCAATTAGTGACCACTAGAAGGAGGTATAATGAGAGACCTATTGAGTCTTGGGATGAGATGAAGAGAGTGATGAGAAAAAGGTTTGTGCCCAATCACTATTATAGGGAGATGTTCAAGAGGTTACAAACTTTGAGGCAAGGGTTGAAGAGTGTTGAGGACTACTATAAGGAGATGGACTTGTTCCATACTAGGTGTTTTGTGAATCAAAGGGTTTGCAACTTAATCATAGATGAGGGGAGTTGTACTAATGTGGCTAGTAGTGAGATGATCGAGAAATTAATTCTACCTACATTGAAGCATCCTCAACCATATTGGCTTCAATGGTTGAATGATTGTGCGGAGGTGAAGGTGAACAAACAAGTGTTGGTGACTTTTTCTATTGGGAAGTATGTGGATGAGGTCTTGTGTGATGTGGTGCCCATGCATGCTTGTCATATCTTGTTGGGTAGGCCGTGGCAATATGATAGACGGGTGACACATGATGGGTACAAGAATATGTATTCATTTATGTTGAAGAAGGATTCCATTGTTTTACTTCCTTTGTCCCCAAAGCAAGTGTTGGAGGATCATTTGAAAAAAAGAAAGAGAGATGAGGCCGAAAGAAAGAGTGTTCAAAAGAGTGAGATGGCCTTAGAAAAAGAAAAAGATATGGTCGAAAAAAAGAGTGAACAAAAGAGTGAGATGACCATAGAAATAAAAAGAGAAGAAAAGAATGAGATAAAAGAAAAAGAACAAGAAAAAGAGGCCAAAGAAAAGAAAAATAAAAAGAATTTTATAGCCCAAAGGAGTGAGACGGAGAGATGTTTATTCTTGCATAAACCCTTTCATGTACCATTGTACAAAGTGGTTTATTTCCATCATGATGATATAGCCGGTTCAATCCCGAGCATTGTTACTTCTTCTTTGCAGGATTACGGTGATCTCATGATGGGGAGGCTAGCAAGTGTTGATGGTGTGAGGATGCAATGGGATGAACCATATGGATTCAAGAGCCATAGCGATGAGGTAAGGTTAGCTGTCAACGCCACATCTGGGAGGTATGATTTTCTTCCTTACCTTAATTTATTGTTGTTTTGTTTTCAAGAATTATGGGAACAAGTTGAAAATGTGATGTTTAGAAGATATGAATGTGATTTAATCTTGTTGCCTAAGTGTCATAGAATTGAGAATGGAGATGTATTGCATGAATTAGATTCAAATGTTATTGATTTTGAGTGTTCAAAGATTGTCCAATTGACACTTTGTCATGACAATGACTTGTATGCATTAGAATTAAATTCATGTGATGAGTTAAATGAATACATGGGTAGTACATTTAATGTGTCCTATTTGCATGATTTATATTTGGTTAGGGAAGGTTTTGAGAGATCGATGGTTGGGAATGATAATTGTTTCGTTCATGATGAGTCATATTTGGTTGGTGGTGATTTTGAAAGGTCCATCACAGAATATGATAATTCCTCCATTCATGATGGATATATGTTTAAAGAAAAAAATTCTTCATTCTATATTCATTGCATGAGATAAAGTTTAGTCCTAGTGAACTGTGGATGTACACGTGTATGGATCTTATTTTTGTGTTAACTAGGTCTAAGAAGGGGAGGAATCTGATATTTGTGATACTTAATCATATTTTATCATTTGATGTCTTTTACTATTTGGTATATGTTGAGGTTGGTGAATTGAAAGTGAAGTCGACCTTGGAGTTGGAGTTCAAAGCGTTGATGGAGCACGTGGGCGATAGCACCTATCGACTTGAGTTTAAAGGTAAGCATGTTGGTCGTATAATCCTTGTTATTACTAAATTGCTTCATTTTTGTGTAGGTAGCAAAGATTTGAGGACAAATCCTTTTCAAGAAGGGGAGGATGATGCGATCATGGTAGCCGTTAATGGGTTTATGAGCATTCGAGGAGGGCTTACGTGCAAGGAGCAAAGTGCCGAAGTGGTCGTGATGCATGGGAGTACGTCGGGAGGCCAAAGGAATATCATTCAAGCATTGTTGGAGGCGGCCGAGTCTACACGGATGTGCACACGGACCTGCACACGGGGTCCGTGTCCTTTACAGCCGAGGATGAAGAATTCTAGTGCCTACACGGACCCTAGCACGGACCAGTACACGGGGTCCGTGTCCTATGATATTTGCGAAGACAGTGTCTACACGGACCCGTACACGGAGGTGAGCTCGGGGTCCGTGTCCTTTGTTTCCAGCTAAAGTTACTTTCCGAGTGTACACGAACCCGGGCACGGAGGGCTACACGGGGTCCGTGTCTGAGACGGCTGCGCGAGAATATTTTCCTTTCTAGAGTTTTAGTTATTTTGGAGACTAGATTTTTGATATCTTTTTGACATATAAATATGTGTTGGACGAAATTTTATAGAGAATTCAGATTATTATTGATATTTTATCATTGTTCTTGAGTTTTCTCTCAAACAATTAAAGCTTTTGCTTTGTCAAACAAAAATCAAACTTATCTAAGTTTTTAACTTTGTGGCGTTTGTCGATCGTGCTTGTGCGGATTGTCGTCGACTTGTTCTTCGAAGGTTTGTTATAATCTCGGTTGTTTATCTCGTGATTATTTGTTGCTAGACTTTTCATAGTTTAGAGGTGAAAATCACAACACACACACTTGATTCAAAAGATCGGGACAACAACGTTTCTTTGTTCGTTATTGAATTGAGGGCGCGATTTGATTTTAATCGTGTTTGCTATTCGTCGTACAAAGATTCACATCACCTCCTCATATGCAACCATAGTAAAATTTTATGCATTATATCTATGGCTCTAGTTAATCCATGGCTACCAATCAAACAAATGTAATGTGCCTCAATATCAAGCAACAACTCATGCAATGGGTGTAGGATGGAAAATTTATTCTTTTTAAACAGGTATTCATGATTAACAAAGAAATAATCATGTTCATCCTTGCACCTCTCAAAACCATCATCAAACAAACATAAATCATGCAAATATAACATGCCACATGTACTATCCATGCAATCCTTTAACACAACACACGAGTTTAAACCTAATACATAAAAACCATTGTCACTACGACATTCCACCAATTTAGAAACTCGTTAGAAATCAAAAATCTCAATAGGTACATGCCATATCTCGCTACTTTGGAAACTCCAAGAATTTGAGACAAGAATAAAACTTAAATTAGGCCTCACAACTACCACATTTGCAGCATGTTCCCCAAACTCTGGAAAACAACAAGACATGGAATTGAGATAGCGAAGAAAGTCATACCTCATAGTCGTTGCGGTGACAACTATGCTTACCTCACGGTGATTTCTCTAAACATCACATGGGTCATCCCATCGCATTCTCCCATCATCAAAACTTGTTTGCCTCCTCATCACGCCTTCATCACAATCCTCCAAAGGACAAATAACAATGCTTGGGATTGAACCAGCTATTTCATCACAATGAGAATAAACCCCACTTTGCACATAGGTACATGAAAGGGCTTATGCACGAATAAGCAACTATCAACCTCACTCTTTTGGGGCTTTAAATTATTTTTTTTATTTTTCTTTGGCCTTTTGTTCTTTTTGTTTTTCTCTCATCTCTTCATTTTCTTCTTTTTTCTTTCTATGGCTATCTCACTCTTTTGTTCTCTCTTTCTTTCGGACAATTCACATTTCTTTTCTCTCAACTCATGAAGTGTCAATTGAACCTCAAGGACTCCTTTTGGATTCAATTGAATAAGAGAAACACAAGGTTCCTCCAAACATGTATGCAATATAATATTTTCTTGCCTACTCTCCTCCTCCATAGTAGACAAATTAGAAACTTCTTCACCACTCAATGATTCACTTTCTACAATGTTTTGTTCAACAGTACTCGTATCATCAACCAGTGAAGTACCATCATCTATCAATTCACCTTCCTCGACTTCATATTCAGGTTCAACAACAACCTCAACCTCCACTTGAGATTCAAGCTCAACCGCAACATCAACCTTCATTTGAGATTTAAGCTCAACTAGCGATTTTATTACCGTCGTCTCCTCACGGGGACAATGACTGATATCATGTCCGACCTCTAGACACCAATAACAGATAATATCACAAGTACGAGAAATTGAATTTTTAAAAGTACCTTGATATATTTCATGCTTGGCAAAGGAAATTTTCGACTCCATTACTGGCTTATCCATGATCTTCTCCTCCACACTCGACTTCCACGTGGATTCTAACAACTCCTTATGCACATCACGTTCACCTCTTCTGCCTACGCCTCTATCGAAGTTCTTAGGGACAAATCTCTTTCTCATCACATTTTTTATCTCATCACATGTTCCTATAGGGTCCTCATTGTATCTCCTTCTATTCCGCATTAACCTAACCCACCAAGTAATAGCATAGTCAGTAAACTCGCTACAAGCTCGTCTTATTTCATTGCTTCTGTATAATCCTCCTGACTCTCAAAGACGCACTCCATTCTCTCCTCCCACTCAAGCCACGCCTTTGGGTTGCCTTCCCCACTAAAAGATGGAATTGTCTTCTTCGTGCCACTAGGCCTATACCTTTCTCGGCTTCTATACTCACTATATTCATCACATCCCCCATCATCACCACGATTCAAATGCCACGTCCTATTTACATCAACTCTTCTACCTTGCCTACTCTCTTCAGCATGCCTATCATACGTCTCCTCTTCTTCGCACTGCCTATACCTCTCATTTAAAGGCTTAAACTCCTTCTTCCACATTCTATCCAACTCCCCTAACATCGTTTGAAATTGGCGATCGATAGACATTATATCTGCAAGAAAAGGTTAGTAGAACAGAATAAAGAATAAAGTTTGCTCACCACAAATCCTCACTGGTCACTCCAACGAAAATTCGCTCGACTCTCCCTTTTAGTTTTTTTGTTTTTTTAATGCAAATACTCACTGTTCACTCCAAAAAAACAACGCTCGCACTCTCAAGTGTTTTCACTCAAATTTGATAGTTCTCGAAGGTGTGCTTAAGCTTTGTACTTGTACATCAAACCAATCAGACTCAACTCGTGGAAACTCGCAAATGTCTCACCTGGACAGCGCAAAGCCAAGAAATTTGAATTTTTTTTATTTTTATTTTTTGATTGCAAGAGGCACTTAAATATGACTCACAAAAGAAATAAAAACAAGATTCAATGCTAAACAATAACACAATTTTTTTTATTGTGAGAGGCACTTGAATATGGCTCTCACAAGAGAATAGAACAAAACAACAAAGCCAATTTATGGAAAAATTTCGGAATTTTTGTATTTTTTTTGCACTAGGAATGTTGTGCACTCGAAAACTCCAAGAAAAAATCACAGAATTTTCGAAAAAATTCTCAGATTCACGAAAACTAAGAACGATAGGATAACGCAGATTAGAAAACAAAACGAAAGATTAAACATATCTGAAAATAACAAACATAAACTTACTTGAACATAATGGAACCAGAAGCTCTGATACCAAATGGATACGATTCTTCAATCACAAAAATCAAATGCACTCAAAAACAGAGTCATGCCCTCGATTCGATGAACAAAGAACGTTGGGTTGTCCTGATATTTTGAAACAAAAAACGGTTTTGTGATATGCACCTCTAAGAGATGAAAACTCAGCAAAAAATATTCACGATAGAAACAATCGAATTTCAGAAGAACCTTCCAAGAACTTGTCTTGGACAATCCGTGCGAAAACAATTGACAAATGTCACAAAGATGAAATCTTTGATAAGTATGATTTTTAAGAACAAAGAAAAAGCCTTGAAAAGTTTGATAGAAAACTCAAAATATTTTTATAAAACTCAAGAATTATCTGTTCATAGTGTTTTACAATGAATATATAACCAAAACAAAGCATGAAAATAGCAAGAAAATCCTAACTAGGGCCTGCTGCACGGCGCGTGTTGTGTTCTGTTCCTCGGCCAGCTCTTTGTGTGCTGTTGGGCCTGTTTTGGCGCTAGTGTGCGCAAGGGCACACAGATGCGCAACTTTTAGCATGGGTGCGCACCTGGCACTTCCCATTGCGCGTGGCTTCACGTATTTCTGTGCGGGTGCGCGATCCGTTGTCCTATCGGGCCATTTTGCACTCACATTATTGATTTCTCGAGACTCCTTCATTATATTCTTTGTTGAACTCCTCCACTTGCTTGAATATGTTTGATTAATCACCATTAAGCTTGAAATTCCGAGACAACAGTGCTTCCTAAATCTCCTTCCAATCATTTGCACGCCATGCCCGGACAGATTCGTATCAGCTTTTCTATCATTACTAGGTGCACGTGTAGGAGGAATTTTATCTGAACGTATTCCAAATTCTAACTGTCACCAACATGCAATTAAATCTAAGCGTCTAACCATTTAGCTTATAAGAACCATTTATCCATCAACTTAACATAATTTCCAATTAACTTCACGTAGCATTTAATCATGTAACTTAAGCATATAAATCATGTATCCATCATTAAAATCATTTAAACCATTTAAACTTACAGACTTAAGGCTTGACGACTGAGGTTTCTGGAACTGACGTGGCACAACCCTTTACAAGAACATTGTTGTGATATCAACTGAAACGTCACTAACTCATTTTCATTAAAATATACTAGCTTTTTTTCTTTTTTAAAACCTCTTGGCCGAAATATACATATATATAAATATATACTTTTTCACCATTTAAAATAAACTCGCCATCTATTTTATTCAAAATCCCAGAAGTGCAGTAAAGGTCGTAAAACCGTAAACATCGAACCAAACCTAAAACTAGCATTTTTCAAAAGTAGCATAAACGTCAAATTCCTCTAAAAAATCACTCTCACTTCGAACAGTCATGAAAATCTTTAAAGTAACGTAAAATCATCATAGTGCGGAAAACTAGCAATGCATAGGTACTCGAGTTAGTGTACCATCCGCCCAACAAATTCACTCATTCAACCATCCTGCCTCAACATCAATATCCTCACCTGCATCATACACATCTAGTGAGTCTATTGACTCAGCAAGCCTTAATCATAGTAACAAATAATACGTATACATTCACATTCAACAACGAAAATGCTTTTTAATAAATTAGCTTTTCATGAATACGCATACTTAAACATTTTCTTTCATCATAAACCTTTCATTTCATCATATACATATATGTTTCCCTTTTATTGAATTCTGATCAATAATTGTGACTTTTTTTATCAGCTGTTGGTCGATTGATAAATTATACGTATTACCATGGTACTAGGCGGCGAGGACATCAGCTTCACTCTTGCCGTCAACTGAGCAATTGGCCTTAGACGTCATCATTTCATATTCATATTAGTCACAATCAAATCATCTCCTCCAAAACCTTTTTATCATATCAATCACTTAAAAAAATTCGTGCATAAATATCATTTTTTTTTCAAACCAAACATGCAGCACATCTTTTAGAGTTTATCGTTTCCATCATAAAACTCCATAATCTTTCAAAATAAAAATTTTGACATTCAATACAACATTCAGGGAACTGTCAGGACGTCTAACATTTTTCAGGTGTAAAATGACCGTTGTGCTCCTGAAACCCTAACTTTCCCAGTTTATCATTGGACCTTAAAACTGTAGAGCCCAAAATCAGTACACTGTAAAACACGTGCATTTATTTAAATTTAAAAAAATATAAAATATATTTATTTAAGTTTAAAAGGAATTTTTAAATTATGGAGTATTTTATTCTATGACAATTAATATTTTATTTTCCCTTAATTGTGGTGCAACTTTTGTAAATTTAGGAATATTTTATGTATTTGTTTTCAAGCCTCGAGTAGTCTAAATTTTATTTGGACCACCATATATTGATTAATTAGTTTAAACCTAATCAATATATTTGAATTATTCCTTAATTACCCTAAATCCATTCCACTTGCCTCCAATTGCAAGACTTTGTCAAGAAAATTCATTCCCATCAATTCTCCTCTATTTCCCCTCATTTATTTCCCTTCTCTCCTCAAGTGTTCTTGAGCTCCATTTCCATCTATTCTACCATTAGAGAATAGCAAGAAGCTCCAAATTTCTTCCTCATGTCCGGATCGTCGATATTTGCGAGATTTCCTACGTTTCAAGACCAAAGGCATGTATAATCTTTCGTTTTATGCATCGATCTCGTCATAGTAGATATTTTGATGTATGTTATGCGTAAAAGTTTAATTATTATGAGCAAAGTTTGAGCGATTATGCATTGAATCGATTTCTGAAGTATTTTAGATCTCAAAAAGACATTTCGCTGTCATTTCGGTTCCTGTGTAATTTCGGTTTGTTTTCTGAAAATATTATCAACATATAAAACGTATAACTTTTTGATACCTTCGATTTGATATAAAATTCGTAATTTTCGGACAAGAAACGAGTGAGCTATGGTTATTTTTGTGTGACTGCTCAAACCTTTGATCTTATGAAAATGATGTTCATCATGTTCTTGAAGTTTTTTGTTGCAGGCTTCGTTGGGTATCGCTGGGCTTGTGCTATGTATTTAGGTATGTTATGGGATGTGTTTAGGTGTTATTTGGTTGTTCGTTTGAGTCGGGATTGGCTTGGGATGTAATAGAAGTTGTAAGAAGCGGAACGATGTCGAATTACGGGTTATTGTTGTATTGAAGTTCTTGTCGATGTTTGGGGATGTTAGGGGTGTTTGTACAGGTTTGAAATCAATGTAATAGCATTCTAGGATGAGTCTTGAGGTGTTGTTTCATGGTCCTTAGGCTTGGGTTGGAAGAATGAATCATAAAGTTAGTGAATTTCCACGTCCAGAGGCTACACGGACCCCTTCCCGGACCTCGACACGGAGTCCGTGTCCTTTTTTCCTTCAAAAATACGAAATTTTCGTGCCTATCCGGACCCCTTCCCGGACCCCTACACGGGTCCGTGTACCCCCCTCTAAAAAAATTTTTTTTTTTTATTTGCTTCGGGTTCTATATTATGGTTTAGTACGATGGTTTAAATTTATTTATGTAAAAATATAGGATTTGTATTGGGGGTCTATATCATGGCTTAGTACGATTATTAAAGGAGGTCAAGTCCCGAGAGATTTAGAATGTCATTAGCTATTTATTTACTTCGGTGGTGAGCACGAGTACCTACGTCTAAGCTATGAAAGATAAGTGTTTGAACTCATGTTAGTATGTTGCAGCAGCGGCCCCAAGCGAGATCCAACTAATCGCTCAACGCTAAGTAAGTATGTTCGACAGTGCAAAAGAAAATATTTTAAGTTTTTGAGGTATACTAAATGTCTCGTGACCAAATTATGAATGGGTTTGGAAGTCGGTGAACGTGGCCGAGGACCTCTCCACCCCGTTAAAGCATGAACGGGTTTAGATCAGGATTGAGAAGCGTTAAAGCATGAACGGGGACCAATCCACCCGTTAAAGCATGAACGGGAATCTCATGTATGTGACAATGGATCTTTCCTGTCAGTCCAGTACTGTGGTTTAGTCTGATCAGGCGTATTTATGTATGGGTCACTTGCTTTGAAACATGTCTCTACGCAAAATGATGAAGTTTATGAATGTTCAAGTATGTACAAGTATGCAAGCATGTTTAAGAAAAGTCTTATGATGATGGCACGTCTATGTTTATGTATGTATGCACAAGTTTGAAGTATGTTACGTTCAGGCTTTTAAGCATGCAAGTTCAAGTTTCAAGTACGTACGCTCTATTTTAAGGTTTCATGTGATTTTATTATGTATTACTCGTTACTCCCAGTTTATACATGTTGAGTCTTTAGACTCACTAGACTTGATCGATGTAGGTGAGGATGCATTTGAGGAGACGAGGGGTGAGGACCAGTGAGCTGGCTTGGACTGAACGGGAGGCTAAACCCGAGGACCGCCCATGTTTTTATGAATACTTTTATGCATGTTGTTTCAAATACTATGATTTTTATGAAGTGTTTATGATGTTTAAACGATTATTTCTTTTGGCAAATTTGGTTGTGGTTGTTTTTATTTCAAATGTTTTAGACGAGAAATTTATTTTAATGCAAATTTGAAAGTTTATTTTGTATTTAAGAAAATTTTATTTTTCCGCAAATTTCAAGTAGTTTAAAAGTACGGTACGTTACAGTTGGTATCAGAGCCGTGTTCTTTTAAAGGGTTATGCCTACTGCCAGTTGCGAGAAGCTCACGAAGTCACACCTCAAGTCTGTAAGTTTTAAAGTTTTGAATTATGTTATGTATTAAGCATTAAGTTATGATTTCAGCATGTCCATGTTTTAAGTTCGATTTACGTGATATTAGTAGTATGTTCATGCATGTTGGGTTTATGTGTTGGGAAAATTTTAGGACAGTATGCCTCCTAGACGCATGATTAATCGGGAATCAAGGGATGAGGACAGACAGACTCGAGAGGATGAGAGAGACACTCCTCCTCCTCCACCCCCAGATTTGCAGGCTCAGATGCTTGCAGGACTGACCCAGTTCTTTGCACAGTTTTCGGGGAACTAGACTGCAGTAGACACAGGGGCGAGGCCCAGACCGGAGACAGTTTATGAGAGGTTTAAGAGGATTGATCCGAAGGAGTTCTCTGGGAATACTGACCCGATGATAGCTGAAGGATGGATTAAGTCCATCGAGGTAATCTTTGCATTTATGGAGCTGCATGATGCAGACAGAGTTAGATGTGCCACCTTCTTGTTGACTGGAGATGCCAGGCTTTGGAGAGAAGGCGCGTAAGTGTCAGTGAACTTAGAAATACTGACGTGGAATGGCTTCAAGGAGGTTTTCTAGTCCAAGTACTTCACTGAAGAAGTATGCTCCCGCCTGACCAAGGAGTTCATGTCGCTGCAATAGGGGGACAGCAGCGTGGCAGACTTCGTCAGGAAGTTCGAAAGGGGGTGTCACTTTGTACCCCTAATTGCTAACGAAGTCCGGGAGAATCTGAGGCATTGTATTGATTGTTTGCGGTCGATCTTGCGCCTTGGTGTCAGGGTTGTTGGTCCTATGACTTATACAGTTGCCATGTCGAGAGCTTTGGCGGTAGGGCAGGACCAGATGGACATTGAGGTCGATAGGCGTGGCAAGAGGCCCTATCAGGCACCTTGTTTTGAGGAATCTTTGTAAGTCATTAAGAAACTTAGGATTAAGTGGATATGAGTACTGGAATTAGGTTATCTATGACTAATTGGGTTGTGTAAGTTTTAATTTCAAGTTTATGAAATAGGTGATCATAGGGGATATTGGGTGAAATAAAAACAAAAAGGAATTAGTTGTATTCAACATAGGTTACCAATGGTCGAATATTAAGATTTTTATCGAGTAAGAAATCTAATATCTTTATATGAGGATTCTAGAATTCTGTGGGTTATAAGTGAAGTTGATTTATTAGAATAAGTATCATTAACAGAGGGAAACTTATTAAGCTTTATACGTTCGAATGAATTAAGTATTGAGGATACGTCAAAGTGTGACATTCATTCCAATGAGGAAGGCTTAAGTGTCTTAGGCCTCAACTATAATGGAATTGGGAAGAAAATAGTTTAAGCATGTGTTTGATGCTAGGAAGGTTTTATTATCTAAGCAGAATATCAATATTCTATATTTTGGGGTTTTATGGATTAATGTTACTCGAAATTTAAGATTAGCAACAATCTTTATTTGGGATGTACTTATAAATAGCTAAGTTACGTAAGTTTGGCGTCGTAAGGTAAAGATTTGATTCAAGGATCATAGGTCAATATTATTACGGGGTTAAGAAAAGGTTTAAATTTTGAGTGTAGTACCACGGATAGAAGTTGATCAGTAACTTTTGGTGCAAAGATTTCTTAGGGTGAACTGCATAAATGCTAAGGGAATAGATCGATGAACATTACGGGTATAGTATAAAGAAAGTAAGATACGATAAGTTTGAACCTCCATTTCTAATATTGGGAATAGTGAGAAAAGTCAGAATTCAAGGTCATAGTAAAGTAAAACTAAGACAAACTTCAGGACTAGATATGGGCATTACGAGTTTTTAGTGATGTCGTTTGGACTGACTAATGCTCCAGCAATTTTTATGGACCTCATGAACCGAGTATTTCAACCCTACTTAGATCAGTTCATCATAGTGTTCATTGACGACAATCTTATATACTCAAAGAACCATGAGGAGCACAGTCAGCATTTAAGAACAGTATTGCAGGTTTTGCAGAGCCACAAGTTGTATGCAAAAATTCAGTAAGTGTGAATTCTGGTTGGAGAAAATAGCATTTTTGGGTCATATAGTATCTAGCAGTGGTACTGAGGTGGATCCCGTAAAGGTGGAAGCCATTAAGGATTGGGTTGAGCCGAAGAATGCATCAGAGATCCGCAGTTTCCTAGGCTTATCAGGTTACTACAGAAAGTTTATTCAGGGATTTTCTTCGATAGCAGTGCCACTGTAACGTACCGTAATCTTTACTACTTATAATTTGCGGAATAATTAAAAATTTTCTTGAATACGAAAATAAAATCAATACGGTCGTCACTACATCATCCATTCACTAATATAAAAATCTTGTTTAAGGAAAAGCTTGCTCAGAACATATCGCATCAAAACATAAAAAAAAAATATCAATATTTTCATGCTTAAAATCTTAAATATAGCATGGGAGGTTCTCGGGTCTAGCCTTCTGCTCAGTCCAAGCCGGCTCCTTGGTCCCCACCCCTCATCTCATCATGATCATCCTCACCTGCATCGATCAAGTCTAGTGAGTCTAAAGACTCAACACGTATAAACTGAGAATAGCAAGTATTACATAATAAAATCGCATGCAACTTTAAAATAGAACGTACATACTTGAAGCTTGGATTTGAAATGAGCTTGAACTTGCATACATACATAGACGTGCCATAACTTAAAAGCTTTCATAAACATGCTTGCATACTTGATCATACTTAAACATACATGACTTCATTTTGCGTAGAGGATGTTTCAAAGCAAGTGACCCATACATAATAAACGCCTGATCAGACAAACCACAGTACTGGGCTGACAGGGACGTATCCACTGCCACATACATGAGATCCCCGTTCATAATTTAACGAGCTGGTTGGTCCCCGTTCATAATTTAACGCTTTCCAACAACGATCTAACCCGTTCATAATTTAACGGGGTGGAGAGTTCCTCGGCCACGTTCACCGACTTCCAAACCCAATCATAATTTGGTCACAAGACAATTAGCATACCTCAAAAACTTAAAATATTTTCTTGCACGTCAACATACTTACTTGGCGTTGAAAGATTCGTTGGACATCGATTGGGGCCGTTGTTGCTGCACATACTAACATGAAACTGCATACTTAACTTGCATAGCTTAGACGTATCAATCATACTTACTTACAAGTTCAATCAATTCCTTAGGACGTTCTAAAATTCCCATGACTCGACTTTGTAAATCATTGTACTAAACCTTGACCTCAAACCTCAAAGCATACCATAATTTTCCCAAAATATGAAGGACACGGACCCCGTGCCTACCTCCGTGTATGGGTCCGTATAGGTTCGGGTGAGAAGAACTCGAAAGGAAGGTGGACACGGACCCCGTGTCAGGGTCCGTCTAGACTCTGTAAAAAGACACCGAAAAGAAACAAAGGCACGGACCCCGTGTAGAGGTCCGGTAAGGGTCCGTGTACCTGCGCAAATTTGACACCAATGAGAAAACTAAGGCACGGACCCCGTGCCAGGGTCCGTATGGGGGTCCGGCTAAGCACTGAAGGTCGAAACTTACGAGGAAAATCTTGACACAATATTACATTCTCCTAAACCAAATTCGATGGCTACGAATCGACACCGCAAGACACTTCCTAGGACACTAAGGCATTGTATCAAACCCAAGTTACCATTAAAACTATTCCCGAGGGCAACGACAATCAATGACAATGACACAACCCGAAATTTGCCACTATTTACTTTCCTACGACTCTTGATTCAACTTATTGCCTATCGACACAAAACCAAACGTTAATAACCATCCCAACATCTTAAACAATGTATCTATAAGCAGCAACGATCACCCGTCGATCCCCAACGAAGCCAACAACATTAAAACTTCAAAAACTCATCAACATCAATAATTTCTGAAAACGCAGTTTGAGCAGTCCCATGAAAAACATCATAACTCATTCAATTTCTATCCGAATAACTCGAATTTTATATCAAATCGAAGGTATTGAAAATTTATACATTTTTCTTATTGAAAGTTTTCTCAAAATCTCGACTGCAAATTCGCAGTTTTAACAAGAACAGTAAAAACGTGATTTAGATCTAAAAATTTTCCTTCAAAATCGATCCAAACAATTAACCGCTCAAACTATGAACATCATACATGAATTTTACATCATAAAACAACGCAACATATAATATGACATGATCGACACAGCAAAATAGAGGTTATACGTGCCTTTTGATGATAAACTTTACCGAAACGGCGATACCGATGCGGGAACAGAGTGAGGCTTGATCCGGGACGAACGTGGTGCGAGAATCTTGGAAGAAAACTCAACAAAACTTGCTTGAAATTGTTAGAGAAGGGGGCGGCTGCTATGGGGAGAAGAACCCTAAAATTTCTTTTCAAAAAAATCTGAATGAATGGAGGTGTGTGTGCGTTGTGTAAAAAGCGTGAGTTTTAGTGTGTGTAATCATGTGTGTGTGCGTGTGTTTAGAGATAAATTAAGGGGATTAATTTCTTTAACTAAAATAATTAACATGCTAACCAATATACTAATTAAATGTCAACACCATTGACAAATAAAAAGGAAAACTATTCCTACTAATCTTAAATAAAATCCTCTACATTAAAATAAAGTGCACCATTGACAACTTTAAAAGTTTTAAAGTGTTAAAACTCACTAAATAAACAAATTAGGCTTTAAAATACTAACTCTTCATAAATTAATTAAAATGCCCCACTCTTAACTCAAAAACAAAATGCCGCATTAAAATTGCCAAAATCGTGACTGGGTCTTTTCCTCAATCCCGCCTCAAATGATCGCCTGAAACACGGAACTCGAAAAATATTTTAACGTGCATCACCATAAACATGAATAATTTAAAATAATGCATTTTCATAAATCATGCATGGCTAAAACTCATTTAAAATTAATTAAATGATCTAATAATTAAACAGATGCATGGGTTATACGTGTACTGAATTTGGGCACTACAGTTCCTTCCCCACTTATATAAATTTCGTCCTCGAAATTAAGTCTTACCAAAAAACTCCGGGTAGCGAAAGTCTCGTATCTGCTTCTGATTCCCAAGTGGCTTCCTCCACTGATTGATTTAGCCACCGGACTTTGACCAACTTAGTCACTTTGTTCCGGAGTCTGCGCTCCTGTCTGTCCAGGATTTGAGTCGGTCACTCTTGATATGACAGGTCTGGAGCAAGCTGCAACGGCTCATAGATCAGAATATGCGAAGTGTTGGCTAGATACTTCTTAGCATAGAGACGTGGAACACATTGTGTACCCCGGCCAGATTCGGCGGAAGGGCTACACGATAAGCTAATGTCCCAACTCTGTCCAAAATCTCGAACGGCCCAATAAACCTCGGACTCAGCTTGCCTCTCTTCCCAAATCTCATTACACCCTTCATAGGTGCTATCTTGACGAATACGTGATCACCAACGGCAAACTCGAGATTTCTCCTCCTCTTATCAGCATAGCTCTTCTGACAGCTCTGGGCGGTCTTCATCCTGTCTCGAATCTTGACCACCACATCTGCAGTCTGCTGAACTATCTCTGGACCAAGATCTGCTCTCTCACCAACTTCATCCCAATGAACCGGTGATCTGCATTTTCTTCCATACAAAGCCTCGTAGGGAGCCATACCAATAGATGATTGGAAGCTGTTGTTCTACGTAAACTCCACTAGTGGTATCTTAGACTCCCAAGTCCCCTGAAAATCAATCATACAGGCTCTCAGCAAATCCTCCAGAATCTGAATCACTCGCTCAGACTGGCCACTACCTGCGGGTGAAAAGCTGTTCTAAACAGCATATTTGTCCCCATGGCTCCATGTAAGCTCTTCCAGGAGGACGACGTAAACCTCGGGTCCCTGTCGGACACAATCGAAACTGGGAACCCATGTAAACGGACTATCTCCCTGATATAAAGCTCTGCATACTGCGTCATGGAGAAAGTCGTCTTCACTGGCAAAAAGTGCTCTGACTTCGTGAGTCGATCCACAATAATCCAAATGGCATTAGAGCCTCTGACTAATCTAGGCAATCCAACGACGAAGTCCATAGTGATATTCTCCCATTTCCACTCTGGAATAGGGAGCGGCTTAAGCATCCCTGCTGGCCTCTGGTGTTCAGCTTTCACTTGCTGACAAGTAAGACATTCTGATACGAATCCGCGGATGTCTCTCTTCATCCCTGGCCACCAATACAGGATCTGCAGGTCCTTGTACATCTTAGTACTTCCTGGATGAATAGAATACGGGGATGCATGTGCTTCTATCAGAATATCCTGTCTAATCGAATCAACACTAGGCACCCACATTCTGCCCCTGTATCTCACGATACCATCTGACACTGAGTAAAGAACACTGCCCTTGGCTTCGTCTTTCAGTCTCCATTTCAGTAATTGCTCATCTAAAGACTGACCTGTCCGGATACGGTCTAGCAGAGAAGACTGGACTGTCAGATTAGACAGCCTTGGTGCTCTGCCCTTACGGTATACTTCCAAACCAAACCTCTGAATTTCTGACTGAAGAGGTCTCTGAACTGATAACTGAGCTATGACTGCAACTTTCCTGCTCAAGGCATCTGCCACCACATTAGCTTTTGCCGGATGGTAACTAATTTCGCAATCATAGTCTTTCACCAGTTCAGCCACCGTCACTGCCTCATGTTCAGCTCTTTCTGCGTGAAGAAGTATTTCAGACTCTTGTGATCAGAGAAAATCTGACACTTCTCGCCATACAAGTAGTGTCTCCAAATCTTCAGTGCGAAGACAACGTCGGCTAACTCAAGATTCATGCGTCGGGTAGTTCTTCTCGTGCACTTTCAACTTCCTGGAAGCATAAGCTATGACCCGACCCTGCTGCATCAATACTGCGCCTAACCCGAGCTTAGATGCATCGGTATATAACACAAAGTCTTCTTGCCCTGATGGCATGGCTAGCACCGGCGCAGAAATAAGAGCGTGCTTCAAAGTATCAAAGCTCTTCTGACATTCGTCACTCCACACGAATTTAGCATTCTTCTTGGTTAGTGAAGTGAGTGGCACTGCCTATGGATGAAAACCCCCGAATGAACTTACGGTAGTAACCGGCTAAACCCAGAAAACTGCGGATCTCTGATGCATTCTTTGGCTCAACCCATTCCTTAACGGCTGCTACCTTCGCTGGATCCACTTCAATGCCACTGCTAGACACTATATGCCCACTGTCCTCAAATGCTGGCTATGCTCCTCATGGATCTTCGAGTAAATAAGAATGTCGTCAATAAACACTATGACGAACTGATCAAGGTAGGGCTGAAATACTCGATTCATGAGGTCCATGAAAATTGCTGGAGCATTCGTCAATCCAAATGGCATTACTAAGAACTCGTAATGCCATTACCTGGTCCTGAAGGCCGTCTTGTGAACATCTGCATCCTTCACCTTCAGCTTGTGATACCCTGATCGAAGATCTATCTTAGAGAACACTGTAGCTCCCTGCAACTAATCAAACAAGTCTTCGATCCTAGGGAGTGGGTACTTATTCTTTATCGTTACCTTGTTCAACTCACGGTAATCGATGCACAGCCTCATACTCCCATCCTTCTTCTTTACAAAGAGCACTGGTGCGCCCCATGGTGAGAAATTAGGGCGGATAAATTCCTTGTCGAGGAGCTCCTGAATCTGCTGTTTGAGCTCTAACATCTAAGCTGGAGCTAGTCGGTACGGCGCCTTAGAGATTGGCTCTGTGCCTGGCATGAGATCAAAAGCAAACTCCACCTATCTCTCTGGTGGAAGACCTGAAACATCGTTTGGGAAGACGTCTGGGAATTCACTGACCACTGGTACGTCGGATAAAAATTGAGTGGACACATCAGGCGCTGAAATAATACTGGCCAAGAAGGCCTGACACCCTTGGAAATCAGCCTCCTCGCTTGCGTGCACGAAATCATGCAAGGGAAGCTTCTCCATCTGGCTGGCTCATATACGAACTGTTCCATGCCCAGCGGCCTAACCAATACTGATCAATTCTGGATAGTCAATCAGAACCCTGTTCTTTGACAGCCAATCCATTCCCAAAATAATGTCGAACTGTGGCATCGGCAGTAGAATCAAATCTGCATATACTAGATGGCCCTGCAGTTCCAGATCGATATCCCTGATCACGCTAGTTGCTAACAGCTCTTCCCCGGATGGGACTGTCACCCAAAAATTTATATCTAGGCCAATGGACTTGATGTCCAGATGATTAGCAAAAGTCTCCGAGATAAAGGAGTGAGTGGCTCCTGAATCTATCAGTGCCGTTGTGTCTAATCTCTTAATGAAAATATTCCCTGAGATACGTTAGCACAACAAACTAACTTATATCCCAAAAATTCTACCATAAACCTCATGCAACAAAAGACACTCAAAATTCCAACTAAAACACTAGTATTCCCAATTAAAACTAGACATGCAAGGCAAAGAAATCGATACCGTACTGAATTAAATAAATTACGAGTCAAAAGGGTAGTGTCTGGGTTCGCCTCTTGAGCATGCATGGCGAAAACTCTCCCTTGCGTTGGTTGCTTCCATTGTGGGCACTCCTTCAACATGTGGTCCGTAGACCCACATTTAAAACATTTCCCGATCCCCATAAGCACTGACCGGGATGCTGGCGATTGCATTTCTGACACACTGGGAAGTTACCGGGCTTCTGAGGCGCCCCCTGCTGCTGGATAGGACCCTTGCCTTTCGGCGGTCCCTGATAGGGTTTCTTTCCCGGTTGCCCCTGGTAAGGTTTCTTGATCTGAGGCCTCTGATGCTGTTGCTGCTGCGGTGGGGCCTGATAGGGCCTCTTCCCCTGCCTTTCTGCCTCAATATCCCGCTGGTCTTGTTCTGCCACCAAAGCCCTAGAAACGGCAACTGCGTATGTAGTAGGGCCAGCTACTCTCACATCACGGCGCAAGATCGGCCGCAAACCATCCATAAAATGCCTCAGCTTTGCCTGGGCATCATTCGCAATGAGGGGCACGAAGTAACATCCCCTCTCAAACCTCCTAACAAACTCTGCAACACTGCTATCTCCTTGTCGCAGCGTCATAAATTCCCTAGTCAGCCGGGATCGTACTTCCTCAGTGAAGTACTTGGCGAAGAACACTTCTTTGAATCCATTCCAGGACAAAGTCGGCAAATTAACTGCCATTGTCGCACTGTCCCACCAACGTCTGGCATCGCCTGCTAAAAGGAATATGGCACAACGGACTCTGTCTGCATCCCGCAGCTCCATGTAGTCAAAATCACTTCGATGGACTTAATCCATCCCTCTGCTACCATCGGGTCAGTAGATCCCAAAAACTCCTTAGGATTCATCCTCTAGAACCTCTCATACACCGCTTCTGGTCTAGGTTTCTCCCCCGCGTCAACTGCAGCCTGATTCCTTGCAAACTGTGCGAAGAACTGAGTCATTCCTGCCAGCATCTGCGATTGCATATCTGGCGGTGGAGGTGGAGGATTTGCTCTCTCCTCATTTCGGTTCTCTCGATCCTATTCCCTTGCTTCTCGGTCAACCACACGTCTAGGAGGCATTATGTTCCATCAATTACCCAACACGTAAACCCACTATGCATGAACATGATATCAATGACATATGATGCACGAAACCTAAACTCAAAACATGGATATGCTGAATTCATGATTCAATGCTTACTTCATACATAATGCAAAAATTAAAACTTAAAGACTTGAGGTGTGACTTCGTGAACTTCTTGCGGCTGGCAGTAGGCATAACCCTATACAGGAACACCACTCTGATACCAACTGTAACGTACCGTTCACTACATCATCCATTCACCAATATAAAAATCTTGTTTAAGGAAAAGCTTGCTCAGAACATCTCGCATCAAAACATAAAATCAGAGTATCAATATTTTCATGCTTAAAATCTTAAATATAGCATGGGAGGTCCTCGGGTCTAGCCTTCTGCTCAGTCCAAGCCGGCTCCTTGGTCCCCACCCCTAGTCTCATCATGATCATCCTCACCTGCATCGATCAAGTCTAGTGAAAGTTTAAAATCTTAAATATAGCATGGGAGGTCCTCGGGTCTAGCCTTAATGCAAATTTGAAAGTTTATTTTGTATTTAAGAAAATTTTATTTTTCCGCAAATTTCAAGTAGTTTAAAAGTACGGTACGTTACAGTTGGTATCAGAGCCGTGTTTTTTAAAGGGTTATGCCTACTGCCAGTTGCGAGAAGCTCACGAAGTCACACCTCAAGTCTGTAAGTTTTAAAGTTTTGAATTATGTTATGTATTAAGCATTAAGTTATGATTTCAGCATGTCCATGTTTTAAGTTCGATTTACGTGATATTAGTAGTATGTTCATGCATGTTGGGTTTATGTGTTGGGAAAATTTTGGGACAGTATGCCTCCTAGACGCATGATTAACCGGGAATCAAGGGATGAGGACAGAGAGACTCGAGAGGATGAGAGAGACACTCCTCCTCCTCCACCCCCAGATTTGCAGGCTCAGATGCTTGCAGGACTGACCCAGTTCTTTGCACAGTTTTCGGGGAACCAGACTGCAGTAGACACAGGGGCGAGGCCCAGACCGGAGACAGTTTATGAGAGGTTTAAGAGGATTGATCCGAAGGAGTTCTCGGGGAATACTGACCCGATGATAGCTGAAGGATGGATTAAGTCCATCGAGGTAATCTTTGCATTTATGGAGCTGCATGATGCAGACAGAGTTAGATGTGCCACCTTCTTGTTGCCTGGAGATGCCAGGCTTTGGAGAGAAGGCGCGTAAGTGTCAGTGAACTTAGAAATACTGACGTGGAATGGCTTCAAGGAGGTTTTCTACTCCAAGTACTTCACTGAAGAAGTATGCTCCCGCCTGACCAAGGAGTTCATGTCGCTGCAACAGGGGGACAGCAGCGTGGCAAACTTCGTCAGGAAGTTCGAAAGGGAGTGTCACTTTGTACCCCTAATTGCTAACGAAGTCCGGGAGAATCTGAGGCATTGTATTGATTGTTTGCGGTCGATCTTGCGCCTTGGTGTCAGGGTTGCTGGTCCTATGACTTATACAGTTGCCGTGTCGAGAGCTTTCGCGGCAGGGCAGGACCAGATGGACATTGAGGTCGATAGGCGTGGCAAGAGGCCCTATCAGGCACCTTGTTTTGAGGAATCTTTGTAAGTCATTAAGAAACTTAGGATTAAGTGGATATGAGTACTGGAATTAGGTTATCTATGACTAATTGGGTTGTGTAAGTTTTAATTTCAAGTTTATGAAATAGGTGATCATAGGGGATATTGGGTGAAATAAAAACAAAAAGGAATTAGTTGTATTCAACATAGGTTACCAATGGTCGAATATTAAGATTTTTATCGAGTAAGAAATCTAAAATCTTTATATGAGGATTCTAGAATTCTGTGGGTTATAAGTGAAGTTGATTTATTAGAATAAGTATCATTAACAGAGGGAAACTTATTAAGCTTTATACGTTCGAATGAATTAAGTATTGAGGATACGTCAAAGTGTGACATTCATTCCAATGAGGAAGGCTTAAGTGTCTTAGGCCTCAACTATAATGGAATTGGGAAGAAAATAGTTTAAGCATGTGTTTGATGCTAGGAAGCTTTTATTATCTAAGCAGAATATCAATATTCTATATTTTGGGGTTTTATGGATTAATGTTACTCGAAATTTAAGATTAGCAACAATCTTTATTTGGGATGTACTTATAAATAGCTAAGTTACGTAAGTTTGGCGTCGTAAGGTAAAGATTTGATTCAAGGATCATAGGTCAATATTATTACGGGGTTAAGATAAGGTTTAACTTTTGAGTGTAGTACCACGGATAGAAGTTGATCAGTAACTTTTGGTGCAAAGATTTCTTAGGGTGAACTGCATAAATGCTAAGGGAATAGATCGATGAACATTACGGGTATAGTATAAAGAAAGTAAGATACGATAAGTTTGAACCTCCATTTCTAATATTGGGAATAGTGAGAAAAGTCAGAATTCAAGGTCATAGTAAAGTAAAACTAAGACAAACTTCAGGACTAGATATGGGCATTACGAGTTTTTAGTGATGTCGTTTGGACTGACTAATGCTCCAGCAATTTTTATGGACCTCATGAACCGAGTATTTCAACCCAACTTAGATCAGTTCATCATAGTGTCCATTGACGACATTCTTATATACTCAAAGAACCATGAGGAGCACAGTCAGCATTTAAGAACAGTATTGCAGGTTTTGCAGAGCCACAAGTTGTATGCAAAAATTCAGTAAGTGTGAATTCTGGTTGGAGAAAATAGCATTTTTGGGTCATATAGTATCTAGCAGTGGTATTGAGGTGGATCCAGTAAAGGTGGAAGCCGTTAAGGATTGGGTTGAGCCGAAGAATGCATCAGAGATCCGCAGTTTCCTAGGCTTATCAGGTTACTACAGAAAGTTTATTCAGGGATTTTCTTCGATAGCAGTGCCACTATAACGTACCGTAATCTTTACTACTTGTAATTTGCGGAATAATTAAAAATTTTCTTGAATACGAAAATAAAATCAATACGGTCGTCACTACATCATCCATTCACTAATATAAAAATCTTGTTTAAGGAAAAGCTTGCTCAGAACATATCGCATCAAAACATAAAATAAGAGTATCAATATTTTCATGCTTAAAATCTTAAATATAGCATGGGAGGTCCTCGGGTCTAGCCTTCTGCTCAGTCCAAGCCGGCTCCTTGGTCCCCACCCCTAGTCTCATCATGATCATCCTCACCTGCATCGATCAAGTCTAGTGAGTCTAAAGACTCAACACGTATAAACTGAGAATAGCAAGTATTACATAATAAAATCGCATGCAACTTTAAAATAGAACGTACATACTTGAAGCTTGGATTTGAAATGAGCTTGAACTTGCATACATACATAGACGTGCCATAACTTAAAAGCTTTCATAAACATGCTTGCATACTTGATCATACTTAAACATACATGACTTCATTTTGCGTAGAGGATGTTTCAAAGCAAGTGAGCCCCATACATAATAAACGCCTGATCAGACAAACCACAGTACTGGGCTGACAGGGACGTATCCACTGCCACATATATGAGATCCCCGTTCATAATTTAACGGGCTGGTTGGTCCCCGTTCATAATTTAACGGGCTGGTTGGTCCCCGTTCATAATTTAACGCTTTCCAAACACGATCTAACCCGTTCATAATTTACCGGGGTGGAGAGGTCCTCGGCCACGTTCACCGACTTCGAAACCCATTCAAAATTTGGTCACGAGACAATTAGCATACCTCAAAAACTTAAAATATTTTCTTGCACGTCAACATACTTACTTGGCGTTGAGGGATTCGTTGGGCATCGATTGGGGCCGTTGCTGCTGCACATACTAACATGAAACTGCATACTTAACTTGCATAGCTTAGACGTATCAATCATACTTACTTACAAGTTCAATCAATTCCTTAGGACGTTCTAAAATTCCCATGACTCGACTTTGTAAATCATTGTACTAAACCTTGACCTCAAACCTCAAAGCATACCATAATTTTCCCAAAATATGAAGACACGGACCCCGTGCCTATCTCCGTGTATGGGTCAGTATAGGTTCGGGTGAGAAGAACTCGAAAGGAAGGTGGACACGGACCTCGTGTCAGGGTCCGTCTGAGGGTCCGTCTATACTCTATAAAAAGACACCGAAAAGAAACAAAGGCACGGACCCCGTGTAGAGGTCCGGGTAAGGGTCCGTGTACCTGCGCAAATTTGACACCAAGGAGAAAACAAAGGCACGGACCCCGTGCCAGGGTCCGTATGGGGGTCCGGATAAGCACTGAAGGTCGAAACCTACGAGGAAAATCTTGACACAATATTAGATTCTCCTCAACCAAATTCGATGGCTACGAATCGACACCTCAAGACACTTCCTAGGACACTAAGGCATTGTATCAAACCCGAGTGAAGCATTAAAATTATTCCCGAGAGCAACGACAATCAATGACAACGACACAACCCGAAATTTGCCACTATTTACTTTCCTACGACTCTTGATTCAACTTATTGCCTATCGACACAAAACCAAACGTTAATAACCATCCCAACATCTTAAACAATGTACCTATAAGCAGCAACAATCACCCGTCGATCCCCAACGAAGCCTGCAACATTAAAACTTCAAGAACTCATCAACATCAATAATTTCTGAAAATGCAGTTTGAGCAGTCCCACGAAAAACATAATAACTCACTCAATTTCTATCCGAATAACTCGAATTTTATATCAAATCGAAGGAATCAAAAATTTCTACATTTTTCTTATTGAAAGTTTTCTCAAAATATCGACCGAAAATTCATAGTTTTAACAAGAACAGTAAAAACGTGATTTAGATCTAAAAATTTTCCTTCAAAATCAATCCAAACAATTAACCGCTCAAACTATGAACATCATACATGAATTTTACGCATAAAACAATGCAAAACATAATATGACATGATCGACGCAGCAAAAGAGAGGTTATACGTGCCTTTTGATGATAAACTTTACCGAAATGGCGCTACCGATACGGGAACGGAGCGAGGCTTGATCCGGGATGAACGTGGCGCGAGAATCTTGGAAGAAAACTCAACAAAACTTGCTGGAAATTGTTAGAGAAGGAGGCGGCTGCTATGGGGAGAAGAACCCTAAAATTTCTTTTCAAAAAAATCTGAATGAATGGAGGTGTGTGTGCGTTGTGTAAAAAGCGTGAGTTTTAGTGTGTGTAATCATGTGTGTGTGCGTGCGTTTAGAGATAAATTAAGGGGATTAATTTCCTTAACTAAAATAATTAACATGCTAACCAATATACTAATTAAATGTTAACACCATTGACAAATAAAAAGGAAAACTATTCCTACAAATCTTAAATAAAATCCTCTACATTAAAATAAAGTGCACCCTTGACAACTTTAAAAGTTTTAAAGTGTTAAAACTCACTAAATAAACAAATTAGGCTTTAAAATACTAACTCTTCATAATTAATTAAAATGCCCCACTCTTAACTCCAAATTAAAATGCCGCATTAAAATTGCCAAAATCCTCACCGGGTCTTTTCCTCAATCCCGCCTCGAATGATCGCCTGAAACACGAAACTCGAAAAATACTTTAACGTGCATCACCATAAACATGAATAATTTAAAATAATGCATTTTCATAAATCATACATGGCTAAAACTCATTTAAAATTAATTAAATGATCAAATAATTAAACAAATGCATGGGTTATACGTGTACTGAATTTGGGCACTACACCCGGTCTCCGTTCCTCGATCGAGCACGAAGTGCATCTAGAAATCCTAATGCATGAACTTTACAAATTTCATAAAATAAATGGCCATCATGCAATAATTATGCATTAAATTCATAAAAATAATTAAACACAAATTAATGAAATAAACATGCATTTAATGATTTAAAACTGAAAGGGGATCGGTTACGGTGCCCGGTTGTGCAACGGAAGTTTCAAAAACAAATTTTTACAAGAAGAAAATTGAGTACCCAGTAGTGTATGTAGCAAATACCAAAATAAGAAAATGACATTTATAGTGTGTTTTGAAATATTTACCTATCAATCACATTGATTGATTATTGGCTCCAACCAAGTTGTAAACAACTTGGCTCTTGAAGGTAGACAATATACAAGCTCCCTTGAGCACTCCTTGCTCAAATTCGTTCTTTCTTTCAAATTAGGTACACCACTAACAAGGTAGATACACTCTAATTTTGCACTAGAAAATTAGAACATTTTTCTTTGAGAAGAGTATGTTTTTCCTCAACCAAAATCAAGAAGAAAATTGGAAGGAGAATGGAAGCAATATTTCGGCCAACATGAGGGAGAAAAAGAGGGAGATTAAATTTTCTTGCTGCTTGAAATAGTTAAAGTGCATGTGAGACACATGCCTGTTTATTTAAAAAGTTGTCTCCCAACTCTTCACCTTCCCCTGCATATTCTTTGGGCTTGTAACAATTACAAAGCCCATGAACTTTTATTTAAATGTCCCAAACAAATTTGAGAACAATTAAAATTTACTTGAATTTACTCAACCCCACTAGTTTAATAATTATTTCTAATTGGGCTCTACAAGACCCAATGTTATTTAATTAATTCAACACTTGAATTAATTTAATTATTTTAACTCTATTAGGTTCACTAGTGTTTAATTAATACAACACTATTAAGTCATATCGTAGTTGCATCGATGGTGTAATCTAAGAAACCCCTTTCATAATTACCACCATACTCTGATCAGAGATTTCAAACTACATACACATTGGTTATCCATACCCGAAGGTAAGCGGTGAATCCCCGATTACAATGCATCGACTCCTATATGTTTCGACAGAACACCCAACCTTGCCACCAGATGAACCCATGAGAGTCGGTAAACAAGCCAAAGTGCAATGATAGCATATATAGTCTCAAGGTTGTCCCGGGTCATAAGAACTAATGGTGTACAACCATAAACTAGGACGTTTCCACTTGATAAGTGAGAGCCACTTGGAAAGTCCTCTATGGAGGGTTGTTCAATGCACTCTACAAGGAGCACCAATCTGCATGCTCGGACATCACAATGTCCCCTACCAATGAAACATGGTACTCACATCGCATATACTAGCCTCAATCTCGAGCGGCCTTGATCCTTCTTAGCGGCGGCTGAATCGACAAGGAACTGTTTAGAATATACAGTATTCCAAATATGTGTTTCATGAAACTCATCATATGAGCATCTCATATTCTTTCTACTATTTGTATATTCAAGGACTTTATCTATGCAACTAGCTTGGGTATATAGATAAAGATGTTTCAAAACAATAATTTCAAATATTATTAAAATAAAGATTGTTTACATAGAGTTTCAACATGAACCCTCGCCCAACACTTGGCTCGACGGGAACCTACTCTAACAATCTCCCACTTGCACTAGAGCCAACTACCCATATGCTTCAAACCCATTGATTCGCGATGCTTCTCAAATAATGGTCCATGTAAAGGCTTAGTTAGTGGATCAGCAACACTATCTGCGAAGCCGACTTTGTCAATCAAAACTTCTCCTCTTTCCACAATCTCTCGGAGGATATGGTACTTTCTCAATACATGTTTGGTTTTCTGATGAGACCTTGGCTCTTTTGCTTGAGCTATAACTCCCGTGTTTTCACAAAACACCGGGACAGGAGCAACTCCATTAGGAATGACGCCCAACTCTTGGACGAAATTGCTTATTCAAACAGCCTCCTTTGCTGCAGCTGATGAAGCAATGTATTCGGCCTCAGTGATGGAATCCGCAGTACTGTCTTGCTTGGAACTCTTCCAAGAGACAGCAGCACCATTAAGCATGAATACGAACCCAGAGGTTGACTTCGAGTCATCGATATCGCTTTGGAAGATAGAGTCGGTATAGCCTTCCAATTTCAGTTCTCCACTTCCATAGACCAAGAACAACTTATTGATCCTTATAAAATACTTGAGGATGTCTTTCACAGCTTTCTAGTGTGGAAGACCAGGGTTCGATTGATATCTACTCACTGCACTTAGTGCATAAGCCACGTCAGGACATGTAGATATCATCCCATACATGCTACTACCAATTGCGGATGCATACGGAATGCGTGTCATCGCCGCTATCTCTGCATCAGTCTTGGGAGACATAGACTTAAATAAGAACACGCCATGACACATTGGTAGATGTCCTCTCTTGGACTCATCCATCGAGAACCGCTTAACGATGGTATCAATGTATGTTGACTGGGTGAGACCAAACAATCTTCTCGATCCATCTCTATAGATCTGTATTCCAAATACAAAAGATGCTTCACCCGTCCTGCATCAAGAAATTTACTCGCTAACCATATCTTAGTTGATTGCAATATCCCTACATCATTCCCAATGAGTAGAATTTCATCAACATAAAGCACCAGGAATGTCACTACACTCCCACTGACCTTCTTATACACATATGGTTCCTCAGAATTCTTATTAAAACCAAAATCTTTGATTGTACTATCAAAACTGAGGTTCGAATGCATGGAATTCGTCTCAAATGCCATTGCTTCAAGCCACTTGGATGAATCAGCATCAGATAACGCTTCCTTGAAGATCAATGTATCACATCCATGGTTAGGCTCATCATGGCCCTCTTCAAGAAGAAAACCATACCTCATAGGTGGCCGCGAGACTCTCTCGGATCTTCTAGGAGCTTGTATGATACGAATCCTCATACGTATAAATAGCAAACACAATTAAAATCGAATTATGCCCTCTATTCAATAACGAACAAGGATCGATGTGTTGTCCCGATCTTTTGAATCAAGTGTGTGTGTGTTGTGATTTTCACCTCTAAACTATGAAAAGTTTAGCAACAAATAATCACGAAATAAACAATCGAAAACTCGACGAACCTTCAAAGAACAAGTCGAAGACAATCCGCACAAGCACGATCGACAAACGCCACAAAGTTAAAAACTTTGATAAGTTTGAATTGAAGAACAAAGCAAGGCTTTGAATGTTTGAGAGAAAACTCTAAAACTTCGATAAAATATCAATAATGATCTGAATTGTACATGAATTTTCGTCCAAATATATTTTAGTAATCAAAGGATAACACCAAATCTAGTTACCAAACAAATTAAAACACTAAAAAGGAAAATATATTCGCAAAGCCGTCTCAGACACGGCCTCCGTGTACTGGTCCGTGTACACTCGGCCAAAATTACTCTCCAGCAAACAAAGGACACGGACCCCGTGTACAGGTCCGTGCTTGGGTCCGTGTAGACTCGGGATTTCTTCATTCTTGTGTGTAATGGACACGGACCCCGTGTACAGGTCCGTGCTTGGGTCCGTGTAGCCTCGGTCCTTAAAAATGTACTTGAATGATATTCATTTGGCCCTCACACGTACTCCCATGCAACACGAAGCCTTCCGCACTATGCACCCCACTTGTAAGTCCGTCTCTTTGGCTCATAAGTCCATGCCACGCTTCCTTGAACTTCTTCAATCGTCCCCTCGTAATTGGTTCCTCCGGCAACTCTAAAGGTTCCCATGCTTTCCTTGGGGCTCGACCTTCCGTGTTCGTATCATTCTCCCCTTCTTGAAAAGGATTTGTCTTCAAATCTATTTCATCGCCTACATCAAACAACGACAAGTCACTAACATTAAAAGTAGAACTCACGTTATACCCACCTAGTAGATCGAGTCTGTAGGCATTGTCATTAATCCTTTCAAGGACTTGAAATGGTCCATAACCCCTAGGTAATAGCTTTGAACGTCTCTTCTCGGGGAGCCTTTCCTTCCTCAAGTGTAGCCACACCCAATCTCCCTTCTCAAATATCACCTTTTTCTTCCCTTTATTGGCTTGCTTGGCATATTTCTCATTTCTCTTTTCAATGTTGGACTTGACCTTTTCATGCAAACTCCTAACAAATTCAGCCTTCTTCTTGCCATCCATGTTTAACCTTTCACTCACAGGTAAAGTCGTCAAATCTAACGGAGTCAAAGGATTAAAACCATAAACAATCTCAAATGGCGATTAATTTGTAGTAGAATGCACACTGCGATTATAAGCAAACTCAACAAATGGCAAATAATTCTCCCAATTCTTTAAGTTCTTTTTAAGAATAGCACGCAAAAATGTTCCTAAAGTTCTATTGACAACTTCAGTTTGTCCATCCGTTTGAGGATGACAAGTAGTAGAAAACAACAATTTTGTGCCAAGTTTAGCCCACAATGTTTTCCAAAAGTAACTCAAGAATTTAACATCACGGTCAGAAACAATAGTCCTAGGCATGCCATGCAACCTAACGACTTCTCTAAAGAACAAGTCCGCAATGTTAGAAGCATCATCGGTCTTGTGACAAGCAATGAAATGTGCCATCTTAGAAAACCTATCAACAACAACAAATATTGAATCCCTCCCCTTCTTAGTCCTAGGCAAACAAAAAACAAAGTCCATAGAAATGTCAATCCAAGGCTCACTAGGGACAGGAAGTGGTGTATACAATCCATGCGGTTGTGTTCTAGACTTAGCTTGCCTACAAATTATGCACTTATCACACACACGCTCAACATCACGCTTCATATGTGGCCAATAAAAATGCTCATGCAATGTGCCTAAAGTTTTAGCCACCCCAAAGTGTCCCATTAAGCCACCCCCATGTGCCTCCCTAACAAGTAATTCACGAATTGATGACTTGGGAATGCACAATTTATCTTCTTTAAAAAAGAAACCATGATGCAAATAAAATTTGTCATGTGAACCATGCATACAAGTTTCAAACTCTTAAAATCATCATCTAGCACATACAACTCCTTGACATGCTCAAACCCCAAAATTTTAGATTCCAAGGTAGAGATTAGTACGTACCTCCGTGATAGTGCGTCGGCCACTACATTTTCCTTACCTTGTTTGTACTTGATGATGTAGGGGAATGTTTCAATGAATGCCACCCACTTGGCATGCCGCTTGTTTAACTTCTATTGGCCCTTAAGGTACTTTAGAGACTCATGATCCGTATGGATCACAAACTCCTTAGGCCTCAAGTAGTGTTGCCACATCTCTAGAGTCCTCACAAGTGCATAGAGCTCCTTGTCATATGTTGGATAGTTAAGCGCTGCTCCATTAAGCTTTTCACTAAAATATGCCACCGGCCGTCCTCCTTGCATCAACACTCCACCAATACCTACACCTGAAGCATCACATTCAATTTCAAAAGTATTAGCAAAATCAGGTAAAACAAGTAAAGGAGCATTAATTAATTTTTGCTTAATAAGATTAAAAGACTTCTCTTGCTCCTTGCCCCAATGGAATGGAACGTTCTTCTTGATTACTGCCGTCATCGGTGATGCCAGTGTGCTAAAATTCTTCACAAACCTCCTATAGAAGCTTGCAAGACCATGAAAACTTCGAACTTTACCAACAATAGTAGGCGTTGGCCAATCGCGAATAGCACTTACCTTGTCTTCGTCGACTTGTATACCATGTGAACTTACCACAAAACCAAGAAAGACAAGTTTTCTTGTACAAAAATCACATTTCTTTAAGTTAGCATATAAATGTTCAGCCCTTAATATGATTAGCACAAGTCTCAAGTGATTAACATGCTCATCTAAGTTTTTGCTATACACTAGGATATCATCAAAGTAGACCACCACAAATTTCCCTATGTGTGCACGCAAAATATCGTTCATTAACCTCAGAAAGGTGCTAGGAGCGTTAGTTAAGCCAAAAGGCATTACCATAGCAGTTTTCCACTCATCACCTTCCCTCATCCTAATTTGGTGATAACCGCTCTTCAAGTCAATTTTGCTAAAAATACAACACCATGCAACTCATCTAACATATCATCTAGTCTAGGTATGGGATGTCTATATTTAATGATTATGTTATTGATTGCTCTACAATCTACACACATGCGCCATGAGCCATCTTTCTTAGAACTAATAAAACAGGTACAACACAAGGAGACATGGACTCACGCACAAAACCCCTATCTAACAACTCACTTACCTGCCGTTGAAGCTCCTTAGTCTCCTCCGGATTGCTCCTATAGGCTGGACGATTTGGCAATGCACTTCCAGGCATGAAATCGATTTGGTGCTCGATTCCCCTCAATGGTGGCAATCCTCGAGGCAACTCCTCCAGAAATACATCCTCAAATTCTTGCAAAAGTGAAACAACAATGCTCGGAAGGGACCCGGCTATATCACTTGTGTTAAGGAGGATCTCCTTGTAAAGAATCAACACAAGCGGTTCACGTGTGTGCAAAATTTGCTTTAACTCACTTTTTTGGGCCATATATGATTTCTTTTTGGCCTCTTTCCTCTCATTTTCTTTCCTCTCAATTTCTTTCCTCTCATTTTTCTTTTGTATGGCTATCTCACTCTTTTGATCACTCTTTTTTCAGCCATCTCATCTTTTCTTTCAAAGGCCACCTCACTTTTTAGTTCACTCTTTTTTTCGGCCTCATCTCTCTTTTTTTTTTTCAAATGGTCCTCCAACACTTGCTTTACGGGACAACGGAAGTAAAACAATGGTTTCTTTCTTGAGTACAAAAGAATATCTATTCCTAAACCCATCATGTGTCACTTGTCTATCATATTGCCATGGTCTCCCTAACAAAATATGACAAGCATGCATTGGCACCACATCACACAACACCTCATCAACATACTTCCCAATCGAAAAAGAAACCAACACTTGTTTTGTCACCTTCACTTCCGCACAATCATTCAACCATTGAAGTCTATACGGTTGAGGGTGCTTCAATGTAGGTAAACCCAATTTTTCCACCATCTCAACACTAGCCACATTAGTACAACTAACCCCATCTATGATTAAATTGCAAACCTTTTGATTTACAAAACACCTAGTGTGGAACAAGTTCTCCCTTTGGTTAATATCCTCCTCCTTGACTTGGGCACTCATGATTCACCTAGTCACTAGTGCTTCACCTACCACCGCCTCAAATCCTTATCAGGATCCTCTAATTCAGGCATCTCATCATCATCATCACCCTCACTATGAGACTCATACTCACCATAATCATTTAAAATCATACCCTTTTATTAGGACATTCACTAGAAATATGCCCTAATCCTTGACACCTAAAACATCTAACATCTGTAGATCGTTTAAGAGAAGTTTCAAATTTACCTTGCACTCCTTGTTTAGGTGCCTCTTGTTTGGTCTCAATCTTGGGCTTGGTCACCACCTTATTCTCCTCACGTTTCACCACATTTGACCGCCAAGAAGATGATGAACCCCCAGTTTGATTGGTGCGGCCAACTCCACGCCTTTTGAGTTGTTGCTCACTTTTATTGCCATTTGCACCATCTCGTCTAGATCCAAGTAGTGCCGAAGCTCCACTTGATCTTGAATTTCCCCGTTCAAACCACAAAGAAAACGAGCCATGGTCGCCTCACTATCTTCCTCAACATTCACCCTAATCATGACTACTTCCATCTCCTTATAGTAGTCTTTAACACTCTTCAACCTTTGCCTCAAAGTTTGTAGCCTCTTAAACATCTCCCTATAATAGTGGTTGGGCACAAACCTCTTCCTCATGACCCTCTTCATTTCATCCCAAGATTCAATGGGTCTCTCATTATACCTCCTCCTAGTGGTCACTAATTGATCCCACCAAATGAGAGCATAGTTTAAGAATTCAACCACTGCCAACCTAACCTTCTTTTGTTCGAAATAGTGGTGACACTCAAACACGAACTCTACCCTCTTTTCCCACTCTAAGTATGCCTCCGGGTCAGATTTCCCATGGAATGAAGGAATTTTCATCTTAATACTACCCATGTTACCATCTCCCCTATTCCCATCATATCTACCCCGCACGGCTTCTCTTTTTCCTCTCCCAAATCCTCTACCTCTTCCATTCCTATCCCAGTTCTCGTTTCGACTCTCCTCGTCTCCTCCCGAATCATATTCCTCATCCTATCTACCCAATTCCTTAGGTTTGGATTTACTCCCACTCGCACTAACTTCAATCTTATCCAACCTCTCATGTAAGGGCTCTAATTCATTCCTCATCATCCTACTAAAATGCCGAAACAACGCCTCCATTTGAACCATAGACAACCCCGGGTTCGAACTATCTCCTACCTCCCTCTCCATTTAATTTCAAATTTGTACCTGCAAGAAAACGTTAGTAGAAAACAAAATGTTCCTCACCCAAATGCTCACGGTCACTCCAAAGAAATTCACTCGTCTCTCCTCTCTTATTTTTTTTTTGCTCACAACAAATATTCACCGTTCACTCCAAGGAAAATGCACTCGCACTCAAGTAATGTCACTCAAGTTCGAGAGTTCTCTCAAGGTGAGCTTTGTATTTGAATATATCAACAATCAAGTTTCAACTTGTGAACAAATGTGATCGACTCACTTGGACTGCGTAGACAAGCAATTTGAAGATCAATATATTTTTTTTTCGACTGTGTGAGGCAAGTGTATATGACTCACAAAAAGAATAGAACAAAATATTGAAAAGAAATAATGGAGAATTTTCGGAATTTTTGTACTCTTTTTATTTAAATAATAAAAATTCCGAAAATTCAAAGAAAAAAAATAAGACACAAAATTTCGTGTATCACAGAATCACGAACGACGAAGAATGATAGAACAAAACAGATCTGAAAGCGGAACGAAAGAATAATTAGATATGATAATAGAACGAAGTATAAACTTATTTGAACTCAATGAGCCTAAGCTCTGATACCAAATGATACGAATCCTCGTACGAATAAATAGCAATCACGATTAAAATCGAATCGCGCCCTCTGTTCAATAACGAACAAGGATCGATGTGTTGTCCCGATCTTTTGAATCAAGTGTGTGTGTTGTGATTTTAACCTCTAAACTATGAAAAGTTTAGCAACAAATAATCACGAAATAAACAATCGAAAACTCGACGAACCTTCAAAGAACAAGTCGAAGACAATCCGCACAAGCACGATCGACAAACGCCACAAAGTTAAAAACTTTGATAAGTTTGATTTGAAGAACAAAGCAAGGCTTTGAATGTTTGAGAGAAAACTCTAAAACTTTGATAAAATATCAATAATGATCTGAATTGTACATGAATTTTCGTCCAAATATATTTTAGTAATCAAAGGATAACACCAAATCTAGTTACCAAACAAATTAAAACACTAAAAAGGAAAATATATTCGCCAAGCTGTCTCAGACACGGACCCCGTGTAGGCCTTCGTGTACGGGTCCGTGTACACTCGGCCAAAATTACTCTCCAGCAAACAAAGGACACGGACCACGTGTAGAGGTCCATGCTCGGGTCCGTGTAGACTCGGGATTTCTTCATTCTTGTGTGTAATGGACACGGACCCCGTGTATAGGTCTGTGCTCGGGTCCGTGTAGCCTCGGTCCTTCAAAATGTACTTGAATGATATTCCTTTGGTCCCTCACACGTACTCCCATGCAACACGAAGCCTTCCGCACTATGCACCCCACTTGTAAGTCCGTCTCTTTGGCTCATAAGTCCATGCAACGCTTCCTTGAACTTCTTCAATCGTCCCCTCGTAATTGGTCCCTCCGGCAACTCTAAAGGGTTCCCATGCTTTCCTTGGGGCTCGACCTTCCGTGTTTGCATCATTGTATCTCCTCTTTTGGCTCTTTGGGTGTGGGTTCTTCAATTGTGAGTGTCTCTCGAACCTCTTCGAGTTCTATCATCTCTCCATTTCTATCCAATAGAAATTCATTTTCGAACAAGGTTGTATTCCTAGAAACAAACACCTTTGTCTTTTGAGGATGATAGAAATAGTATCCAACTGAATTCCTTGGATATCCCACAAAGTAACATAAAATGGACGACTATCCAATTTATCTCCCACTGCCTGCTCACATAAGCAGGGCAGTCCCCATAGTCTAAGATAAGAATATTTGGGAGGCTTACCCATCCATATCTCATATGGTGTCTTATCAATTGCCTTTGAATGGACATTTTTCAACAACAGTGCCGCTGTCTCAAGCGCATATCCCCAAAAGGATGGCGGTAACTCTGTGAACCCTATCATTGACCGAACCATGTCTATCAAAGTCCTGTTACGAAGCTCCGAAACACCATTTAACTGCGGTATAGCAGGCAGAGTACACTGTGAGATAATCTAATTCTCTCTAAGATACTCTTGGAACTCGGCACTCAAGTACTAACCGCCTCGATCCGATCGAAGTGACTTGATGCTTTGTTCCAAACTGTTTCTCTACTTCACTTCTGAATTCTTTGAACCTTTCAAAGGCTTCAGATTTGTATTTAATCAAATACACATACCCATACCTCGTAAAGTCATCGGTAAAGGTGATGAAGTAGGCATGTCCATGCTTAGTGGTGATGCTAAGCGAACCGCACACATCGGTATGGATCAAATCCAATAACCCTTTGGCTCGCTCCACATGGCTCTTAAAGGGAATTTCGGTCATCTTTCCTTTTAGAATGGATTCACAACTTGGGCAGAGAATTAATATGAGACATATCAAACATGACTACTCCACTAGCTTGTTCATCCTTCTTAGGGAAATATGTCCTAATCGAGCATGCCATAATTGTGCCAAATTTAGAGTATCTTGTTTTCTTTTGTTTTTTGTTGTTATTGCTTGGACATTGTTTAGTGGAATATCTTTCAATTTTAAGTTATAGAGATCGTTTTCAAGTTCTCAAGTACCAATCCTACATTCATTCTTGTAAATGTTGCAAACACCTTTGCTAAATAAACAAGAAGATCCATCTTTATCAAGCATAGAAATGGAAACAATGTTTTTCACCAAATCCTGTACAAACGAATCATCTCTTAAAATTAACTTAAAATCATTGTTCAAAAGCAAGTAAACATCTCCTACGGCCTTGGCAGCAACTCTTGCTCCATTGCACATCCTCAAAAAGGTCTCACCTTCCCTAATTCTCCTACTTCTTACCATCACCTACAAATCATTACAGAGATGTGAGCCACAGCCGGTATCCAATACCCAAGAAGTAGAGTTAATTGAAATGTTTACTTCAATATAGAACATACAATTTTCAAAACCTTTCTGGGCAAGATATTCTCTGCAGTTACACCTCCAATGTCCGGGCTTCTTGCAGTGATGACATACATCAACAGTCTTGTCAGCCTTTACTAGTATGGCTGCCACAGTGGGACTCAGAGATTGCCTCTTCAATGGCACGTTCTTCTTGGGATGTTGGAAAGAACGCTGTTTTCCCTTCTCATGTGGACCAATCTTCGTATCAGATGAAAAACCCATATAAAGAATCAACTTCTCTTTCTTAATGGTGGCTTCAAACATAACAAGCATATTTACAAACTCCTCAAGGGTAGGCTCTAGCTTGTTCATGTTGAAATTCACCACAAAAGGATCAAATGAGCTCGGCAGTGACAAGAAAAACACGTCGGTGGTCAACTCCGAAGGCAGCGTAAGATCCATGCCAACGAGCTTTTCCACAAGCCCAATCATCTTTAGGTCATGCTCATGGACCGAAGGCCCCATCTCGTATGCGTAAAATGATCAACTCCTTGACAGTGGCATGCCTAAGAGGTCGAGTCTGCTCACCAAAGAGCTCTTTGAGATGCAAATGAATGTCAGCAGCATTCTTTGCATCCTCAAAATTCCTCTGCAGCTCATCATTCGTAGAACACTGCATATACCACTTGGCTTTCAAGTCATGGTCACACCATACCTTGTAAGTCTGTAATTCCTCAGGAGTGCAGCCAGTCGGAGCCTCAACAGGGAGCGACTCAGTAAGTGTATATGCTATCCTTTCCGAATTCAAGACGGTTTTCAGGTTTCTTAGCCAATTGAGGTAATTAGGTCCAGTTAAAATGTGTTTGTCGAGTATTGCAGATAGCAGATTGCGAATCGAAGACATTTTCAAATTTGTACTGAAAAGTCAAACAGATTAATTTTAATGACTATTTTAAAATATTTAGTAAGATATAAAGTATGGACTTTTACTTTATAAATTTTCACTCCCACTATTTGGACATCTTTCACTAACCTCTGGTGAAAACGGGAAACTCCTTTCCTCAGTAGGTACGTAAGGTCTAATTATCAAATTATGATCCCGAATAATTTCAGCCAATCATAATTCCTAAAAGCTAGTTTCCAATGCATCTCCATGCAACCCTCTACGTAAACTTTTGTCTCACGTTTTATTAGGGCCAAATAATATGACATCGTTCATCTTTTCGTGTCAAGCCTTACACATCGATGTTTAACCTTAATGGACCGTCGCCATGAGTTACTTCAATAATATGAGCCGAAATCATGGGAGTTCCACGTAGTTCACATCACCATGTCAATGGATGTCACAGCTTTCGGGTGTCCAAGGCCCCCCCTATATTATGATCCGAGCCCCGAGCACGGTTAGCGTTCATCATGCACCCATTGTCGATGGAAGACATGGAAATTATAAACATATTTACAATTCCCTTTTCGGGTTTGATATTAATTTTGAATCTTATTCAAAATGAGGGTTTTTAATTTTGAAATGTCTCATCATTAATTTTATTTAAAAGCACGTCATGTTTGATCGTATGTTTGCTGGATTCATGCAACTTTGTTATTATCATAATAATAACACACATACTCATTATTTATAACATATCATGCATATATTATAAACAGTAAACAAAACAAGGATGATCAATCGCCCAAAAAACTAATGGTCCGTGTGAGCTAAGCACGGGCCTAGATCCAACCTTAGGGAAATGTATGGGATGCAAATGAAACTTTTACATAAGCCTCCAATATTTACATGTCTTCGACCATCATAATCATCAAGACCACCATCTTCCAATCTTGATCTTCCACTATACTAATATTTACAAATAAATATTCATGACAAATAGGGATACATCTCATGGGGTGAGAACGGGCTATAAACTAAGCCCACTTTTAAATTGATAATTATTACAATCATTCAATACAAAATATCCTAGCATACACCTAGAAAATTGGGCTTGGGCTTTTGATCATCCTTCATGCATAATATCACATATCATACACCATCAATTAATTATCACAATAATCAATTGATATAATATTATATATCTTGATCCAATCACTAACCGCCACGATTATAAACTAAATCAACAAAGTAAACAAACTCCTATGAGTATTTTATAATTAATTTATTTATAATAGAATTTCTTGTAAATCACCATTTACTATAAATAATTAAAGTCTAACTTCAATCATTTATTTCATGAGAAAATATATACAAATTTTGTAAATTTAAACTTAAGGGCCTAATAAGGCCTTTTTCACCAAAAATATTTTGGCCCATTTAAATTTCACAAATTGTGTTAGCCATCTAATGACCCAACAACTCAAGGCCCATGACACTTTGAAATTCCAAAACACTTTTGGAAACCCTAGTCGTCATCGTCGTTGCCAGAGCACCGTCGCGGGAGTCCGGCCAACAAATTTTTTATTTTTATTTTTAAAGAGGGGTGCCCTTGCTGCCCAAAATTCCACAAAAACAGCCTCGATTTTGTTGCGACAAATTTTCTCATTTGGTTAGAAATTGTTCTCAATATAATATCATATATTTGCTACACAAAACTAGTAACCTTAGCTCTGATAACACTTGAAAGGGGATCAGTTACGGTGCCCGATTGCGCAACAGAAGTTTCAAAAACAAAATTTTTACAAGAAGAAAACCAAGCACCAACTAGTATGTGTAGCAAATACAAAAATACAAAAATGACATTCATAGTGTGTTTAGAAATATTTACTTATCAATAACAAGGAATGATTATCGACTCCAACCAAGTTGTAAATGTGGGGACCCAGGACGCTAATTCCAATTTTAATCATTCTTAGGATTTATTCAATCAATTATAATAAACAGGGTCTAAAATTTTTTTTAAAATACAATGCGGAAACGTAAGATAAATCAATCTGAAATACACATTATACATAAAAGTACAAGTCTCGTATTTCCTACAATGATTCAACTAGGTTCCACTACTATATATCAAGTGATGATTCCTAGTTTACTTCTGCGCCCGGATCTCCACGCTATCTAGTCCAGCTTCATTCTTTTTTTGACCCTGATTCTATCACACCTGTTGCCATGCACAAATACAAACAAGACAACAGCCGGATAACTCCGGTGAGAAATAAATCCCAGTATAAATCAACGCAACATGCATTTATATAAACAATGTAAAAGCATGTAAAACATGTAACAGATATCGGTAACATTGATGCGATCATGGTAGCGTTGCAGGGACTTATGATCAATCAAGGAAGGCTCACGGGCAAGGAGCAAAGTGCCGAAAAGTTCGTGATGCATGGGAGTGAGTTCGGAAGCCAAAGGATTATCATTCAAGCATTGTTAGATCAGACCGAGGCTACACGGACGGACGTGTACACGGACCTGTACACGGGGTCCGTGTCCATTACACTTGAGGAAGAGAATTCCCGAGCCTACACGGACCCGAGCACGGACCTGTACACGGGGTCCGTGTCTATTGTTTTCCCGAAGAGTAATTTTGCCGAGTGTACACGGACCCTCATCCGGAGGCCTACACGGGGTCCGTGCCCTTTACGTTTGGGCGAGAATATTTTTCCTTTTTAGAGTTTTAATTATTTTGGCAAGTAGATTTGATATCTTTTGATTTTTGAGACAATATATACTCGAAAGTTTCATCATTGTAAACAACTTTTGAGTCATTAATTGAGTTTTATATAAAACTTTTCTTTGAGAATTCTCTCAAAAACAAGCTTAAGTTTCGTTATAACTTTTGCGTTGTATCAAATCAAACTTATCAAAAGATTTATCTTTTGTGGCGTTTGTCAATCGAATATCACGAGGGTTGCCAAGGACGGGTTCTTTAGAGGTTCTCTTGAACGAGATTGTTTCTATCGTTGATGAATTGTTGCTAGACCGCGTGATCTAGAGGCGATTATCACACCTATCAATTACTTGTTTCAAAGATCGGGACAAATCAAAGATCTCGTGGGCGGGATCACATCAAACATGCAACAAAATCATAAACATAATCAATATAAACTGCCAATCATACTTGTGACTCCACATCTCAGATTAGACTCAATCCTAGTCTAGGGATCCCGATTTCCAGACGTTGGTATTCCTATATCGACCAACAGTAATCGAAGAAACTTCGATTCTATCCACGTCGATATAACCAAACATCCAGTGTCTTGATCTATCCGTCACAGACTGTGGCACTATCACCAATACACTATCTTGTGACATTGTGCAATGTGCCCGTGGCGATCCCACCACTATCAGGCACTCGTCTAATACATGCTTCCTATAAATCAATAGAACAGCATATAAAATCAAATCAATGCATATAAGAACAATAAGTATGTGATTTAGGGAAACTCAAGTATATCCTACTCGAGTCGATCTCCCAATACCACATTGACTTATACCTTTGTCTTCTTGATCTGACGAAGTCGAAGTCTCGAAGTCAAATCTGTCCATATCAAATCTGAAATGACAATATCGAATAGACTGTGTCAATGTATCACTAAATTCAAAACCTGTACTGATCAATACTCAAATCAATACATAATCTGATCAATGTCAACGACATACAATGCAATCTCAATCACTACTGAATCTGATTAAAATCAATCTACTGATGTCTCGACGACATAATAATAATGTCTTGATAGCCCCGTCAATCTCAACATCACAGATATAATCATACAACTCATAATCGCTATCAATACGAATCATAATCTGTAAGGCCCGAGGATTTTATCCTATTAATCTGAAATGATTTGGGGATAATTGATATGATTATAAATGGAAAGGATCGAACCGGGAAAGACGAGATAATGCATGAAAATGTGCGAGGAACAGTAGCCCTCGCGCATATGCGCGACGTGGGCAGACGACCTCGCGCATATACGCGAAGTGAGTCGCGCATATGCGCAAGCCTGTACAAGCGAAGTTTAGAGGACCTCGCGCATATGGCGCGAGCTGCCAAGAAGCTTATCCACGAGACCCGTAGGTCTCGCGCATATGCGCCGATATTAATCGCGCATATGCGCGAGACGTGCAGTAGGCACACCGAGCCACTTGGCTTATTGCATGTGCGTGGATGTATATATATATATGTACATCTTAATTCTTCAGAACAAGAAAACGAAGAAGGAAACTAAGAAAAGGAGAAGCTTCAGAGAAAGAATGAAATCCTTACGCCTTTTGTGAGAAATCCGCCCGTCCGATTTTGAATCCGTCTTCGGTATTGAGTTCCTATCGACGTAGGCTACAACTGGACGTAAGTTTTGCTACGTTTTGATATGATTTGAAATTGTGGTATTGTCAAAATCTGATATGATTCATATATGATGGTCTTGTCATGTTAGACATCGTATAATCGAAACCGGACTGGAGAACAAATACCATATGAAATTGTTATGATTTTCGGAGTATTTTTGTAGTCGATTTGATATCAGATTGAATTGTTATCGATTATGAGGTGTTGGAATTTATATCTGACTGATATGGTAGTGCTGGATATATTGAAATTATGACATCATATTGTTGAAACAGAATTTGATTGAATTCTGATTATATCCAGTATTGATTGAGTGGTGTATTGATGTCGTACCCTCAATATTGTTATTGTCAGATTGAGTATTGACAGGCTTTGAGTTCGAGACTTCGACAGAGTCAGAGTATCAGAAAGAAAGGTATAAATTAATGTTGAGTTGGGATTGCACAACTCGAGTGATGTTTGACTCGAGTTTCCCTAAATCACATACTTAGTTTATTGCATTGATATTTGTAATTGATGAGATTGATGTTTGTAGTCTATTGATTTATAGCCACTCCATGTATTGACTACTGATTGTTGAGTCACCGGCTGATTCGCCTAGTCACCGGCTGATTCGTCTAGTTATCGACTGATTCGTCTAGTTATCGACTGATTCGTCTAAACTTTGGCTGATTCGCTTAATTACTGGCTGATTCGTCTAGTTATTGGCCGATTTGCTTAATTCTTGACTGATTCGTCAATCTGCGGCTGTTTCGCCCAGACACTGGATATATGAATTATATCGATGCCATTTAGGGTTGATTCATTCCTATCGACTGAGATTCGATATAATTATCAATATTCAGACATTAGGATCCCTAGGTTAGAGTTGAGTCGAGTCTGAGATGACGCGTTGTTTGAGTCGAGTATGTGATGACTAGTTGATTTACAGTTTTATATCATTCAAACTTGTTGATTTGCTACATGTTAATGATAACTGTTATATGCTTTTGTATATATTTTTATATGATTGCATGTTTACATTGTTTATACTGGGATTTATTCTCACCGAGTTATCCGGCTGTTGTCTTGTTTTGTATGTGTGCATGACAATAGGTGGGGCTGGATCAGGGTCAAGAAGAGGATGAGAGAAGACAGTTAGCGTGGAGATCCGAGCTTAGGGGTATATCTGTTATATCACCTGAGATGTAGTGAAGAAACAGTAGTTATTATGATTTATGATTGTACAGGACTTGTACTTAGATCTGAATAGTGATCTTGTAAATGAGATAGGACTTATTTCATATGCTGCGTACTCTCGTATTTTAAAAAAAAATTAGACCCTGTTTATTTTAATTGATTAATTATTCCCAGAAAGTGATTAAGAATTGAATTAAGTTCGGGTCCCCACAACAGGTGGTATCAGAGCGATAGATCCTTTAGATTGAAATAGAAGCTAGTGAGCGGGGTAGATTGAGTTTTCTTTCCTTGCTTGTGATTGCTAGCATGCTTTACTGCTTTATATAATGCATGTTACTTGACTTATCTGATTTGATTGTGTAATATGTATTATTGGGAACGAATTTGAACCGATTCTCGATCAGCAGTAAGATGATCGGAGGAGGGAACTGAAGTGAAACAGGTTTATTGGATTGGGGTACTAATCCATTTGATTATCAGATATGCCTCCTCGAAGAATACCAGAACAGGGTAGCATATCGAATCCTCCAATGGATGTGACAGCAACTCCGATGGAAACGTTATTGAAAAGGTTTCAGTCATTCAAACCACCGACTCTGAAGGGTACTGAGACATCAGTTGAATGTGAGAGTTGGTTAGATAACATTGAGATGCTATTTGATTCACTGGAGTACAGTGATGAGCGCCGAATTAAATTGATTGGGCACCAGTTGCTTGATGTTGCAAAGAACTGGTGGATTACGATGAAGAGGGCCTTGGAGCATCGAGGTACGACTATTACTTGGGTTGTATTTAAAACTGAGTTTTATCAAAGATTTTTCCCAGTGTCGTACAGGAAAGACAAGGGGGCGGAGTTTGCCAATTTGAGACTGGGTCAACTGAACATTGAAGAATATGTAACCAAGTTCTCTACCTTGTTAAAGTTTGCTCCACATGTGGCTGGAAATGACGAAGCCGTTGCTGATCAGTTCATCAATGGCTTGAATCCCGATATATTTACATTGGTGAACACAGGGCGACCGAATAACTTTGCTGATGCCATGAATAGAGCAAAGGGCGTTGAAGCGGGCCTGATAAGACAAAGAGGAGCTGCAGATGTTCCTCCTGCATTGAGACCACAACAACCACCTCCCCGATTTGAGAGTGATAGTAGCAGTGGTGGAAAGAAAGATTTTCTGAAGGCTAGAGGAAAGCAGTTTAAGAAGTCTGGCGGCAGTTCTTCTAGCTCCAGTCTGTAACGTCCCAGATTCGACGACTGTCCTCACTGTACCAAGACGAGTCTTTTCCAGCGTGCTTATGTCCACTTCCCAGGAGGTCACCCATCCCAAAATTTCCCCAAGTCAAGCACGCTTAACTTTGGAGTTCTTATGTGATGAGCTACCGAAAAGAAGATGCACCTTCGTGATATGAGTAGTACCAATCAAATCTTTTAAGACCTCTTCAACTGTACAGTCCATTACATTGAACAGTCTCGGAATCCCTCTCATTCCGGTGTGGGATCGGTTCATTCATGTTCCCTCCACCTAGAAGCCTGCCAGGAGCCGCTCATTGTCCGTGCAACCTCATGGCACCGGCGATCACCCCCCGCCCTCTTCGGCCCCGGGGGCCTCACAGGTTCCAAACAGAGTTATACCGGAGCTTACTACGAAAATTGTGGAGGGAGACATTCCACTGAGCAATACCAAGGAATACTTGGTAGTTGCCTCTTCTGCAAACAACAGGGACATTTTGCCAGAGTGTGTCCACATCTCAAAGATCCAAGGGAGCCGAATCATCTGCATCAGCGGCACAGTGGAGTAGACGATCAGCTGCTGTTCATTCATTTCAGCCAGCACCATCTCAGTCACAGCAGAGGCCAGGAGGAAGTAAGACAATTGGCCAGCCTCCTAGACAGCAGGCCAGAGTATTTGCTTTGACTGAGGAGCAGGCTCAGGAAGCACCAGATGATGATGTTGCAGGTAACTATTCTTGATGTAGTTATCCTGCTTTTGTATTGTTGAATACGGATGCTTCCCATATGTTTATTTTTGAACGATTTGCATTGAGTCATGCATTACCTGTTGAATTTTATCTACTGTAGTATATCTCTTTAGTGGTTGGGGAGAGTTTTTATAGCAGTGAATTCTGTAAAATATCGTATACTACAATAGGATGAGAATGAGATTGAGTTAGATCGTCTGGTAGCTGGTATTGTACTAATGTTGTCTGATTTTGGGACGGCATTACTGATATTGATATGCTGACCAAGTACAGAGCTACCCTAGATTAGTTCCAGAAAATGGTGAGAATCGGACCTGAGATGGCCAAAGAATGAATATTGTACGATAAGGATTCTAGATTGAGAATTCCTTTGATAATCCGTACTATCTATGATTCGATTATTACAGAAAGGAGCAGAGAGACTCCTTATGTATTCAGGTTGATTTACTGAAGTTGAGTCTATCATTGGCTGATTTACCAATGATATGAAAGTTATTGATGTTTTCCCCAGATAAGACTTTAGATTTGATTTCAGTCATAGAGATTGATTTAACCTTGACTTGATATCGGAAATTGTGAAATGGTGAATCCTGATTGAGATAGATTGCATTCAGGGTATGTTATATCTGAAGATGATGTATTTATTGATTTTAGCAGAATTAAACCGTAATTAGTTGGCCGAGATGGATATCAGTGTTAGATATTTGCGGTTTTATGAGTTAGCAGATCAGTACCGATGAGTGATGTTTTGAATTTTATTGAATATTGCTGTTATTCTGAATCCGTGTTCGAATCAGATAGTAGACAGTGGGGGAATTTATATTGTACAGTCCGACCCAGAGCTGATTTTGAAATATAAGTAGCTCAGAAAGTTGATCAGAAGGTACAGAACTAGATAGCGAGGGTTAGAGCAAGACATCGATCCGAGTACCAGGTTCGTGACAATGTTCTGTATGTAAATAATTGTATTGTTGTGCCAAACGTTTCGGAGTTGAAACGATAGATACTATTAGAAGCGCACAACATTCGATTCAGTATTCGTCTTGGTGGCAAGAAAATATGTATAATGATTTGAAAGGACAGTTTTAGAGGAAACAAATGAAAGCTGATATTGCTAAATTTGTAGCCAAATGTCTGAATTGCCAACAGGTAAAGGCTGAGAGAAAGAAACCCGGAGGATTGTTAAAGAATTTGTCCATTCCTGAATGGAAATGGGATCACATTTCCAGGGATTTTTGTGACGCAGTTACCATGTTCCTCCGGAGGTTGCGATGCGATTTGGGTTGTGATTGACAGGTTGACCAAATCCGCATACTTTATTCCGGTACAAGATGACGTACAGACATAACTAGATGGCTGAGATTTATGTCAGAGAGGTAGTTAGACTGCATAGAGTGCCGAAGTCGATTGTAGCAGACCATGATCCTCGGTTCACATCGTACTTCTGGCAGAATTTACAGCAGATTTTAGATACGAAGTTATATTTTAGTACTGCATATCATCCATAGACCGATGGATAGTCTGAGCAGACGATCCAAACGTTGGAAGATATGCTGAGAGCAGCAGTGCTTGATTTTAGCACTAGGCTGGCAAGATATATTGCCACTTGGTGAGTTTCGTACAACAATAGCTATCAAACGAGTATTGAGATAGCTCCGTTCGAAGCGTTGTACGGAAAGAGGTGTCGATCCCCTCTTTATTAGATGATATCTCTGAGGTTCCTGATATCGGACCTGACATGACTAGAGATATAATTGAAAAAGTGAAGCTGATTCAAAAGAGAATGAAGGCAGCCCAAGACAGACAAGCCAATTATGCCAATGTGCGACGACGACCGTTGGTATTTGAGGCTGGTGACCGAGTATTTCTGAAAATTTCACCTTTCCGAGGAGTTGTTCACCTTTCAGAGGGTTGTCAGATTTGGCAAGAAAGGGAAACTATCTCCTATGATATATTGGGTCGTACGAGATTTTTGAGAAGATAGGAGATTGTGCCTATCGACTCGCTTTAATCGCCTTCATTATATGGGATATAGGACGTTTTTCATGTTTGTTCTTGCGAAAATACTTGTCTGATGCTTCACATGTCATCCAACCAAATGAGGCCGAGTTGGATGAGACATTGAGTTATTTCGAAAAGTCGATTCAGATTCTTGATCGAAAGGAAAAGTAGCTCAGAACGAAGACTATTCCACTTGTGAAAGTTCGGTGGAGTTAACATAGCATGGAAAAAGCTACTTGGGAAACTGAGTCTGATATGAGACAGAGGTTCCCAGTTTTATTTCACTAAGGTGAGTTGTTTACTTAGCTTCTTCTATATACCTTCTTATGATATGATTGATCGCCATTGATTTCGAGGACGAAATCATATCTTAGGGGGGGAGAAATGTAAGGCCCAAGGATTTTATCCTATTAATCTGAAATGATTTGGGGATAATTGATATGATTATAAATGGAAAGGATCAGACCGGGAAAGACGAGATAATGCATGAAAATGTGCGAGGAACAGTAGCCCTCGCGCATATGCGCGACGTGCGCAGAGGACCTCGCGCATATGCGCGAAGTGAGTCACGCATATGCGCGAGCCTGTACAAGCGAAGTTCAGAGGACCTCGCGCATATGCGCGGAGATGAGTCGCGCATATGCGCGAGCTGCCGAGAAGCTTATCCACGAGACCCGTAGGTCTCGCGCATATGCGCCGATATTAGTCGCGCATATGCGCGAGACGTGCAGTAGGCACACCGAGCCACTGGCTTATTGCATGTACGTGGATGTATATATATATTTATGTATATCTTAATTCTTCAGAACAAGAAAACGAAGAAGGAAACGAATAAAAGGAGAAGCTTCAGAGAAAGAAAGAAATCCTTACGCCTTTTGTGAGAAATCCGCCCGTCCGATTTTGAATCCGACTTCGGTATTGAGTTCCTATTGACGTAGGCTACAACTGGGTATTGAGTTCCTATTGACGTAGGCTACAACTGGACGTAAGTTTTGCTACGTTTTGATATGATTTGAAATTATGGTATTGTCAAAATCTGATATGATTCATATATGATGTTCTTGTCATGTTAGACATCGTATAATCGAAATCGGACTGGAGAACAAATACCATATGAAATTGTTATGATTTTCGGAGTAGTTTTGGAGTCGATTTGATATCAGAATTGAATTGTTATCGATTATGAGGTGTTGAAATTGATATCTGACTGATATGGTAGTGCTGAATATATTGAAATTATGACATCATATTGTTGAAACAGAATTTGATTGAATTCTGATTATATCCAGTATTGATTGAGTGGTGTATTGATGTCGTACCCTCAATATTGTTATTGTCAGATTGAGTATTGACAGGCTTTGAGTTCGAGACTTCGACAGAGTCAGAGTATCAGAAAGAAAGGTATAAATTAATGTTGAGTTGGGATTGCACAACTCGAGTGAGGTTTGACTCGAGTTTCCCTAAATCACATACTTAGTTTATTGCATTGATATTTGTAATTGATGAGATTGATGTTTGTAGTCTATTGATTTATAGCCACTGCATGTATTGACTACTGATTGTTGAGTCATTGGCTGATTCGCCTAGTCACCGGCTGATTCGTCTGGTTATTGGCTGATTCGTCTAGTTATCGACTGATTCATCTAAACTTTGGCTGATTCGCTTAATTACTGGCTGATTCGTCTAGTTATTGGCTGATTCGCTTAATTCTTGACCGATTCGTCAATTCTGCGGCTGTTTCGCCCAGACACTGGATATATGAATTATATCGATGCCGTTTAGGGTTGATTCATTCCTATCGACTGAGATTCGATATAATTATCAATATCCAGACATTGGGATCCCTAGGTTAGAGTTGAGTCGAGTCTGAGACGACGCGTTGTTTGAGTCGAGTCTGTGATGACTAGTTGATTTACAATTTTATATCATTCATGTTTGTTGATTTGCTACATGTTAATGATAACTGTTATATGCTTTTGTATATGTTTTTATATGATTGCATGTTTACATTGTTTATACTGGGATTTATTCTCACCGGAGTTATCCGGCTGTTGTCTTGTTTTGTATGTGTGCATGACAACAGGTGGGGCTGGATCAGGGTCAAGAAGAGGATGAGAGAAGACAGTTAGCGTGGAGATCCGGACTTAGGAGTATATCTGTTATATCACCTGAGATGTAGTGAAGAAACAATAGTTATTATGATTTATGATTGTACAGGACTTGTACTTAGATCTGAATAGTGATCTTGTAAATGAGATAGGACTTATTTCATATGCTGCGTACTCTCGTATTTTAAAAAAAATTTAGACCCTGTTTATTTTAATTGATTAATTATTCCCAGAAAGTGATTAAGATTTGAACTAAGTTCGGGTTCCCACATAATCTCAATTCTGTACAGTCTCGCAATACCGGCAATACAATATCAGTATATTCGAATCAACAACTCATCTGATCCAAATCTGAATAATATCAATATACCCAGCGATACAGTATAAATCAGATATCAATTCCAACACCTCATAATCGATAACAACATAATTTTGATATCAAATCGGTATAACCACAATTGAATCAACTCTGAAAATTCATAACAATTGCATAAACAGTCTGTTCTTTAATCTGGTTTCGATTATATGATGTCTATTGTCTCGAGAACAACATATATGAATCATATTCAATTCCAGTCAACATCATATTTTCAAATCATCTCAAAACGTAATAAAACTTACGTCCTTGTGTAGCTCGTGTCGAGAGGAACTCAGAATTGAAGTCGGATTCAAAATCGGACGGACGGATTTCTCACAATTCACAATTTAACCTACAAAAACAAGAAAGCTTTTTCCCTAGAGATTCTCGGCTCTTTTCTCTCTGAATTTCGAAAGAAGACATCATATATATACTGCATGCAACACCAGGAAACGTGGCTTATTTTTCATGCTGCACGTCACACCGCGGCTGCGCTCACTTTTGCACCGCGGGTGCGCTTAGTGTACTGATATACATCAAATTTTCCAGAAGCTTGGACCGCGGGTGTAATGCCCGAGACTTCAATTCTATTAATATGAGATTATTAATTATGTTTTAATGTAATTATAGCCGGGCCATTCCGAGACCAGATTGGAGTGAGCAAGAAAGTCGAACACTTCGCGCCCGGGCGGAAGTCCTTGTCCGCCCGAGCGCGACTGAATTACGTAGGAGGGCCGAGAGTTGCGCGCCCGGGCGGAACTTTATGTCCGCCCGAGCGCGAGACGTGGTTTATGAAAAATCATGCCACGTATCTTATGGTTGCCTGCAATATATAAATATACGTATCAAGCTTCAATTCTTCAGAAATCCTCAAAAGAAAATCGAGAGAAGTTGCCGTGAAAGTGTTGAATATAGACTGATATAGTATTATCAGTATCGCAAGATTGTACTGTTGTACTGTCAGAATTTGATAAAACAGAGATGTTGTGATTTGATTAGAATATTGATACAGAATATTGATATTGTCATTGCCAGATTGAACCGTGACAGACTTTGAATCAAGACTTTGATTGTATCAGATCGACAGCAAGAAAGGTATAAATAAATGTTGATTCGGGATTGCACAACTCGAGTTAGGTTCGACTTGAGTTTCCCTAAATCACATACTTTATTTATTGCATTGATATGTTAATGTATTGACTTAGAACAAAGTCAGAGTCCGAGTCTAGGGCAGATCAGCCTAGCTAGGGCAGAACCGCCGAGTCTTTCTTAGAACCGATAAGACTCTAGACCTACGGTGTATCGAAAAGCTTTAGATGTAGATCGACGTCTATCGTAGACACCCGATACAGAATACCAAAGTCTAAATTAGATTGGGATCCCTAGATTTGAGATAAGATAAGATTAGATCACGAGTCATTGATTCATGTAGTCAGATTAGATACATGTTTTGATGTTTGTTATGCTTTTATATATGTTTTATATGAATGCATTTAATACATTGTTTATACTGGGATATTTATATCTCACCGGAGTTATCCGGCTGTTGTCTTGTTTGTACTGTGTACTTGACAACAGGTGGGGCAGGTACAGGGTCACAGAGGTGAAGACAGATCGAGATTAAAGTGGAGACTACGGACTTGGACTAGAGATAGGGTTTAAACACTTGATAGTAGTTGTTGAACCTGAGTGTGTATGTTTGTATGTTTTATCAGATTTATACTTTAATACTGATATGTATAGGAGTTTGATTCCATTGCCTTCCGCGTTTTAAAAAAAAAATTTAAAATTTAGACCTTGTTTATTATAATTGATCAGATTAGTCCCAATGACGATTTAAAAGATGATTAGCGTCCGGGTCCCCACAGCGGGTGCGCTCTCTTTGGTACCGCGGGTGCGGTGCACGTTCTGCCCCAAAAACGTACCCTACTGCCCTCCAAGCGCGGGTACGGTAGAAGCTTAAGCGCGGGTGCGGTGGCTATTGAAATCAAAAAAATCCAACTTTCTGCCCTTACACCGCGGGTGCGGTCTATTTCTTGGTGCGGGTGCGGTCTCTCTCTTTGTCAACAGACTCAATTTGCAACGTCGCTTCTCCACGTCTGTTCTTCCATCGCCTTATTCATAATATATAACAATTCAAAAATATCAAACTAAAATCTCGGGCATTACAGTAAACAACTTGGATTTTGAAGGTAGACAATCTACAAGCTCCCTTGAGCACTCCTTGCTCAAATTTCTTCTTTCCTTCAAATTAGTTCCACCATTAACAAGGTAGATCCACTCTAATTTTGCATTTTTCTTTGAGAAAAGTATATTTTATCTCCAACAAAATCAAGAAGAAAATTGGAGGGAGAATTGAAGCAATATTTCGGCCAACATGAGGAAGAAAAAGAGGGAGATTAAATTTTATTGGAGCTTGAAAAAGTTAAAATGCATGTGAGACACATTCTTTGTTTATTGAAAACGTTGTCTCCCAACTCTTCACCTTCCCATGCATATTATTTGGGCTTGTAACAATTATAAAGCCCATGGACTTTTATTTAAATGTCCCAAACAAATTTAAGACCAATTAAACTTTATTTGAATTTACTCAAGCCCACTAGTTGAATAATTATTCCTTATTGGGCTCTACAAGACTCAATGTTATTTAATTAATTCAACACTTGAATTAATTTAATTATTTGAATTCTAATCGTTCCACCAGTATTTAATTAATTCATTACTTGAATTTTTTTAATTTAGTCCATAATAATGTTTATGAAAATCACAGTTTTCAAATACATTATTTATTTGGCCAACTTTTAATTTAGGAATACTTCCACAAATTAAAATTCATATTCTTCTTATAGAAGTCATACTTCTAATTTTCCTTGTGTTTATAAGCCGTTCAACACATTGAACTAATTTCACTTCTCAATGGGATCTAAAAAGTTCGCACTTGTGTGACCCTTAATGGTTCATTGATACAACTAACAGTGGTTTCACATATCTATGTGATTAGGGACTAAACATGTCCTTATATGAGCATACCTCAATTGCCCCGTTCTTACTTATTAACTCCTTGATAATAAGAACGTCAGAACTCAAGTCTGATAGTACCCAACCAATCATGTTAAATGCCTAGCAGCATCGCTTACATGATTCCCTATGTATCAAATGATAGTGCCTGCAAGAACCATTCAATTATGGTTAGCGTACAGTACGATCCCTTCATCTCATATATCCCGACCGATTCGACAACTATTGGTATATCAAGAGCTGTCAAATGAATCACTACTATGTGTCATGTCGTAGTTGCATTCGATGATGTAATCTATTGTGGGGACCCGAACCTAATTCATTTTCTTAATCATCATTAGGATTTGTTAATTAATCTGGGTCTAAATTTTTTTTAAAAATACATGAGTGCGCAACATATAATAATTAATCTGATATAAACATCGAAAGTAAAGTACAAGTCTTGTACAACATATGTTCAGATCAACTAGTGTTCAACAACTACATCAAGTGCTGAAAATCAAATCTACGTCTAAGTTCGGATCTCCATGCTAATCTTGATCTCTCATCCTTTTATCGACCCTGATCCTGTCCTACCTGTTGTCATGTACACATACAAACACAACAACAGCTGGATAACTCCGGTGAGAAATATATTCCCAGTATAAACAACGTATACATGCAATCATATAAACAGATATAAAAGCATGAAACAAATATCAATAACATGTATCATAATCTGAAAGACATGAATCGATATAAAACTTTAAATCAAACTCTTGACTCATAATCTCTGACCCGACTCTTCTCTAATCTAGGGATCACGGCTTCCTGGACTTTGGCACACTCTATCGAATCTCAGCAATAGAAGTCGATCTAATCCTAAGCAACATCGATATAAACCAAACATCCAGTGTCTTGGCACATCCGCCAAAGACTTGGCACCTCAGGCCAATGAGTAGGCATATCCGCCCATGTGGGGACCCGGGCTCTAACTCAATTCTTTTCGGGGTTAATTGGATCTTTATTCAAAAATACGGGTCAAAATTTTGCTTTTAACATTAAATCAAATGTTTATAACTCAGGCACAAGATAATTCTATATTCATTTCATTACAACAAACATAATATACATGTCTCGTTTTATTCATATTCTACAAATCAGTAATTAAATACAGTACATATCAAAAGTACAACTACTAGTTCATCTGCTACGCCCGTGATCACCACGCTATGTCCATCTCTCATCTCTGTCGCGACCCTGATCCTGCCCTACCTGTTGTTATGCACACATACAGACATAACAACAGCCGGAAACTCCGGTGAGAACAAATCCCAGTATAAAACATGCTGATACGAAATCATAAATCATGCATGAAAGCAATAACAATGGCTCCATAGTCTATGAAACCGATCTATCTAAACATGCAACTCAAATCAAATCATATCTTGACTCGAATCGACTCTACTCTAGGGATCCCGATGTGAATAAGACGTCACTGTCTGTCACCTACCCTCCTAATCGGGGTAATTGTACGTCTTATTCCTAGACTTCGGTCATATCTGTATCGAATGTCTACAATCGGAGTGAATCTGATCCGAAGCGTCGATACCACCGAACATCTAGTTTGGCAAGTCTGCCAATGACTCTCCTATCTCAAAGGCTTGAATATAAATCTATAAACAAGACATCATCATATCAAGAGATTTGGATATAAATCTATAAACAAATCACAATCACATCAAAAGATAAACAACAATTCTAGTATGTGATTTGGTTGGGAAACTCAAATTGATTCTCATTTGAGTTGTGTCTTCCCCAAACAAAACATGAATTATACCTTTCGTCGCACAATGTCTGTCGATGTCGAAGTCTCGATGACGAATCTGTCACTATCAAATCTGAAATGGAAATGTTGATACATATTCTATCAATCTCTAATCTCAATCAACACATATCCAATTCAATACTTGACCTCGGTACCATTTGACGGCATAACAACGTAATTTCTTAATACCGATCAATCCAACTCCCACATATATCAATAATTCATAGGTCTCAACTCATAATCATCATCATAAGCATATGATAGTACTCAAAATCTGCACAAGTTAACTCTAAACATGCTGGAAAATAATAACTATAGCATACAATATCCGTTCTTCGATCTGGTTGCATTTCCACGACATCTATAATCTCAAGAACATATAATCACAAACATATCTGAATTTCCTCCACATGTTAACTTCAAAACATGCTGAAAAGATATAGAAAGTATACCCTTTTGGAGCCCTTGTCAAGAGGAACAAGAATCTCAACTTGGATTAAAGTTTGGATATGTAATTCTTTCAAAATCACAACCTTAAAGCATAAGGAGTTGAAGCTTCTCCCCACTCTCTCACGTTTTCAGCTGATGGAAATGGTGAAATTGAAGACTCAGCACAATTATATATATATATATGCCATGTGTCTTCATGGAGTTTGAAGGTGGATTTCTCGCATGCAGCACCGCGGGTGCGGTCACTCTTCACCGCGGGTGCGCTGTGCCCACGGCATGCCTTTCATTTTCTGAAATTTGACGACCGCGGGTGCGGTACATATAAGACCGCGGGTGCGGTGACATTACCGCGGGTGCGGTTACGTTAGCGCCGCGGGTGCGGTGTCATTTCTGTAATTAATTCTCAACTCTCTGTCCATCAACCGCGGGTGCACTCTGTCTTGGACCGCGGGTGCGGTGACCCTACTGTAAAATGACCAATTTTCTGTCCATGCACCGCGGGTGCGGCATCAGAAGGAGTGCGGGTGCGCTCTCTTCCTTCAAGCAACACTTCATCTTTTCATTTTATCCACATACAATCTATGGCATTACATTTCTCCCCCTCTTAGATATTAGCTCGTCCTCGAACGTGAAATCAATTAATCAAAGTATGTAAAAACAGCAGTAAGATCAAAAGATGAATAAATACTCACATCACGAGAATAACTCGGGATATTTCTGTCTCATATCTGCTTCTGTCTCCCAAGTTGCTTCCTCGGTGCCATGATGACTCCACTGGACTTTCACTAGGGGAATTGTCTTCGTTCTGAGCTGTTTCATTTTCCGATCAAGAATCTGTATCGGTTGTTCAACATAACTCAATGTCTAATCCAGCTCAGCTTCGTCAGGTCGAATGACATGAGAACAATCTGGCATGTATCTACGCAGCATCGATACATGAAAAACGTCATGTATCCCGGATAGAGAAGGAGGAAGAGCTAGTCGATATGCTCGATCGCCATTCTTTTCAAGAATCTCGTATGGACCGATGTATGTAGGAGACAATTTCCCACGCTTGCCAAATCTGACAATGCCTCTGAAGGGAGAAATTTTCAAGAATACTCTGTCTCCTTGTTCAATTACTAACGGTCTATGTCTGATATTGGCATACTTGGCTTGTCTATCCTGTGCCGTCTTCATTCCTTTCTGGATTATCTTCACTTTCTCAGTCATATCACGAATCATATCAGGCCCAAGTTCTGGTGCCTCAGAGATATCATCCCAATATAGAGGAGATCTGCATTTTTTGCCATACAACGCCTCAAACGGTGCCATCTCTATGCTCGTTTGATAGCTGTTGTTGTACGAGAATTCACACAACGGTAGTGAATCTTGCCAACTAGTGCCGAAATCTAGCACTACAGCTCTCAACATGTCCTCTATAGTCTGGATAGTCCGCTCTGACTGTCCGTCTGTCTGGGGATGATAAGCAGTGCTCAGGTGCAATGTCGTACCTAAAGCCTGCTGCAGACTGTGCCAAAAGTGAGAAGTGAATCGTGGATCACGATATGATACGATAGACTTCGGCACACCATGTAATCTGACTACCTCTCGGACATATATCTCAGCCATCTGATCATGTCTGTACGTCATTCTGTACGGAATAAAACACGCTGATTTGGTTAATCTGCCTATCACAACCCAAATCGCATCACAACCCCGGGATGATCGAGGTAACTTCGTCACGAAATCCATGGAAATGTGATCCCATTTCCATTCAGGAATAGACAAACTCTGAAGTAACCCTCCCGGCTTCTTTCTTTCGGCCTTCACCTGTTGGCAATTTAAGCACTTAGACACATATTCGGCAATATCTGATTTCATATGTTTCCACCAGAACTATGTCTTCAAGTCGTTGTACATCTTTCTGCCACCAGGGTGAACGCTGAACCGACTACAGTGTGCTGCTGACAATATCTGTTGTTTCAACTCCGAAACATCTGGCACTACAATACGGTTATTCACATACATACAAAATCATGTACCTGATATTCAGACTGATGTCCTGATCTGACCATCTGAATTGACTGCTGTATATTCTGATCTGTTCTTTGAGCTTCTTTGATTTTCATAATCATATCTGGCTCAACTTGAATCGTGGCAAGTCTTAATGGTCTACTATCTGTGTCAAATGCTAAACCAGACAAACAACAATCTTCAACTAAATTCGAAACACCTATCGTCGATAAGGATAGGGCACAAACCTTTCGACTCAAGGCATCTGCTGCTGCATTTGACTTCCCTGGATAGTACTTGATCTCGCAATCAAAATCTTTCAGTAGATCAAGCCATCTACGCTGCCTCATGTTCAACTCTGACTGAGAAAAAAGATACTTCAGGCTTTTATGGTCAGAGTAAATCTCAAATTTCTCACCATAAAGATAATGACGCCAGATCTTTAAGGAAAAAACAATAGCCGCTAATTCAAGATCATGAATGGGGTATCGAATCTCGTGTGGCTTCAGCCTGTCTAGAGGCATATGCGATCACATGACCACGCTGGATAAGAACACATCCCAGCCCTCTGTGAGATGCATCACAATATACAACAAAATCACCAATACCCGAAGGAATCATCAAGACAGGTGCACTGGTCAGCCTCTTCTTCAACTCTAGGAAACTAGATTCACAATCCGCAGACCACGCAAACGGTGCATTTTTCTGTGTCAACTGGGTAATCGGCTTTGCAATACTGGAAAAATCTTTGATGAATCGTCTATAGTACCCTGCTAGACCCATGAAACTGCGTATCTCAGGCACCGAAGTGGGTCTCGGCCAACTGATCACAGCTTCCACTTTACTCGGATCTACAGAAATACCGTCTCCAGATATGATATGACCCAAGAAGACAACCTGTCTCAGCCAAAACTCACACTTTGACAGTTTCACATATAATCTTTCATTTCTTAGTGTTTGCAACACAATTCTCAAATGATTGGCATGCTCATTCAGATTCTTTGAATACACCAAAATATCATCAATAAAAACAATCACAAACTCATCTAAATACCTCTGAAAGACACGGTTCATTAGTCCCATAAACACCGCTGAAGCATTCGTTAATCCAAAAGGCATGAAAATAAATTCGTAATGTCCATACCTGGTTCGGAATGCTGTCTTTGGTATATCAATATCTCGTACTCGCAGTTGGTGATATCCAGATCTCAGATCGATCTTGGAATAGATAGATGATCCCTGCAACTGATCAAATAAGTCGTCGATACGAGGCAAATGATATTTATTCTTTAGCGTTGCCTTGCTTCAGTTGCCTGTAATCTATACACAATCTCATAGAACCGTCTTTCTTTCGCACAAATAGCACTGGTGCGCCCCAAGGAGATACACTAGGTCTGATATATCCCTTGGCTAGAAGATCTTCTAGTTGTGCCTTCAATTCCTTCAATTCTATTGGTGCCATCCTGTACGGAGCTCTCGAAATAGGAACGGTACCTTGAATAAGATCAATGCTAAAATCTACCTCTCGGGCTGGAGGTAACCCTGGAATCTCGTCAGGAAATACATCTACAAACTCTCGTACTACTGGCAAATCTGCCAATGCCGAGCTCGATTTCAGTAAGTCTACTGAATAAATAAGGAACCCTTCTGATCCTTGCTGCAACAATCTACTCATAGTCAGAGCAGATACTAAGGGAATCCGAGATCTGGAACCCTTACCGTAGAATTTCTACTCCTCTGTCATTTCAGGTCTGAATCTGACAATCTTGTGAAAACAGTCTATGGTGGCTCTGTAATTAGTCAACATGTCAATCCCGACAATACAATCAAAATCAGATAAACCAAGTACAACACATTCTAAATCGATCTCATGCCCTTCAAACTGTAGTACACAATGTTTAACTGAAGTCACAGATATCAGACCACTTCCCAACGGAGAAGAAATAGACACTACAGTAGACAATGACTCTATAGGCAATGCATGTGTCAATGCAAAACGTTCTGATATGAATGTATGTGATGCACCTGTATCTATCAATACATATGCAGGATAACCGCAAAGAAAACAGTTACCTGCAATCATATCGTCTGGTGCATCTTGGGCTTGCTCCTCGGTCAGTGCAAACACCCTAGCCTGTTGTCTAGGAGGTTGGCTCACTGTCTGGCCACCACTAGCTCTAGGTTGGGATTGTGCAGATGGTGGCTGGAATGAATGTACAGATGTCTGTCTCTCAGGCTGAGTCACTGATGCTGATGACCCTGCACTCTGAAATCTCTGGGCACCTCTCTGGGGACAAACTCTGGCAAAGTGTCCCTGTTGCCTGCATATATTACATCTGCCCATCACTCCCTGACACTGCTCTGTGGCATGTCGGCCTCCACAAGTAGTACAATATACACCTGTCACATCTGTACTCTGGCCAGGACCTCTCTGTCTTGACCCACTGGAGCTCGATGAACTGCTCCCTGCTCTCTTGAACTGCTTACTCTTAGCCTTCAAAGAATCTTTCTTCCCAATACTATTGATTCCACTATCAAATCGAGGAGGAGGTGGTGGAAACTGTGGGGCGAACGGTGGCAGGTCTCTGACCCTGAACACTATAGGAAGCTCCTCGCTGCCTAATCAAGCCAGCCTCTGCTCCCTTCGCTCGATTCAGCGCCTCAGAAAAAGTGTTGGGTCGTCCCGTGTTCACTAAAGTGAAAATATCCGGATTCAAACCACTTATGAATTGATCGGCAACTTCCTCATCATTCCTGCTACGTGAGGTGCAAATCGAAGCAAGGACGAGAATTTGGCAACATACTCCTCTATGTTCCATTGCCCCTGTCTCAAGTTGGCGAACTCGGCCCCTTTGTCTTTTCGATATGACACTGGAAAGAAACGTTGATAAAATTCATCTTTAAAAACTTTCCAAGTAATATCAATACCTCGATGTTCTAAGGCTCGTTTCGCCGTTAGCCACCAACTCTTGGCCACTTCTTGCAATTGATGCCCAACCAGCTTCACTCTACGTTCATCTGTATAGGCAAGTGATTCAAATAACATCTCTATATCATCCAACCAGCTTTCGCAATCCGCTGCATTCTCAGTGCCTTTCAAAGTCGGAGGTCGGAATGACTGAAACCGTTTCAACAGTGTCTCCATCGGGGTAGCGGTTACGTCCATCTGGGTACCTGACGTACTCCCCTGTTCTGGCACTTGTCTTGCAGCTGGTTGCGGTATCCTTCTAGGCGGCATATCTGATTATCAAACAGATTAAGATACAATCTATACAATCTGTCTCAGCCCTCCTCTGATCATATACTTCTGATCCATAATCGGTTCTGATTCAGTCTTTACAAGTATATGCTGTAATCAACTCAGATACAATACAACATATAATAGGGAAAGCATTAAATCATGCTAGCACATCAAAAGCAAGGAAGAAGACTCGATCTACCCCGCACATTCTATTCTATCTCAGTCTACAGAACCTACGGCTCTGATACCACCTGTTGTGGGGACACGGGCTCTAACTCAATTCTTTTCGGGGTTAATTGGATCTTTATTCAAAAATACGGGTCAAAATTTTGCTTTTAACATTAAATCAAATATTTATAACTCATGCAAAAGGCCCTGTAACTTCTTGCTTGAAAATTTGCGGAAAAATTAAAATTTTTTTTTTTAAAAGAACTTAAATGGCCTCATTCATAAAATCACTTGTAAATCAAGTTCAATATTTAAAATAATAGCAGCGGAAGAAAATAAAGTTTTGCCAACAATAACAATTTAAAAATTATCCAACGACTGATAAAAATTGTTTGCGGAATAAAATAACAACTGCTGCACTGAGGTCCTCGGGTGTCACTACTGCCGACCCAAGCTGGCTCACTGGTCCCCTGCCCTCGGCCCTGGCCTCATCAGTACCTACAACAATCAAATCTAGTGAGCCTATAGACTCAGCATGCATATATCGCAGGTAACGAGTAAAAATCTGAATTAAAATATGCATGAGTTAACATATCCTGTCCTGAGGCATGCTGAAAATAATCTGTAATGAGCAATTATAATACGTGCATAACTGAACTGATAATCACAGTAAAAATGTTTGCTCCTTGGAGCCTGTACTGAAATAACTGATAAAATTTTCTGTTGAGATTATGTTTTACGCCTGTGGCCACTGCACTAAGCTGAACTGATCGGTAACTGGCTACCGGGGAGGCTGAAACTGAACTGAGCTGGCCGGTCACTGGCGACCGGGTGGTACCATACTGAACTGATCGGTCACTGGCGACCGTATAAAATAACACTCTCACATAGTGAATGAACCACAAGCCATATCGCATAAATCTCAAAAATAATCATTTTCTGTTTAATGCACGTAAAATAATTAACTGGCATAATGAAAATGTCCCGTAATTTAACCAACTGGATTGGATTGGATCGTTCCCAGGCTCGCTGCAACCTAACTGTGCTATGAAAAATATGCAATAGCTTAAACTTGACCAACTATGCAATTTACGTTAAAAATATGCGACTATGACGCCTAATGATTTCGTATTTAGTCATGACTCCGAACCAACCTGAACCGACACCAAACCGACGTATAGTCATGATTAAAATACGCTGAAAAATCATAAAATGATGCTCCTAAAATGATAGGGTCGAAATCTAGGTGGAATGGAGGCCAAAACACGAAACGCTCTTTCGAGAGTCAATTTGGCACATCGCACCGTAAATTCTCGTACGACCTCAAAAATGAACCGAATCACAAACGGTGCAAAAACATGACCTTCCCAACTCAAAGGGACATCGTCCAGTCCAAGGCCATATGCTAAAAGCCAACCGAGAACTCAAACGAGCCGCCGAACCGACACAGCAACTTGCTGTAATTTTCCAGCAACTGTACAATCGTGTAACTTGTGTTGTTTTCGAGACTACCGGCCATTGGGGCGTGAACCACCGACCAGAGACTCTTACCAACATCCCAAGGAATGATTCGAACCATGGCTAAGGGCCTTAGGCCAGCCACAATCCGCGTCACACAAAAACTCAACCGAAACTCCAACCGATAACCAACATGCATGCGTGTGTAGTGTTTTGCTTAGATCGATGTCTTGCAGTCGTTCCAGTGGCCATTTGATTGACCATGGAACAATCTAGACATATAGGGGCATGGTATGAACCATGGCTATGGGCCATAGGCCAACCAAGATCCATACCAAGCAACCAAAACCGAAACCGTATGCTGAACCAATGAAGATGCCGAATGGGGAAAGAGGTTGTTCTTGATGTTTTGATTAAAACCGATGTACCATGGACCAAGCCACCAAAAGGGTGACTTAGTCACGTCTTAGACATGCTAGGGGAGTGATCCAACCATGGCTATAGGCCCTTGGGGCAGCCAAGATCAGATCCTTCCTCCTTGACAACCAAACTGAATTTTCGAACTCAAAAAGGGACACAAATGGTGTTGCTGTCATTTCTTGCTTTCCAGCGAGCATGGGCTGAAACCGATGGACAAATGGGGTCCTAATACATCCTATTACATGTATATAAGTCGCCTTGGGAGCATGGAGTCGAACCAATCACCTGAAACTCACAAACCAAGAGAAACCGTGAAGCTTGCCGAGGAAAATTCGAAAATTCTGCATGTGTTGTTTCAAAATGTTTTGACATGTATCTCGGTTTTTGCTTGAATAAACATGATCATGTACTGAAAAATAAATGATAATATTACTTGATTGAGGTTTGAAAGAAATCTAGACATGCCTGGTTATCGTTTGAAATGAAAACGAAAAAAAGAGACGAGACGGCGCGGAGGAGACAGAGTGGCTTCCTTTTCTACCTTACCTTGCTCTCGATTTTTCTCTCTTCTTTTTGGCTATGTACCTCACGATTTTTACCTCTGAAAATGAGTCTGAATTCACTCTGAATTTTCGAAAAGGAGAGGGGGGGAAAAGATGGTTAGGAGGGTGAGGGAAGTGGGTGCAAGATATAAGGAAAGATATCAAGACTGAGTCTTCTAAATTTTAATTTTGAATGGTTGTTGATATCAAGTCTATGTTGGGTGTTTCTAGAATGGTGATGGACCGATTTTATGCATGGTAGTCTAGGTTAGAATGAGGTTAATTAATAATTTAATGGTGCTCCCAAACAAAAAGAATTATCCTCCTAATTAAATACCAAGAAGGGGTCAAAGGTGATGAGTTGGCAAATGAATCTTCTAGCAACTAAGGGTGGCCGAAAATGCATAATAAAATAAAGGGGAAATGTTTTTTATTTACTAAATTACTAACTCTTAAAAGCCTCACTAATCCCTTAAATAATTTAGTGAATAAAACCATTAATTATGCAACTTAAATGAGTTTATTTCTTAATCACCTCAAGCAACTTAAATTAATTCCTCAAACCTCCTTTTTAACTTAAATGAACTTACTTGCTAGCTAAATTAACTTCTGGAAGTATTTCTCGAATCTTAAATTCTATCTCAAAACTTCAACTCCAGTCCGGCCTCACTGAAATAACTGAAATGCTAAAAATCAAACTACTGAACTGAAATAATAAAATAATTAAGTTCAAAGAAATGCATTTAAAATAATCATGCAATGAAGTCAATTAAATTTAAAAATCTAGAATTATGCATGGCTTATACGTAGACTGATTTACGGGTTCTACAATCCTTTCCCCCCTTAAAAGAAATTTCGTCCTCGAAATTAGAACTCACCGAATAACTCGGGGTATCGATCTCTCATCTCCGGCTCAGACTCCCACGTAGCTTCCTCCTCAGAATGGTTGAGCCATTTGTTTTGACTCGCTTAACAAGCTTGTTCTGAAGTTTCTTCTCCTGCCGGTCTAGGATCTGCACGGGTCTCTCCTCATAAGACAAGTTCAGAGTAAGCTGCAACGGCTCGAAATTCAGCACATGCGAAGGATTTGCCATATACTTCCTCAGCATGGAGACGTGGAAGACATTGTGTACTCCGGCCAGATTCGGCGGAAGAGCCACGCGATAAGCAAGCGTCCCAACTCTGTCAAGGATCTCAAACGGTCCAATGAATCTCGGACTGAGCTTCCCTTTCTTCCCAAATCTCATGACACCCTTCATAGGTGCCACTTTCACGAAGACATGATCGCCCACTGCAAACTCTAAGTCTCTCCTCCGCTGATCGGCATAACTCTTCTGTCGGCTCTGAGCAGTCCTCATCCTATCACGGATCTTGACTACTACCTCTGCTGTCTGCTGAACAATCTCTGGACCCAACTCTGTTCTCTCTCCTACTTCATCCCAATGAACAGGAGATCTACACTTGCGGCCATACAGTGCTTCATACGGAGCCATACCTATAGACGACTGGAAACTGTTGTTATAGGTGAACTCAACCAGTGGCAAGTTCGACTCCCAACTCCCTGAGAAATCGATGACGCAAGCGCAAAGAAGATCCTCCAAAATCTGAATAACTCGCTCCGACTGTCCATCTGTCTGCGGATGGAAAGCTGTGCTAAACAGCAACTTCGTACCCAAAGTCGAATGCAAACTCTTCCAAAATGAGGAAGTGAATCTGGGATCTCTGTCGGATACGATCGAAACTGGAATACCATGGAGTCGGACTATCTCTCGGATATATAGCTCTGCATACTGAATCATGGTGAAAGTAGTCTTAATAGGCAAGAAGTGCGCTGATTTGGTAAGACGATCTACAATCACCCAAATAGCATTCGATCCCCTGGCTGACTTCGGCAATCCGGTCACAAAATCCATGGTAACATTCTCCCACTTCCACTCAGGAATAGGAAGAGGCTTGAGCAAACCTGCTGATCTCTGATGCTCGGTCTTCACTAACTGACAGGTCAGACACTCGGACACAAACCGTCTTATGTCCTTCTTCATACCGGGCCACCAATACAATAGCTGCAGATCTTTGTACATCTTCGTACTCCCAGGGTGAATGGAGTACAGGGACATGTGGGCCTTTGATAAGATGTCTGCTCGGATAGAATCACTGCTAGGAACCCATATCCTATCTCGGTATCTCACAATACCGTCGCTGACTGAATACAAAACACTGCCCTTGGCTTCATCTCTCTTCTTCCACTGTGCCAACTGCTCATCTGCGGCCTGACCACTGCGAATACGGTCCAAAAGAGAAGACTGAATGGTCAAGGTAGATAGACGAGGAACTCTACCTCGAGGGTAAGTCTCAAGATCAAACCTCTGCATCTCAATCTGAAGAGGTTTCTGCATCGTCAAGTGAGCCATCACTGCGACTTTTCTGCTCAAAGCATCCGCGACTACATTAGCTTTGCCCGGGTGGTAGCTAATGTCACAATCGTAGTCTTTCACAAGCTCCAACCAACGCCTCTGACGCATGTTCAGCTCCTTCTGCGTGAAGAAATACTTGAGGCTCTTGTGGTCGGTAAAGATCTGACACTTTCTCTCCATACAGATAGTGCCTCCAAATCTTCAAAGCAAAAACTACGGCCGCTAACTCCAGATCATGGGTAGGGTAATTCTTCTCATGGATTTTCAGCTGTCGAGAAGCATACGCTATTACTCTCCCATGCTGCATCAGAACTGCACCTAAACCAAGCTTCGAAGCATCGGTATAAAGGACAAACTCACCGGATCCTGACGGTACAGCCAAAACGGGTGCTGAGATAAGTGTTTGCTTCAAAGTATCGAAGCTCTTCTGACACTCCTCGCTCAACACAAACTTCACATTTTTCTTGGTCAGAGCTGTGAGTGGAACGGCAATGGATGAGAATCCCTGAATGAACTTCCTGTAATATCCTGCTAGCCCAAGAAAACTGCGGATCTCGGATGCATTCTGAGGCACAACCCAATCTCTGACTGCAGCGACTTTCGCCGGGTCTACCTCAATGCCACTGCTAGAAACAATGTGGCCCAAGAATGCCACCTTCTCTAACCAGAATTCGCACTTACTGAACATTGCGAATAATTTGTGCTTCTGCAATGTCTGCAACACTGTGGTCAGATGTCAGCTGTGCTCCTCCCGACTCTTGGAGTAGACGAGAATGTCATCTATGAACACTATCACAAACTGGTCGAGGTACGGCTGAAATACGCGATTAATTAGATCCATGAAGATCGCTGGCACATTCGTCAGACCGAACAGCATCACAAGGAACTCGTAGTGACCATAACGAGTCCTGAAAGCTGTCTTCGAAACATCAGCATCTCTCACCCTCAACTGGTGATAACCAGAGCGCAGATCTATCTTGGAGAAAATCGAAGCTCCCTGCAACTGGTCAAACAGATCCTCAATCATCGGCAGTGGGTATTTATTCTTCACTGTAACCCTGTTCAACTCCCGGTAGTCAATGCAAAGCCTCATCGTGCCATCCTTCTTTTTCACAAATAAGACTGGCGCGCCCCATGGAGAAAAGCTCGGGCGAATGAACTCCTTGTCGAGAAGTTCCTGAATCTGCTTCTTAAGCTCTGCCATCTCTGTCGGTGCTAATCGGTATGGCGCTTTGGATATCGGAGCCGTACCTGGCATAAGCTCAATGGAAAACTCCACCTCTCTCTTGGGTGGCATACCAGAGACGTCTTCGGGAAAAACGTCTAAGAAATCTCTGACAATCGGAACATCTGAGGCTGACTGGCTGGGTTCCTCGGGGACAGATAAAAAGGTCGCTAGAAATGCCCGACACCCTCTATGCATGAGTTTCCTAGCCTGAGCATAAGGAATAATGCGCGGTAAAGGAAAGTACCTGTCCGGCTCAAATAAGAACTGCTCCATTCCAGGCGGTCGGACAAGAACAGATCTCCGCTGGAAGTCTATCAACACTCTGTTCCTCAATAGCCAGCCCATCCCTAGGATGATGTCAAATTCTGGCATCGGTAGCACAATCAGATCCGCATAAACAAGTTTACCGTGCAGCTCAAGGTCTATATCTCGGATAACATTGGTGGCTACCATCTCCTCGCCTGACGGCAACACTACTGAAAAGGCTGTATCTAGCCCAATGGTCTGGATCTTGAGAAAGTTTGCAAAGACCTCCGAAATAAACGAGTGAGTGGCCCCTGAATCTATCAAGGCCTTGGTAGCGGAACCATATATAAAAATTCTCCCTAAAAGAGCGGAGCTCTAAGTTGAATCCAGTAGTTACAATGAACTAAACTTATATACATGCAAAGGTCAAGGTTCTTCTAGCTTAATTTCCCACAAAATAAATCTGAGTAGAGCATGCAATCCTATAACAGTTCTAAGTTCAAATCTAAATCCCGATTCCCAAAACACGGAAATTCAAATAATAACTTAAAGTTTAAAGGTACCTGTCAACAACATAGTCTCAGGGTTGGTTTCCGCGGCATGGAGAGCAAAAACCCTGCCCTGAGTAGGCAGATTCCTCTTAGGGCACTGCAGCAACATGTGGTCTGGACTGCCGCACTTAAAACACTTTCCTGAGCCAGCCATACATGCTCCAGGATGGCGACGTGAGCACCTGGGACAGACTGGGTGCTCCTGAGTCCTCGTGGCTGGGCGTCCCCGCTGCTGCTTCTGCTGCTGATGCTGGCCTCGGTTCCTGGGCGGTCCATGAAAAGGCCTCTTATTCTGCTGCTGATGCTGATGAGGAGGAGGGCGGTGCGGTGCCTGGACTGGTCGCTTGCCTGGCGATCCCTCTCGATATTCCGCAGATCCTGCTCTGCGGCTAAGGCCTTGGAGACGGCAATCTCATAAGTAGCAGGGTCACATACCCTAACATCCCGGCGCAAGATCGGCCGTAAACCCACCAGGAAGTGCATCAGCTTGGCTCTGGCATCATTCGCGATCAGGGGCACAAAGTGACAGCCGCTCTCGAACTTACGGATAAACTCCGTAACCGTCATATCCCCCTGTCTCAGACTCATGAACTCGGTGGTCAGCCTGGTGCGAACCTCCTCAGAAAAATACTTGGAGTAGAAAACTTCCGTAAAGCGGTTCCATGAAAGTTTAGCCAAAGTCAAGGCTACCGAAGCTCCTTCCCACCATAAGCGGGCGTCTCCAGTGAACAGGTAGGTGGCACAACGGATTCTGTCTGCATCTCCCAGCTCCATGAACTCGAATATAACCTCAAGGGATTTGATCCATCCCTCGGCAACCATGGGGTCAGATGTCCCAGAGAATTCCTTCGGGCGCATCTTCATGAATCGCTCATAAACAGCCTCGGGCCCTGTCGGCCTGGCTGCGGCTGCGGCATTGTTCCCCGCAAACTGTGCGAAGAACTGTACCATCCCAACTAACATCTGGGCACTCATGTCCGGTGGGGGTGGTGGAGGAGGTGGTAGGTCTCCCTCCGGTCTACGCTCCTCCCTGTCCTCTCGGCGAGGCTCCTCCTCTCTGTTGCGCTCCAAAATGCGTCTAGGGGGCATACTGTTCCAACATAACCCATACGTAACTAACATGCATAATTCCATAGTTTATTTTAAATGAACACTGAAGTACTGAAAATCTGGAAGCATGCTGACAAAATAATTCATGCTTTAACTGAAAAGCTGAACAAAATGCTGAACTGAAAAACTTACAGACCGAAGACGTGGCTTCGTGAGCTTCTCGCGGTCAGTAGTAGTGAAACCCTATACAGAACCACCGCTCTGATACCAATTGAAAAAGGCCCTGTAACTTCTTGCTTGAAAATTTGCGGAAAAATTAAAAATTTTCTTTTTTTTTTAATAGAACTTAAATGGCCTCATTCATAAAATCACTGGTAAATCAAGTTCAATATTTAAAATAATAGCAGCGGAAGAAAATAAAGTTTTGCCAACAATAACAATTTAAAAATTATCCAACGACTGATAAAAATTGTTTGCGGAATAAAATAACAACTGCTGCACTGAGGTCCTCGGGTGCCACTACTGCCGACCCAAGCTGGCTCACTGGTCCCCGCCCTCGGCCCTGGCCTCATCAGTACCTACAAAAATCAAGTCTAGTGAGCCTAAAGACTCAGCATGCATATATCGCAGGTAACGAGTAAAAATCTGAATTAAAATATGCATGAGTTAACATATCCTGTCCTGAGGCATGCTGAAAATAATCTGTACTGAGCAATTATAATACGTGCATAACTGAACTGATAATCACAGTAAAAATGTTTGCTCCTTGGAGCCTGTACTGAAATAACTTATAAAAGTTTCTGTTGAGATTATGTTTTACGCCTGTGGCCACTGAACTAAGCTGAACTGATCGGTAACTATCTACCGGGGAGGCTGAAACTGAACTGAGCTGGCCGGTCACTGGCGACCGGGTGGTACCATACTGAACTGATCGGTCACTGGCGCCCGTATAAAATAACACTCCCACATAGTGAATGAACCACAAGCCATATCGCATAAATCTCAAAAATAATCATTTTCTGTTTAATGCACGTAAAATAATTAACTGGCATAATGAAAATATCCCGTAATTTTACTACCTGGATTGGATTGGATCGTCCCCAGGCTCGCTGCAACCTAACTGTGCTATGAAAAATATGCAATAGCTTAAACTTGACCAACTATGCAATTTACGTTCAAAAGATGCAACTATGACACCTAATGATTTCGTATTTAGTCATGACTCCGAACCAACCTGAACCAACACCGAACCGACGTATAGTCATGATTAAAATACGCTGAAAAATCATAAAATGATGCTCCTAAAATGATAGGGTCGAAATTTAGGTGGAATTGAGGCCAAAACACGAAACGCTCTTTCGAGAGTCAATTTGGCACATCGCACCGTAAATTATCGTACGACCTAAAAAATGAACCGAATCACAAACGGTCAAAAACATGACCTTCCCAACTCAAAGGGGCATCGTCAAGTCCAAGGCCATAGGCTAAAAGCCAACCGAGAACTCAAACGAGCCGCCGAACCGACACAGCAACTTGCTGTAATTTTCCAGCAACTGTACAATCGTGTAACTTGTGTTGTTTTCGAGACTACCGGCCATTGGGGCATGAACCACCGACCAGAGACTCTTACCAACATCCCAAGGAATGATTCGAACCATGGCTAAGGGCCTTAGGCCAGCCACAATCCGCGTCACACCAAAGCTCAACCGAAACTCCAACCGAGAACCAACGTGCATGCGTGTGTAGTGTTTTGCTTAGATCGATGTCTTGCGTCGTTCAAGTGGCCATTTGATTGACCATGGCATGATCTAGACATATAGGGGCATGGTATGAACCGTGGCTACGGGCCATATGCCAACCAAGATCCATACCAAGCAACCAAAACCGAAACCGTATGCTGAACCAATGAAGAAGCCGAATGGGGAAAGGGGTTGTTCTTGATGTTTTGATTAAAACCGATGCACCATGGACCAAGCCACCAAAAGGGCGACTTAGTCACGTCTTAGACATGCTAGGGGAGTGATCCAACCATGGCTATAGGCCCTTGGGGCAGCCAAGATCAGATCCTTCCTCCTTGACAACCAAACTGAATTTTCGAACTCAAAAAGGGACACAAATGGTGTTGCTGTCATTTCTTGCTTTCCAGCAAGAATGGGCTGAAACCGATGGACAAATGGGGTCCTAATGCATCCTATTACATGTATATAAGTCGCCTTGGGAGCTTGGAGTCAAACCAATCACCTGAAACTCACAAACCAAGAGAAACCGTGAAGCTTGCCAAGGAAAATTCGAAAATTCTGCATGTGTTGTTTCAAAATGTTTTGACATGTATCTCGGTTTTTGCTTGAATAAACATGATCATGTACTGAAAAATAAATGATAATATGACTTGATTGAGGTTTGAAAGAAATATAGACATGCCTGGTTATCGTTTGAAATGAAAACGAAAAAAAGAGACGAGACGGCGCGGAGGAGACGGAGTGGCTTCCTTTTCTACCTTACCTTGCTCTCGATTTCTCTCTCTTCTTTTTGGCTATGTACCTCACGATTTTACCTCTGAAAATGAGTCTGAATTCACTCTGAATTTTCGAAAAGGAGAGGGGGGTAAAGATGGTTAGGAGGGTGAGGGAAGTGGGTGCAAGATATAAGAAAAGATATCAAGACTAAGTCTCCTAAATTTGAATTTTGAATGGTTGTTGATATCAAGTCTATGTTGGGTGTTTCTAGAATGGTGATGGCCGATTTTATGCATGGTAGTCTAGGTTAGAATGAGGTTAATTAATAATTTAATGGTGCTCCAAAACAAAAAGAATTATCCTCCTAATTAAATACCAAGAAGGGGTCAAAGGTGATGAGTTGGCAAATGAATCTTCTAGCAACTAAGGGTGGCCGAAAATGCATAATAAAATAAAGGGGAAATGTTGTTTATTTACTAAATTAATAACTCTTAAAAGCCTCACTAATCCCTTAAATAATTTAGTGAATAAAACCATTAATTATGCAACTTAAATGAGTTTATTTCTTAATCACCTCAAGCAACTTAAATTAATTCCTCAAACCTCCTTTTTAACTTAAATGAACTTACTTGCTAGCTAAATTAACTTCTGGAAGTATTTCTCGAATCTTAAATTCTATCTCAAAACTCCAACTCCAGTCCGGCCTCACTGAAATAACTGAAATGCTAAAAATCAAACTACTGAACTGAAATAATAAAATAATTAACTTCAAAGAAATGCATTTAAAATAATCATGCAATGAAGTCAATTAAATTAAAAAATCTAGAATTATGCATGGCTTATACGTAGACTGATTTACGGGTTCTACAACTCAGGCACAAGATAATTCTATATTCATTTCATTACAACAAACATAATATACATGTCTCGTTTTATTCATATTTTACAAACCAGTAATTAAATACTGTACATATCAAAAGTACAACTACTAGTTCATCTGCTACGCCCGTGATCACCACGCTATGTCCATCTCTCATCTCTGTCGCGACCCTGATCCTGCCCTACCTGTTGTTATGCATACATACAGACATAACAACAGCCGGAAACTCCGGTGAGAACAAATCCCAGTATAAAACATGCTGATACGAAATCATAAATCATGCATGAAAGCAATAACAATGGCTCCATAGTCTATGAAACCGATCTATCTAAACATGCAACTCAAATCAAATCATATCTTAACTCGAATCGACTCTACTCTAGGGATCCCGACGTGAATAAGACGTCACTGTCTGTCACCTACCCTTTCAATCGGGGTAACTGTGCGTCTTATTCCTAGACTTCGGTCATATCTGTATCGAATGTCTACAATCGGAGTGAATCTGATCCGAAGCGTCGATACCACCGAACATCTAGTTTGGCAAGACTGCCAATGACTGTCCTATCTCAAAGGCTTGAATATAAATCTATAAACAAGACATCATCATATCAAGAGATTTGAATATAAATCTATAAACAAATCACAATCACATCAAAAGATAACAACAATTCAAGTATGTGATTTGGTTGGGAAACTCAAATTGAATCTTATTTGAGTTGTGTCTTCCCCAAACAAAACATGAATTATACCTTTCGTCGCACAATGTCTGTCGATGTCGAAGTCTCGATGACGAATCTGTCACTATCAAATCTGAAATGGAAATGTTGATACATATTCTATCAATCTCTAATCTCAATCAACACATATCCAATTCAATACTTGACCTCGGTACCATTTGACGGCATGACAACGTAATTTCTCAATACCGGTCAATCCAACTCCCACATATATCAATAATTCATAGGTCTTAACTCATAATCATCATCATAAGCATATGATAGTACTCAAAATCTGCACAAGTTAACTCTAAACATGCTGGAAAATAATAACTATAGCATACAACATCCGTTCTTCGATCCGGTTGCATTTCCACGACATCTATAATCTCAAGAACATATAATCACAAACATATCTGAATTTCCTCCACATGTTAACTTCAAAACATGCTGAAAAGATATAGAAAGTATACCCTTTTGGAGCCCTTGTCAAGAGGAACAAGAATCTCAACTTGGATTAAAGTTTGGATATGTAATTCTTTCAAAATCACAACCTTAAAGCATAAGGAGTTGAAGCTTCTCCCCACTCTCTCACGTTTTCAGCTGATGGAAATGGTGAAAGTGAAGACTCAGCACAATTTTATATATATATATGTCATGTGTCTTCATGGAGTTCGAAGGTGGATTTCTCGCATGCAGCACCGCGGGTGCGGTCACTCTTCACCGCGGGTGCGCTGTGCCCACGGCATGCCTTTCATTTTCTGAAATTCGACGACCGCGGGTGCGGTACATATAAGACCGCGGGTGCGGTGACATTACCGCGGGTGCGGTTACGTTAGCGCCGCGGGTGCGGTGTCATTTCTGTAATTAATTCTCAACTCTCTGTCCATCAACCGCGGGTGCACTCTGTCTTGGACCGCGGGTGCGGTGACCCTACTGTAAAATGACCAATTTTCTGTCCATGCACCGCGGGTGCGGCATCAGAAGGAGCGCGGGTGCGCTCTCTTCCTTCAAGCAACACTTCATCTTTTCATTTTATCCACATACAATCTATGGCATTACAGCCCATGACTCAATACATGCTTTGCTATAAATCAATAGACTAAGCATTCCAATCTCATGAATTGCAAACATCAATGCAATAAAATAAAGTATGTGGTTTTGGGAAACTCAAGTTGGATCTAACTCGAGTCGTATCTCCCAGGTTCAACATTGATTTATACCTTTCTTTTGTCAATCTGATGAAGTCGAAGCTATCAATACTCAATCTGGCAATGAAAATATTGAGGAGTACAATATCAATATACAACCTCATCAATACTGGATATAATCAGAACTCAATCTAATTCTGTTTTGACGGCATAATAGCACAATCTTGATATACCCAGCAATACAAATATCAGCAGAAACAAATCTTAACTCATAATTGATCACAAACTCAATCTGATATCAAATCTGTATAATCTCAATCAAATTCAATCTGAAAAATGATAACAATTTCATACGGTATCCGTTCTTCGATCCGATTTCGATTATACGATTACAATAATCTCAGGAACAGATAATATCAATCATATCAAGATTTTCTCTATATCATATTTTCAAATCATATAAGAAAGTAATAAAACTTACGTCCTGTTGAAGTTCTTGTCGAGAGGATCACGGTACTCAATTCAGATTGAAAATCAGACAGCCGGATCTTTCGCAAATCAAATTTTCAACTTTAAAATGACTTTAAGCTTTCCAGGGAGAATTCTCGTTCTTTCCTCTTGCCAACTGAAGGAATGAATGAAAGTTATATATATATCTTGCATGCCAAGGACCAAGTGGCTTGTCTTTTGTGCTGCACGTCTCGCGCATATGCGCGACCTTCCTCGGCGCATATGCGCGAGACCTACTGGTCTCGGCATTCTTCTTTTCCTTAGCTCGCGCATATGCGCGTTTTCTCTTCGCCTATATGCGTGAGGTTCTCTGCCATGATCGCGCATCCTGTCGCGCATATGCGCGAGGTTCTCTGCCTGCCTCGCGCATATGCGCCGTGCCTGGTCGCGCATATGCGCGAGGGGTTCAATCCTCGCACATAACAATGTCTTCTCTCGTCTTCCCTGGTCTGTTCCTTTCCGTCTATAATCATATCAATTATCAATAAATCATTTCAGATTACAATAATAAAATCTCGGGCATTACATCTATGAAACCCCTTTCATAATTACCACCAACACTCTGATCAGAGATTTCAAACCACATACACATAGGATATCCATACCTGAAGGTAAGAGGGTGAATCCCCGACTAAAATGCATCGACTTCTATATATTTCGACAAAACACCCAACCTTGCCACCTGATTACCCCATTAGAGTCGGTAAACAAATCAAAGTTTAATACTAGCATATAGAGTCTCAATGTTTTCTCAGGTCATAAGGACTAATGTTGTACAACTATAAATTTGGACGTTTCCACTCGATAAGTGAGAACCACTTCAAATGTCCTTTATGGAGGGTTGTTCAGTGCACTCTACAAGGAGCACCTATTTGCATGCTCTAACATCACAATGTCCCCTACCAATGAAACATGGTACTCACATCGCAGATACTAGTCTCAAGCTCGAGCTGCCTTTATCCTTCTTAGCGGCGGCAGAATCGACTAGGAACTGTTTATAATATATAGTATTCCAAATATGAGTTTCATGAGACTCATCATATGAGCATCTCATATTCTTTCTACTGTTTGTATATTCAAGGACTTTATCTATGCAATTAGCATGAGTATATAGATAAAGATGTGTCAAAACAATAATTTCAATTATTATTAAAATAAAGATTGTTTATACATAAATTTTCAACATGATTCCTCGCCCAACACTTGGCTCGACAGGCACCTACTGTAACAAACACAATTTAATAAATACCAAAGAAATTTAATAAACTCAGGGACGTTACTTAACTTTGCATAAACTATGGAATACAAAGATACTTACTTGTCGAGTTCCCCATGTGTGGATGAATGCAGTGATGCGAACACGGAAGGTCAAGTCCCAAGGAAAGCGTGGGATCCTTTAGAGTTGCCGGAGGGACCAGTCACGAGGGGACGACTAAAGAAGTTCAAGGAGGCACTACAAGGAGTCATGAGCAAGCATGAAGGGGTCGTGATGCATGGGAGTACGTCGAGAGGCCAAAGGAATATCATTCAAGCATTGTTGGACACGGCCGAGACTACACGGATGTGTACACGGACCTGCACACGGGGTCCGTGTCCTTTACAGCCGAGGATGAAGAATTCCAGAGTCTACACGGACCCGAGCATGGATCAGCACACGGGGTCCGTGTCCTATGACATTTGCGAAGACCGAGTGTACACGGACCCGTACACGGAGATGGACACGGGGTCCGTGCCCCTTGTTTCCAGCTGAAGGTGATTTCCCGAGAGTACATGGACCCGTACACGGATGTCTACATGAGGTCCGTGTCTGAGACGGCTGCGCGAGAATATTTTCCTTTCTAGAGTTTTAATTATTTTGGAGACTAGATTTTTGATATCTTTTTGACATATAAATATGTTTTGGACGAAATTTTATACACAATTCAGATTATCATTGATATTTTTATCAAAGTTTAGAGTTTTTCTCTCAAGCTTTTTCAAAGCCTTTGCTTGGAGTTCATTCAAAAATCAAACTTATCAAGATTCGTTCTTGTGGCTTTTGTCGATTGATATCATACGGATTGTCAGGGACAAGTTCCTTGAAGGTTCGTCTGTTTCTCAATTGTTTAAATCGTGAATATTTATTGCTAAGTTTTTATAATTTAGAGGTGAATATCACACATTCAAACTTGATTCAAAATATCGGGACAACAACGATTCTTTGTTCGTTATTGAATTGAGGGCGCGATTCGATTTTAATCGTGTTTGCTATTCGTTCGTACAAAGATTCACATCATTTGGTATCAGAGCATAGGTTCATTGAATTCAAGTAAGTTTATCTTGTTCTTAAATCTTCATATCTGTGTTATTTCTTCGTCTTTTTTCGGATCTGTTTTTGTTCTACCATTCTTCATCAGTTTCTGAAATTTTGGTGATATTTTTGTTGGGATTTTCGAGTTTTTACTCAGCCTTAGAGAAAAAAAAAGATTACCAAAAATCCGAAAATTCACCATTATTTCTTTTTGACATTTTGCTCTATTCCTTCTTGTGAGTCATATACAAGTGTCTCACACAGTCAAAAAAAAATATTTATCTTCAAATTGCTTGTCTACGCAGTCCAAGTGAGTCGATCACGTTTGTTCACAAGTTGAACTTGATTGTTTGATATACGAATACAAAGCTTGAGCACACTTTCGAGAGAAACATCAAATTCGAGTGGAAACATTTGAGTGTGAGTGTTATTTTGTTTGGAGTGACTAGTGAGTATTTGTTGTGAGCAAACAAAATAAGAGGGAAAAGACGAGTGAATTTCTTTGGAGTGACCGTGAGCTTTTGGGTGAGGAATATATCTTGTTTTCTACTAACGTTTTCTTGCAGGTACTAAACTGAAATTTAAATGGAGAGGGAGGTAAGAGATAGTTCAAACCCTGGGGTTGTCCAAGGTCCAAATGGATGCGTTGTTTGGGCATTTTAGTAGGATGATGACGATCCAAATGGAGTCGTTACATGAAAGGTTGGATAAGCTTGAGGTTGGTGTTAGTGGGAGTAAATCTAAACCTAAGGATTTGGGTAGAGATGATGAGGAATGCGATTTGGGGGGAGACGAGGAGAGTCAAAATGAGAATTGGGGTAGGATTGGAAGAGATAGAGGATTTGGTAGAGGAAGAAGAGAAGCCTTACGGGGTAGATATGATGGAATAGGGAAGATGGAAACATGGGTAGCATTAAGATGAAAATTCCTTCATTCCATGGGAAATCCGACCCGGAGGCGTACTTAGAGTGGGAAAAGAGGGTAGAGTTTGTGTTCGAATGTCACCACTACTCCGAACAAAAGAAGGTTAGGTTGGCGGTGGTTGAATTTCTAGACTACGCTCTAATTTGGTGGGATCAATTAGTTACCACTAGAAGGAGGTATAATGAGGGACCCCTTGAGTCTTGGGATGAGATGAAGAGATTGATGAGAAAAAGGTTTGTCCCCAATCACTATTATAGGGAGATGTTCAAGAGGTTACAAACTTTGAGGCAAGGGTTGAAGAGTGTTGAGGACTACTATAAGGAGATGGAAGTAGTCATGATTAGGGCCAATGTTGAGGAAGATAGTGAGGCGACCATGGCTCGTTTTCTTTGTGGTTTGAACAGGGAAATTCACGATCAAGTGGAGCTTCGGCTCTACTTGGATCTAGACAAAATGGTGCAAATGGCCATAAAAGTGGAGCAACGACTCAAAAGGCGTGGAGTTGGCCGCACCAATCAAACTGGAGGCTCATCATCTTCTTGGCGGTCAAATGTGGTGAAACGTGAGGAGAATAAGTTGGTGACCAAGCCCAAGATTGAGACCAAACAAGAGGCGCCTAAACAAGGAGTGCAAGGTAAATCTGAAACTCCTTCTAATCGATCTAGGGATGTTAGATGTTTTAGGTGCCAAGGGTTAGGTCATATTTCTAGTGAATGTCCTAACAAAAGAAGTGATGATCTTGAATGACTATGGTGAATATGAGTTGCATAGTGATGGTGAGGATGAGGATGATATGCCTGCATTAGAGGATCCTGACGAGGGTTTTGAGGCGGTTGTAGGAGAAGCACTAGTGACTAGGCGTATCATGAGTGCCCAAGTCAAGGAGGAGGAGACTAACCAAAGAGAGAACTTGTTCCATACTAGGTGCTTTGTGAATCAAAGGGTTTGCAATTTAATCATAGATGGGGGGAGTTGTACTAATGTGGCTAGTAGTGAGATGGTCGAGAAATTAAGTCTACCTACATTGAAGCATCCTCAACCATATAGGCTTCAATGGTTGAATGATTGTGCGGAGGTGAAGGTGAACAAACAAGTGTTGGTGACTTTTTCTATTGGGAAGTATGTGGATGAGGTCTTGTGTGATGTGGTGCCCATGCATGCTTGTCATATCTTGTTGGGTATGCCGTGGCAATATGATAGACGGGTGACACATGATGGGTACAAGAATAGGTATTCATTTATGTTGAAGAAGGATTCCATTGTTTTACTTCCTTTGTCCCCAAAGCAAGTGTTGGAGGACCAATTAAAAAAAAAGAAGAGAGATGATGAGGTCGAAAAAAAGAGTGAATTAAAAAGTGAGATGGCCTTTGAAAATAAAAATGAAATGGCTGAAAAAAAGAGTGACAAAAAAGGTGAGATAGCCATACAAAAGAAAAAAGAGAGGAAAGAAAATGAGGGAAAAGAAAATGAGAGGAAAGAGGCCAAAAAGAAATCATATATGGCCCAAAAAGGTGAGTTGAAACAATGTTTGCGCACACATGAACCGCTTGTGTTAATTGTTTATAAGGAGATCCTCCTCAACACAAGTGATATAGCCGAATCCCTTCCGAGCATTGTTGTTTCCCTTTTGCAGGAATTTGAAGACGTGTTTCCCGAGGAGTTACCTCAAGGCTTACCACCATTGAGGGGAATCGAGCACCAAATTGATTTAGTGCCGGGGAGTGCATTGCCAAATCGTCCAGCCTATAGGAGTAATCCGGAGGAGACTAAGGAGCTTCAACGGCAGGTAAGTGAGTTGTTAGATAGAGGGTTTGTGCGTGAGTCCATGTCACCTTGTGTTGTACCTGTATTATTAGTTCCTAAGAAAGATGGCTCATGGCATATGTGTGTAGATTGTAGGGCAATCAATAACATAACCATTAAGTATAGGCATCCCATACCTAGACTAGATGATATGTTAGATGAATTGCATGGTGCATGTGTCTTTAGTAAAATTGACTTGAAAAGTGGATATCACCAAATTAGGATGAGGGAAGGTGATGAGTGGAAAACTGCTTTTAAAACCAAGTATGGGTTATATGAGTGGATGGTCATGCCTTTGGCTTAACTAACGCTCCTAGCACCTTTATGAGGTTAATGAATCATGTCTTGCATGCACACATAGGAAAATTTGTTGTGGTTTACTTTGATGACATCCTTGTGTATAGTAAGAATCTAGAAGAGCATGTTAAACACTTGAGACTTGTGCTAATCACACTAAGGGCTGAAAATTTATATGCTAACTTAAAGAAATATGATTTTTGTACAAGCAAACTTGTCTTCCTTGGTTTTGTGGTAAGTTCACAGGGTATACAAGTGGATGAAGACAAGGTAAGTGCTATTCGAGATGGGCCAACGCCTACTACTGTTGGTCAAGTCCGAAGCTTTCATGGACTTGCAAGCTTCTATAGGAGGTTTGTAAAGGATTTTAGCACATTGGCAGCACCGATGACGGTGGTAATCAAGAAGAACGTTCCATTCCATTGGGGCGATGAGCAAGAGGAGTCTTTTAATCTTATTAAGAAAAAATTAATTAATGCTCATTTACTTGTTTTACCTGATTTTGCTAATACTTTTGAAATTGAATGTGATGCATCAGGTGTAGGTATTGGTGGAGTGTTGATGCAAGGAGGGCGGCCGGTGGCATACTTTAGTGAGAAGCTCAATGGAGCAGCGCTTAACTATCCCACGTATGATAAGGAGTTCTACGCACTTGTGAGGACCCTAGGAACGTGGCAGCACTACTTGAGGCCTAAGGAGTTTGTGATTCATACGGATCACGAGTCTCTAAAGCACCTTAAGGGGCAACAGAAGTTGAACAAGCGGCATGCCAATTGGGTGGCATTCATTGAAACATTTCCCTACGTCATCAAATACAAACAAGGTAAGGAAAATGTCGTAGTCGACGCACTATCACGGATGTACGTACTAATCTCTACCTTGGAATCTAAAATTTTGGGGTTTGAGCATGTGAAAGAATTGTATGTGCTAGATGAGGACTTTAGGAGTTTGTTTGAAACTTGTATGCATGGTCCACATGATAAATTTTATTTGCATCATGGTTTCTTCATTACCTGATCTTGTAATACATGAGCTACGTGAGTTTATAAAACAAAATAATGGCACTTATACGTATCAATATGCATACAAAGAACATACATATCAAGTTGTGACCAATAATGAATCTTTAAACCATGTCATACCATACCATATATTCATGTTCATTTTTGTTCTTGAGCCTCATTAATTGACCTGTACTACTATGCTTGCTTTATTATATAGCTACTACTGTGTTGGACGTCAGGGAGCACCTTTGACAACCCCACGTCCCATGAACATATATTGGCCAATAGGTTTGGTGGACTTAAAACCACCCATGATATCAACAAGCTCGTATATCATATAAAAATCAGTCATTTCCTTTTCCTTTCATGTTCATGTTCATGAAATAGCACCCATCTTCAATATTCATGAATGTCTTTCATATTGAATACATAACAATAGAATATGGTGTTATGTTTTCATCAATAAACATACTAACAATGTACATATGTAAATAAAAAATGGGAAGAATTTGAAATTCATAATATTACTCATGTATTACTTCAAGAACATGGCAAATTACAGTCCAAGTGTACAAATACTGCTTTGAGACGATATTTCTCGTTCCTATACCGTGAAATATATCAATAGTTCAGTTACTATGTCTATACTAGGTGAAAGCAACTCCTCTACATGTTTAACAACCAAAAGATATAAAAACCTATACCCTTAGGAAGTTCTTGTGATGGAAAATTTAATTCTAACTTCAAAATGTTGAAGGAAAGGAAGAAAGGATCTTTTGGAGGATGGGTCTTTGTATTTCTTTCGAGTTTTTACTGGTATAGAAGTGGAGAAACTGATGAAATGGCTTAGAAAATCGATACTTATCTTTTCTTATGCAAAGCGGCGCTCGGGCAGTCATTCTCTTCTGCCCGGGCGCGAAAAAATCGGCCGAAAATTTAAAAATTACATGTACTGGCGCTCGGACGGTCATTTTTTCTGCCCAGGCGAGGTACTTTTGGGAAAATTATTGTTTAGGGGCGCTCGGGAGGTAATTCTCTTCCTCCCCTGCACACTGTTTCATCAAAGATCTCTGAAACATACGTTTCTTCCTTTCATAATCTGAAAAAATGTGGTTAACATGAAAGTTGTAGCCCTATCTCTTGGCTTGCAACTCCAATCGGTTTCATGTCATTTAAGGTCTGAGTAAAAGTTATGCTTATTCTCCCAACATGTGTCAGTGAAGGAATGACAATACACACGACACACTTCGGGGCACTTTTGCCTTGTCTTCTACAATGATATTGTTAGAGTAGGTGCCCGTCGAGCCAAGTGTTGGCCGAGTGTTCACAATGAAACTCTATGTATAAACAATCTTTATTTTAATAATATTTGAAATTATTGTTTTGGCACATCTTTATCTGTATAACCATACTAGTTGCATAAATAAAGTCCTTGAATATACAAATAGTAGAAAGAATATGAGATGCTCATATGATGAGTATCATGAAACTCATATTTGGAATACTGTATGTTCTAAATAGTTCCTAGTCGATTCAGCCGCCGCTAAGAAGGATATAGGCCGCTCCAGTTCGAGACTAGTATCTGCGATGTGAGTACCATGTTTCATTGGTAGGGGACATTGTGATGTCCGAGCATGCAGGTAGGTGCTCCTGGTAGAGTGCACTGAACAACCCTCCATAAAGGACTTTCCAAGTGGTTCTCACTTATCGAGTGGAAACGTCCTAGTTTATGGTTGTACACCATTAGTCCTTATGACCCGGGACAACATTGAGACTCTATGTGCTAGCATTACACTTTGACTTGTTTACCGACTCTCATGGGGTCATCAGGTGGCAAGGTTGGGTGTTTTGTCGAAACATATAGGAGTCGATGCATTGTAGTCGGGGATTCACCGCTTACCTTCGGATATGGATATCTTATGTGACCTCATGTGTATGTATTATGAAATCTCTGATTAGAGTATGGTGGTAATTAAGAAAGGGATTTCTTAGATTACACCATCGATGCAACTACAACATGACACATAGTATCGATTCATTGACAACTCTCGATATACCAATGGTTGTCAAATCGGTCGGGATATATGAGATGAAGAGATCGTACTGTACGCTAACCATAATTGAATGGTTCTTGCAGGCACTATCATTTGATACCTAGGGAATCATGTAAGCGATGCTGCTAGGCGTTTAACATGATTGGTTGGGTACTATCAGACTTGAGTTCTGACGTTCTTGTTATCAAGGAGTTGATAATTATGAATGGAGCAATTGGGGTATGCTCGTATAAGGACATGTTTAGTCCGAATCACATGGAGATGTGAACCCACGGCTAGTTGTATCAATGAACCATTGAGGGCCACACAAGTGCTAGCTTTCTAGATCCCGTTGAGAAGTAAAATAGTTCAAGGACTTTAAAGGAGTTTATAAGCGTAAGGAAAAATAGAAGTATGACTTCTATAAGGGGAATGTAACTTTTAATTTGAGGAAGTATTCCTAAATTAAAAGTTGGTCAAATAAATAATGTATTTGAAAATTGTGATTTTCATAAACATTATTATGGACTTAATTAAATTAATTCGAGTGTTGAATTAATTAAACACTAGTGGACCTAGTAGAGTCCAAATAATTAAATTAATTCAAGTGTTGAATTAATTAAATAACATTACATGGCCCAATTAGAAATAATTATTAAGCTAGTGGGCTTGAGTAAAATCAAGTAAACTTTAAATGGACTCAAATATGTTTGGGACATTTAAATAAAAGTCCATGGGTCTTGTAATTGTTACAAGCCTAAATAGAATGTGCATAGGGAGGTGAAGAGTTGAGAGACAACTTTTTTCATGTCCAAGGCATGGCATGCTTTTGGGACACCACAACAACTTTTTCACACACCAAGAAAAGTCTCCCCTTCCCTCCAAGACACACTATGGCCGAAAATTCCTTGTGAATTTTTTCTCCAATTTTGTTCTTCATTTTGTTGAGGAAATCCTTCTCTTCTCTTTGAAAAATCCTCTTATTTTTCTAGTGCAAAATAAGAGGGGTTCTATCTAGTTGGTAGTAGGCTTGATATTGAGCAAGGTGTTCTCGAAGGAAGCTTGTAGATTGTCTTGCCTTTGAAGAGCCAAGTTGTTGACAACTTGGTTGGAGCCAACATCAATCTCAAGAGATTGATAGGTAAAATTTTCCAAACACCATATGTATGACATTTCGTGTTTTTGTATTTGCTACACACTATAGGCTTAGGGTGCTCGGTTTTGTTTTTTTGTTGAAAAACAAATTTTTGAAACTTCCGTTGCGCATTAGGGCACCTAAAATCGATCCCTTTCAAGTGGTATCATGAGTTAAGGATACTATTTTGTGTAGCTTATACAAGATATTATATTGAGGTCCATTTCTAACCGCATGAGATGATTTGTTGCAACGAATTCAAGGCCGAATTGGGACGGGTTTTGGGCAGCAAGGGCCCGAACAGCCCCATGATTTTTAAATAAAAAAAAAAATTTGTTGGCCGGAATCTGGCGACGGCGATGACGACTAGGGTTTTCAAAAGTGTTTTGGATTATCAAAGTGTCATGGGCCTTGAGTTGTTGGGTCATTAGATTGCTAACATATTTGTGAAATTTAAATGGGCCAAAATGTTTTTGGTGAAAAATGATTTTTTGGGCCCTTAAGTTTAAATTTACAAAAGTTGCAAATATTTTCTCAAGAAATAAATAATTTAAGTTGGACTTTAATTATTTATAGTAAATGGTGATTTACAAGAAATTCGGTTATAAATAAATTAATTAGAAAGTAGACAAAGGTGTTTGTATACTTTGTTAATTTAGTTTATAATCGTGGCGGTTAGTGATTGAATCAAGATATATAATATTGGATCAATTAATTATTGTGATAATTAATTGATGGTGTATGATATGTGATATTATGCATGAAGGATGATCAAAAGCCCAAGCCCAATTTGCTAGGTGTATGCTAGAATATTTTGTATTGAATGATTGTAATAATTATCAAATTTAAAGTGGGCTTGGTTTATGGCCCGTTCCCACCCCATGAGATGTATCCCTATTTGTCATGGATATTTATTTGTAAATATTAGTATAGTGGAAGATCAAGATTGGAAGATGGTGGCCTTGATGATTATGAAGATCGAAGACACGTAAATATTGGAAGCATATGTAATAGTTGCATTTGCATCCCATTCATTTCTCTAGGATTGAACCTAGGTCCGTGTTTAACTCACACGGGCCATTAGTTTTGGGGCGATTGATCATATCCTTGTTTTGTTTACTGTTTATAATATATGAATGATATGTTATAAATAATGAGTATGTGCGTTATTATTATGATAATAATAAAGTTGCAAGAATCCGGCAAACATACGATCAAACATGGCGAGCTTTTAAATAAAATTAATGATGAGACCTTTCAAAATTAAAAACCCTCATTTTGAATAAGATTCAAAATTAATATCAAGCCCTGAAAAGGGGAACTATAAAGTTGTTTATAATTTTCATGTCTTCCATCGACAATGGGTGCATGATGACCGCAACCCGTGCTTGGGGCTCGGCTCATATTATTGGGGGGCCCTGGGTGCCGGAAAGCTGTGACATCCATTGACATGGTGATGTGAACTACGTGGAACTCCCATGATTTCGGCTCATATTATTGAGGGAACTCATTGCGACCGTCCATTAAGGTTCAACATCGATGGCTAAGGCTTGACACGTAAAGATGAACGACGTCATATTATTAGGCCCTAATCAAACGTGAGACAAAAGTTTATGTAGAGGGTTGCATGGAGATGCAATTGGAAATTACCTTTTAGGAATTGTGATTGGCTGATATTATTCGGGATCATAATTCGCTAATTGGACCTTGCGTACCTACTGAGGAAAGGAGTTTCCCATTTTCACTGGAGGGTAGTGAAAGATGTCAAAACAGTGGGAGTAAAAAATTTATGAAGTAAAAGTCCATACTTCATATCTTACTAAATATTTTAAAATAGTCATTAACATTTATCTGTTTTACTTTTCAATACTTTTTGACAACGTCTTCGATTCGCAATTCTCTATCTGTAATACTCGACATACACGTATTAACCGGACCTAATTACCTCAATTGGCTAAGAAATCTGAAAATCTTCTTGAATTCGGAAAGGATAGCGTATACACTTACTGAGTCGCTCCCTGTTGAGGCTCCGATTGACTGCACTCCGGAGGAATTGCAGACTAACAAGGAATGGTGTGACTATGACTTGAAAGCCAAGTGTTATATGCAGGCTTCTATGGAGGATGAGAAGTCGGTTCTTTATGTGGGCTCTTCATCTGGTACGAAGACTGGTCCACCTGGGAGGGAAAGAAGCGTTCTTTCCAACGTCCCAAGAAGAACGTGCCCTTGAAGAGGCAAGCTCCGAATCCTGTTGTGGCAGCCACACCGAGTAAAGGCTGACAAGACTGCTGATATTTATCATCACTGCAAAAGGCCTGGACATTGGAGGCGTAACTGTAGAGAATATCTTGCCCAGAAGAGTTCTAGAAATGGTATGTTCTATATTGAAGTAAACATTTCAATTAACTCTACTTTTGTGTATTGGATACCGGCTGTGGCTCACATCGCTGTAATGATTTACAGAGGATGGGAAGAAGTAGGAGACTTAGAGAAGGTGAGACCTTCTTGAGGTTGGGCAATGGAGCAAGAGTTGCTGCCAAGGCCGTAGGAGATGTTTACTTATTGTTGAACAATGATTTTAAGAGATGTTTTGTTTGTACCTGATTTGGTGAAAACATTGTTTTCATTTCTATGCTTGATAAAGATGGATATTCTTGTTTATTTAGCAAAGGTGTTTGCAACATTTACAGGAATGAATGTTTAAATGGTACTGGAGAACTTGAAAACGATCTCTATAACTTAAAATTGAAAGACATTCCACTAAACAATGTCCAAGCAATAACAACAACAAACAAGCAAAAGCAAGATACTCTAAATTCGGCACAATTATGGCATGCTCGATTAGGACATTTTTTCCTAAGAAGGATGAACAAGCTAGTGGGAGTGGGCATGTTTAATATGTCTGATATTAATGCTCTCACGACTTGTGAATCCTGTCTAAAAGGAAAGATGACCAAAATTCCCTTTAAGGGCCACGTGGAGCGAGCCAAAGGGTTATTGGATTTTATCCATACCGAAATTCACTCTTTTTTTCGGCCTCATCTCTCTTCTTTTTTTTCAACTGGTCCTCAAACACTTGCTTTGGGGACAAAGGGAGTAAAACAATGGGTTCTTTCTTGAGTAAAAAAGAATATTTATTTCTAAACCCATCATGTGTCACTTGCCTATCATATTGCCATGGTCTCCCTAATAAAATATGACAAGCATGCATTGGCACCACATCACACAACACCTCATCAACATACTTCCCAATCGAAAACGCTACCAAAACTTGTTTGTTCACTTTCACTTCAGCACAAGTCATTCAACCACTGTAGCCTATATGGTTGAGGATGTTTCAAAGTAGGCAAGCTCAATTTTTCCACCATCTCAAGACTAGCAACATTGGTACAACTCTCTCCATCTATAATAATGTTGCAAACTTTACCACTGACAAAACATCTAGTATGGAACAAGTTTTCCAGCTGGTTAGTCTCCTCCTCTTTGACTTGGGCATTCATGATACGCCTAGTCACTAACGCCTCACCCACAACTGCCCCATATCCCTCATCAGGATCTTCTAATGCAGGCATCTCATCTTCATCCTCTCCATCATCTCCCTCACTATGAGATTCATACTCCCCATAAGTATTCAACACCATCACTCTTTTATTGGGACATTGGCTAGCAATATGGCCAACTCCTTGACACCTAAAACATTTAATATCTCTAGAACGATTAATAGTAGTTTCAGGTTTACCTTGCACTCCTTGCTTAGGCGCCTCCTGTTTAATGTTAGCTTTGGGTTTGACCACTACCTTGCCTTCTTTATGTTTAACAACATTGGAACGCCAAGGTGTTGATGTATTCCCATCATCGTACCTTCCCCAGTACGGCTTCTCTTCTTCCCCTACCAAATCCTCTACCTCTTCCGCTTCTACCCCAATTCTCGTTTTGACTCTCCTCTTCTCCTTCCAAATCATAATCATCCTCTTCTTCTTCCACTCTTCCCAAACCTTTAGGCTTAGATTTATTTTCACTCGTACTAACCTCAAGCCTATCCAACCTCTCATATAAAGGATCCAACTCGGCCCTCATCATTCTACTAAAATGCCCAAATAACGCCTCCATTTGAACCTTAGACAACCCCTGATTCGAACTCTCTCCTACCTCCCTCTCCATTTTACTTTCAGATTTTGTACCTGCAAGAAAATATTAGTAGAAATAAAAGATGTTCCTCACCCAAATTCTCACAATCACTCCAAAGAAATAACACTCGCACTCAAATATTTTCACTCGAATGTGATAGTTCTCTCAAAGATGTGATCAATCTTTATATTTTTTTTTTATTAAACTAACAAGATTTAACTTGTGAACACTTGCAACTGTCTCACTTGGATTGCACAAAGCCAAGAACACTAGAATAAAACAGATTTGAAAACATAACAAAGGATAACACAGATCTGAAAACAGAAACGAAGAAATAACACAGATCTGATAACAGAACGAAATTTATGTTTTTCTTTTCTTATATATTTTTTTATATAGAAAGATTTGACAATAGAAACGAAAGGATACCACAGATCTGAGATCGAACGAAATTTTAAACAGATCTGAAAATAGCAACGATAACTTACTTGAATCAAAGATAACCAAAAGCTCTGATACCAAATGATACGAATCCTCGTACGAATGAAAAGCAAACATGATTATTGAAATCGAGCCCTCAATTCAATAACGAACAAGAATCGATTATGTTGTCCCGATCTTTTGCAACAAGTAACAATTTGTGATATTCACCTCTAAGTGATTATAACTTAGCAACAAATATAAACGATAAAAACAATCGAATTTCAAACGAACCTTCAAAGAACTTGTTTTGACAATCCGTGCAAAAAACAATCGACAAACGCCACAAAGATACAATCTTTGATAAGTTTGATTTGTGTTGAAGATCAAAGGAAAATGCCTTGAATATTGAGAGAAATCTCCAATAATATGTTTAAAGTCTGAATGATCACGTTTTTGGTTGATACAATGCATATAAATACAATAAAATAATAAAAAGTAGTGTAAAAAGTCATCAAAAGAGTTGGCAACAAAGTTTTACACGGAACTGCGCGCGGTGGCGTGCCATGTTCTGCACATTCCAGCCGGGTGCGCGCGGTAGCGCCGAAACATGTGCGGGGGCGCGCCTTGTTCTGCCTGTGGGCGCGGCAGCGCCGAAACAAGCGCTGTGGCGTGCGGCTGCACCGCTTCTGGCGCGGGGGCGCGCGTGTTGCTAGTCCTCATGGTCTTTTAGCACTTGAATGACATTCCAAACACTTCCATCATTGTGTCCATGTTCCTCAAGTTCCTCTAATTTAGACACCCCATTTATTGAACTTCCTTGGTAGATTACCTTGAATCCTTGAAGTGCTTCTTTAAACTTCTTGCTACGGCCCCTCGTTATAGGTCCTTCGGGCAACTCCAACGACTCCCATGCCTTCTTTGGTGCTTGACCAACCACGTTTGCATCACAGTTTAAGAAGTTAGGGAGTAGTTCATCTAGCTCCAGTGGTTCTAGCTAGAGTTATACATGAGTTTATTGCAGAACTTGTGGAGGAAGACATTCCACCGAGCAATGTAGAGGGGTGTTTGGTAGTTGCCGCATCTGCAGACAGTCTGGACACTTTGCTATAGTTTGTCCACAGCGAGTTTCCCAAGGATTCCAGGGAACAGAATCATCTGGTTCCGTGGCACAGCCTGATAGACAATCATCTCTTGTTCACTCTTTTAAACCACTGACGGCTCCTCAGTCACAGCCAAGGCCAGTAGGAGGCCAGACAGTTAGCCAACCTCCTAGACAGTAGGCCAGAGTGTTACATTGACTAAGAAACAGGCCCAGAATTCATCTGATAATATTGTGGTAGGTAATTGTTTCCTGTGTGGTTATTCTGCATATGTATTGATAGATACTAATGCATTACATACGATTATATTTGAACGAATTGCGTTGATATATGCTTTGTCTATTGAGTCATTATTTGCTGTAGTATTTATCTCGTCACCTTTGAGGAGAGATTTTGTATCAGTGACATCTGTTAAGCATGGTATGCTACAGTATGACAGACATGAGATTGAGTTAGATGATATTGTACTTGGGTTGTCTGATTTTGACTGTATTATCGATATTGATATGTTGACCAAGTACAGAGCTATCATGGAATTGTGTCCATGAGATTGTGAGATTCAGACCTGAGAGGGCTGAAGAGTGAAAATTTTACGGTAAGGATTCTAGATATAGAATTCCTTTGATATATGTGATGTTTATGACTCGATTATTACAGAAAGGAACAGAGGGATTCCTTATGTATTCAGTTGACGTACTGAAATCGAGCCTATCATTGGCTGATTTGCCAGTGATATATGAATTGATGATGTTTTCCCAGATGAGATTTCAGAATTGGCTCCAGTCAAAGAGATAGATTTCAGCATTGAATGTGTACCAGGTACAGTTCCTATCTTTAAAATGCTGGACCACATGGTACTGATTGAATTTAAAGAGTTGAAAGAGCAGTCTGAATATTTACCGGCCAAGGGTTACATTAGACCAAGTGTTTTTCCTTGGGGTATTTCAGTTATGTTTAGAGGTTAATGAATTGTGTATTTTAGAAGTACTTTGATGATTGTATGATTATTCTATCGATGACATTCTGATATATTCGAAGAATATGACTGATTATACCGAATATTCAAGAATTGTGTTGAGTACTTCGAGAACAGAGAAATTGTATGAAAAACTGTCAAAAATGTGAGTTTTGGCTGAGACAGATTGTATGTTTGGGACACAGTACATCCGAAGATGGTATAGCGGTTGATAAGAACAACGTCGAAGACGTGATCAGTTAGCCAAGACCGATACTAGTGTCAGAAAGTCGCAGTTTATGAGTTTAGCAGATCAGTATCGATGATTGATGTTTCGAATATGATTGAATAAGGCTGTTGTTCTGAATCCGTGTTTGAAACAGATAGTAGACCGTTGAAAATTTATATTGTGCAGGCCGAACCAGAGCTGATTTTGAAAATTAAAACAGCTCAGAAAGTTGATCAGAACGTTCAGAACTCGATATCGATAGTCAGAGTAGGGCATTGATCCGAGTATAAGGTTTTTGACAGTGTGTTTTATGTGAATAATCGTCTTGTTGTGTCAGATATTTCAGATTTGAAACGACAAATATTGTCAAAAGCGCATAGCAGTCGATTTAGTATTCGTCCTGATGGACAGAAATATGCATAAATGATTGGAAAAGACCGTTTTGGTAGAAACAGATGAAAGTTGATATTACTGAATTTGTATACAAGTGTCTGAATTACCAACAGGTAAAATCTGAAAGAAAGAAACCAGGAGGTCTATTACAGAGCTTGTCTATTCCTGAATGGAAATGGGATCACATTTCCATGGATTTCGTGACGAAGCTACCACGTTCCTCCCGAGTTTGTGATGTGATTTGGGTTGTGATTGATAGATTGGCCAAATCAGCATGCTTTATTCCGTACAAGATGACGTACAGACATGACCAATGGCAGAGATTTATGTAAGAAAAGTGGTCAAATTGCATAGAGTGCCGAAGTCGATTGTTTCATACCGTGATCCTCGGTTTACTTCGCACTTTTAGCAGAGTTTACAGCAGGCTCCAGGTACAAAGTTACACCTTAGTATTGCATATCATCCACAGACCGATGGACAGTCAGAGCGGACAATCCAGACATTGAAAGATATGCTTAGAGCTGTAGTGCTTGATTTTAGCACTAGTTGACAAGATTCCTCGCCACTTTCTGAGTTTTCGTACAACAACAGCTATCAGACGAGTATAGAGATGGCACTATTTGAAGCGTTGTATGGCAAGAAGTGCATATCCCCTCTGTATTGGGATGATATATTCGAGGTACCTGAAATTGGACCTGATATGATTAGAGATATGACTGAGAGAGTGAAGCTAATTCGTCAGAGAATGAAGACAACTCAGCCAGACAAGGCAGAACTTGATGCGACTCTGAGTTATTTTGAGAAACCGATTCAGATTCTTGATCGTAAAGAAAAACAGCTCAGAACAAAGACTATTCTGCTTGTGGAAATTCAGTTGAATCGACATGGCATTGAAAAAGCTACGTAAGAGACTGAATCAGATATGAGATAGAGATTCCCAGAGTTATTTCACTGATGTGAGTTTTCTGTCTAAATTCTGTTATACATTTCTTTCTGATATGATCTGATTGCCTGTGATTTCGTGGACGAAATCGGATCTTGGGGGGGAGAAATGTAATGCCCGAGAATTTTGTTATTATAATCTGAAACAATTTGTTGATAATTGAGGTGAGTGTAGACGGAACGGGCCAGACCGGGATAGGCGAAAAGAGGACTGAATTATGTGCGAGGACTGAGCACCTCGCGCATATGCGCGACCCAGCCGGTCGCATATGCGCGACAAGGACCGGCGCATATGCGCGAGTATGGCAGAGAATTGCAAAGAAATATATATATATATATATATATATATATAAAAAAGTGTTATTCTCCTCAGAAGAAGCAATAGGAAGAAACGAAAGCTCAGAGGGAAGCTTCAATTCTTGATATTAGAATTCAATTTGCGAGAAATCCGTTCGTCTGATTTTTTATCCGACTTCAGTACTGAGTTTCTATCAACAAGAGCTTCAACTGAACCTAAGTTTCTTATGTTTTTTATATGATTTGAAATTATGATATTGCCAGAATCAGATATGATTGATATATGGTGTTCTTGACATAGTAGACATTGTATAATCGAAAATGGATTGAAGAACGGATACCGTACAGAATTGTTATGATTTTCAGAATTGGTTTGATTGGGATTCGATATCAGATTTGTATTGTTATCGATTATGAGATGTTGGGATTGATATCTGATTGATATTGTACCGCTGGGTATAGTGAGATTGTGCAGTTATGCCGTTGAAACAGAATTAGATTGAGTTCTGATTAAATCCAGTATTGATTTGAGTAGTGTATTGATATTGTACTCCTCGATATTTTCATTGCCAGATTGAGTATTGACAGGCTTCGGATTCGAGACTTCGACTTTGTCAGATCGACTGAAAGAAAGGTATAAATCCTTGTTGATCCGGGATTACACAACTTGAGTTTGATATAACTTGAGTTTCCCAAAATCACATATTTGATTGTCATTGCCTCGTTATGTTGCAATGTTTGAGATTGATATGCTTATTCTATTGATTTATAGTTAAGCATATGTTATGTGAGGAGTCATGGGCGGATGTGCCTAGTTCTTGGGCTGATGTGCCTGATATTTGGCGGAGATGCCAAGTCTTGGGCAGAAGTGCTAAGACACCGGACGTTTGGTCATATCGATGTTGCCTAGGAGTAGAGCGACTTCTATTGCCGAGATTCGATATGTACAGGACCAAAGTCCGTAAATAAGAATGTACCGCCACCACGATCGGGATAGTAGGTGGGAGATTGTTACGTTCTTATTCAGATCGGGATCCCTAGATTAGGAAAGAGTCAAGTCTGAGATTATGATTTAGAATTTGATTTACAGTTTTATATCGATTCATGTCTTTCAGATTTGATACATGTTATTGATATTTGTTTCATGCTTTTATATCTGTTTATATGATTGCATGTATACATGATTTATACTGGGAATGTATTTCTCACCGGAGTTATCCGGCTGTTGTTGTGTTTGTATGTGTGCATGAGAACAGGTGGGACAGGATCAGGGTCAAGACGAGGATGAGAGATTATACTTTAGCGTGGAGATTCGAACCCAGAAGTAGAGTAGGTTTCAGCACTTGATATTAGTGGTTAAACCCTAGTTTTATTTTAATGTAATGGTACCAGACATGTATTTTTACTTTTGATATGTATATCAGATTGATTACATTACGTTTCCGCATTTGTATTTAAAAAAAAAATTTAGACCCTGTTTATCTTAAGTGATACAATTATTCCAAAAAATGATTAAAAAATTAATTAGCGTCCGAGTCCCCACAGAGCACCTTTGACAACCTCATGCCCCATGAACATATATTGGCCAATAGTATATGGTGCTATGTTTTCATCAATAAACATACTAACAATGTACATATAGCAATAATCAATTTCAAGCATTTGAAATACATAATATTACACATGTATTACTTCAAGAACATGCCAACTTACTGTCCAAGCGTAAGAATACATGTTTGAGGCGAGTTTCTCATTCCTATACTGTCAAATATATCAATAGTTCAGTTACCATGTTTATACTAGGTGAAAGCTACTCCTCTACATGTATAACAACCAAAAAAGATAAAAACATACACCCTTAGGAAGTTCTTGTGATGGAGAACTAAATTCTTTCAATATGATGAAGAAGAAGAAGAAAAGAGATTTTTGGCAGGAAGGGTTCTTGTTTCTTTCGTGTTTTTGCTGTTAAAGAGGCAGGTGCAATTGAGAAGAAGCTTAGAAATCCGACACTTATCCTTTCCTATACAAAGCGGCGCTCGGATGGTAAGATATTACTGCTCAATAATGGAAAATTCTGTCCAAAAACTAAAGTTTTGGTGCACCGGCGCTCGGGCGGTAAGATCTTACCGCTCGAGGCGCGAAGCATTCTGCCTCTATGTACTGCTTCGTCAACGATCACTCCAGAAATGTCTCTTCCATTCATAATCTGAAAACGTGGTAAACATGAACGTTGTAGCTCTATTCTTGGCTTGAATCTCCAATTGGTTTCATGTTATTTGAAGATCCGAGTAAAACATTATGGTCAATCTACCAAAATGTGTCATTGTAGGAATGACGATACACACAACACACTTCAGAGCGCTTTTGGCTTGTCTTCCACAATGATTTGGACAAAATTCAAAACATGAAAGTTGTAGTCTTATGTCTTATCTTTATAATGGTTGTGGCCTCATACAAGTTGGATCAATATCCAAATCATTATGCTAAAACGCGTAAGAACTGTCATATTTTCATCTCATTTCCTACAGTTCCGTACCAACTTTCATTACACTATTTTACCTACACAACTTACTATCAGTACTTAGACATATATTCATTCTCAATACTGATATGAATCTTTGTACGAACGAATAGCAAACACGATTAAAATCGAATCGCGCCCTCAATTCAATAACGAACAAAGAATCGTTGTTGTCCCGATCTTTTGAATCAAGTTTGAATGTGTGATATTCACCTCTAAATTATAAAAACTTAGCAATAAATATTCACGATTTAGACAATTGAGAAACAGACAAACCTTCATGGAACTTGTCCCTGACAATCCGTATGATATCAATCGACAAACGCCACAAGAACGAATATTGATAAGTTTGATTTTTGAATGAACTCAAAGCAAAGGCTTTGAAAAGCTTGAGAGAAAAACTCTAAACTTTGATAAAAATATCAATGATAATCTGAATTGTCTCCAAATTTCGTCCAACATGTTTTTATAAAACAAAAGATATCAAAAATATAGTCTCAAAAATAATTAAAACTCTAGGAAGGAAAATATTCTCGCTCAGCCGTCTCAGACACGGACCCCGTGTAGCCCTCCGTGTACGGGTCTGTGTACTCTCGGGAATTCACTTCAGCTAGAAACAAGGGGCACGGACCCCGTGTCCACCTCCGTGTACGGGTCCGTGTACACACGACCTTCGCAACTGTCATAGGACACGAACCCCGTGTACTGGTCCGTGCTCGGGTCCGTGTAGACACTGGAATTCTTCATCCTCGACTGTAAAGGGCACGGACCCCGTGTGCAGGTCCGTGTACAGGTCCGTGGAGTCTCGGCCATCTCCAACAATGCCTGAATGATATTCCTTCGGCCTCCCGACGTACTCCCATGCATCACGACCCCTTCATGCTTGCTCATGACTCCTTGTAGTGCCTCCTTGAACTTCTTTAATCGTGCCCTCGTGACTGGTCCCTCCGGCAACTCTAAAGGATCCCACGCTTTCCTTTGGACTTGACCTTCCGTGTTGGCATCATCCTCCCCTTCTTGAAAAGGATTTGTCCTCAAATCTAGTTCGTCACCTACATCAAACAACGACAAGTCACTAACATTAAAAGTAGAACTCACGTTATACTCACCTGGTAGGTCGAGTTTGTAGGCATTGTCATTGATCCTTTCAAGGACTTGAAACGGTCCATCGCCCCTAGGTAGTAGCTTTGAACGTCGCTTCTCCGGGAACCTTTCCTTCCTCGAGTGTAGCCACACCCAATCTCCCTTCTCAAATATCACCTTCTTCTTCCCTTTGTTGGCTTGCTTGGCATATTGCTCATTTCTCTTCTTAATGTTGGCCCTGACCCTTTCATGCAAGTTCCTAACAAATTCAGCCTTCTTTTTCCCATCCATGTTTAACCTTTCACTCACAGATAAAGACATCAAATCCAACGGAGTCAAAGGATTAAAACCATAAACAATCTCAAATTGCGAAAAATTTGTAGTAGAATGCACACTGCGATTATTAGCAAACTCAACAAATGGCAAACAATTCTCCCAATTCTTTAAGTTCTTTTTAAGAATAGCACGCAAAAGTGTTCCTAAAGTTCTATTGACAACTTCAGTTTGTCCATCCGTTTGAGGATGACAAGTAGTAGAAAACGACAATTTTGTGCCAAGTTTAGCTCATAAAGTTTTCCAAAAGTAACTCAAGAATTTAACATCGCGATCAGAAACAATAGTCCTAGGCATGCCATGCAACCTAACGACTTCTCTAAAGAACAAATCCGCAATGTTTGAAGCATCATCGGTTTTATGACAAGCTATAAAATGTGCCATCTTAGAGAATCTATCCACAACAACAAAAACAGAATCCCTCCCCTTCTTAGTCCTAGACAACCCCAAAAAAGAGTCCATAGAAATGTCAATCCTAGGCTCACTAGGAACAGAAAGTGGTGTATACCATCCATGCGGTTGTGTTCTAGACTTAGCTTGCCTACAAGTTATGCACTTATCACACACACGCTCAACATCACGTTTCATATGTGGCCAATAAAAATGCTCATGCAATGTGCCTAAAGTTTTAGCCACCCCAAAGTGCCCCATTAAACCACCCCCATGTGCCTCCCTAACAAGTAATTCACGAATTGATGACTTGGGAATGCACAATTTATCTTCTTTAAACAAGAAACCATGATGCAAATAAAATTTGTCATGTGGACCATGCATACAAGTTTCAAACTCACTCTTAAAATCATCATCTAGCACATACAACTCCTTGACATGCTCAAAACCCAAAATTTTAGATTCCAAGGTAGAGATTAGTACGTACCTCCGTGATAGTGCGTCGGCCACTACATTTTCCTTACCTTGTTTGTACTTGATGATGTAGGGGAATGTTTCAATGAATGCCACCCACTTGGCATGCCGCTTGTTCAACTTCTGTTGGCCCTTAAGGTGCGTTAGGGACTCATGATCCGTATGGATCACAAACTCCTTAGGCTTCAAGTAATGTTGCCACATCTCTAGAGTCCTCACAAGTGCATAGAGCTCCTTGTCGTATGTTGGATAGTTAAGCGCTGCTCCATTAAGCTTTTCACTAAAATATGCCACCGGCCGTCCTCCTTGCATCAGCACTGCACCAATACCTACACCTGAAGCATCACATTCAATTTCAAAGGTATTAGCAAAATCAGGTAAAACAAGTAAAGGAGCATTAATTAATTTTTGCTTCATAAGATTAAAAGACTTCTCTTGCTCCTCGCCCCAATGGAATGGGACATTTTTCTTTATCACCGCCGTCATTGGTGCTGTCAGTGTGCTAAAATCCTTCACAAACCTCCAATAGAAGCTTGCAAGACCATGAAAACTTCGAACTTGACCAACAGTAGTAGGAGTTGGCCAATCTCGAATAGCACTTACCTTGTCTTCATCAACTTGTATACCCTGTGAACTTACCACAAAGCCAAGAAAGAAAAGTTTGCTTGTACAAAAATCACATTTCTTTAAGTTAGCATATAAGTTTTCAGCCCTTAGTGAGATTAGCACAAGTCTCAAGTGATTAACATGCTCATCCAGATTTTTGCTATACACTAGGATATCATCAAAATAAACCACAACAAACTTTCCTATGTGTGCAAGCAAAACATGATTCATTAACCTCATAAAGGTGCTAGGAGCGTTAGTTAAGCCAAAAGGCATGACCATCCACTCATATAACCCGTATTTGGTTTTAAAAGCAGGTTTCCACTCATCACCTTCCCTCATCCTAATTTGGTGATAACCACTCTTCAAGTCAATTTTGCTAAAAATATAAGCACCATGCAACTCATCTAACATATCACTGTACCAAGACTCGTCTTGGTACACTGAGGACAGTCGTCAAATCTGCGGCATTACAATTCTCAGGCCAACACTTGGCTCGACGGGCACCTACTCTGACACATATCTGAAAGAGGATCGTTTAAGGTGCCCTAATGCGCAACGGAAGTCTAAGGCCCGAGATTTTAATTACTGTAATCCGAGATTAATCTGAAATGATTTATTGATTAATTGATATGATTATAGACAGAAAAGATCAGACCGGGAGAGCCGAAAGAAGATTTGACATGAGGTGCAAGAAGTGTCCCCGCGCACATGCGCGACATGTATGGGCGCACATGCGCGAAGGATGACAGAACCATGTGCGTACATGCGCGACTTAGATTCGCGCATATGCGCGAGAGGTCCAGAGAGTTGGGCGCACATGCGCGACCTCAATATGCGCACATGCGCGGAACGTCCAGAGAGTTCGGCGCACATGCGCGGCAGAAGGCGCGCATATGCGCGAATGGTCAAGGCACGAGACAGTAGGTCTCGCGCATATGCGCCTTATGTGCGCGCATATGCGCGAGCAGTCCGGTAGTTCGGATAAGGCTTCCGGCGCATATGCGCGGCCTTGTGCGCGCATATGCGCGCGACATGCAGAACAAGAACAAGCCACTTGTCTTTTTAGGTGCAACGTGTATATATATATATGTATATACAAGAAATTTGTTCATTCAGAAATGAAAGAAGAGAGAAACCGAAGCTCCAATTCCTGATGTGCGAAAATTGAACGTCACGCAAAATCCGTCCGTCTGTTTTTGAATCCGAGTACAGTACCGAGTTCCTAGCGACGACATCTACAACTGGGCGTAAGTTTTGTTACGTTTTGATGTCGTTTGAAATTATGATGTTATCAGAATTAAATAGGAATCATATATGGTGTTTCTGATACAGTAGACATCGTATAATCGAAGTCAGATTAAAGAACAGACTGCTTATGTAATTGTTATGATTTTTGGAATTGATTAATTGAGATTCGATATCAGATTTGTATTGTTATTGAAATTATGAGTTGCACCGATAATTGATTATGAGTTCTGGTATTATATCTGTGGTGTTGGAATTGACGGGGTTATCGAGACTGTATTGTTATGCCGTCGAAACATCCGTAAATTGATATTGATCAGATTCGGTATTGTTGAGATTGTATTGTTGTATCGTATGTCGATTGGCATTGATCCGATTATGTTTTGATTTGAGTATTGATCAGAACAGGTTTTGAACTAAGTATGTACTGATATTTATCTATTCGATTGTCATTATCAGATTTGATATGGACAGACTTGACTTCGATACTTCGTCTTCGTCGGACCGAGAAGATAAAGGTATAAATTAATGTTGAGTTGGGATTGCACAACTCGAGTGAGGTTTGGTTCGAGTTTCCTAAATCACATACTTTACCTTATTGTATTGATTTGATTGATGTACTTTTTCTTTTGATTTATAGACAGCAGGTATTAGACGAGTAATCTTGTGACAGAAGTGTCTGATAGTGGTGGGATCGCCACGGGCACATTGCACGATGTCATAAGATAGTGTATTGGCGATAGTGCCAAAGTCTGTCACCGGATGTTTGGCTATCGATGTGGATAGAAATGTGGCTTCTTCTATTACTGGTGATCGGTACCGTATCGATGTGGATAGAATTATAACTTCTTCTATTACTGATGATCGATATTATATCGATGTGGATAGAATCGGAGTTTTTTCTATTACTGGTGATCGATACTTTACCGATGTGGATAGAATCAGAGCTTCTTCTATTACTGGTGATCGATACCCTATCGACGTGGATAGAACTGGAGTCTTTTCTATTACTGTTGGTCGATATGGGAATGCCAACTTCTGGAAACCGGGATCCCTAGACTAGGATTGAGTCTGGTCTGAAATGTGGAGTCATGAGTCTAATTGACAGTTTATATTGAGTTACGTTGATTATGTTCCTGAATATGGTACATGATGAATTATGTTCCTGATGATGGTACATGTTTAGAATAGGATATATTCTTGATATGGATTTATATTCTGATTTGAAGACATGTTAGACATATTGTTATATGCTTTTATATTGTTTTTATGATTGCATGTATACATGATTTATACTGAGAATGTAATTCTCACCGGAGTTATCCGGCTGTTGTCTTGTTTGTATGTGTATATGGCAACAGGTGGGATAGGATCAGGGTCAAGAAGAGAACGAGGCTGGACTAGATAGCGTGGAGATCCGGGCTTCGAAGCAACTTAGGATTCAAGCACTGATAGATAATTGAACATAGTTGAATTCTTGTAGATAATACAAGATTTGTATGTTTATAATTAATATGTAATTTGAATTGAATTACATTACGTTTCCGCTTTGTATTTAAAAAAAATTTAGACCCTGTTTATTATAATTGTTTGAATTATTCCTAAAGACGATTAAGGAATGAATTAGCGTCCGGATCCCCACAGGAAGTTTAAAAAATTTGTTTTTCAACAAGAAAACAAAACCGAGCACCCTAAGCCTATAGTGTGTAGCAAATACAAAAACACGAAATGTCATACATAGGGTGTGTAGAAAATTTTACCTATAAATCTCTTGAGATCGATGTTGGCTCCAACCAAGTTGTAAACAACTTGGCTCTTCAAAGGCAAGACAATCTACAAGCTTCCTTTGAGCACACCTTGTGCTCAATATCAAGCCCACCACCAACTAGCTAGAACCTCTCTTATTTTGCACTAGAAAAATAAGAGGATTTTTCAAAGAGAAGAGAAGGATTTCCTCAACAAAATGAAGAACAAAATTGGAGAGAAAATTCACAAGGAATTTTCGGCCATAGTGTGTCTTGGAGGGAAGGGGAGACTTTTTCTTGGTGTGTGAAAAAGTTGTTGTGGTGTCCCAAAAGCTTGCCATGCCTTGGACATGAAAAAAGTTGTCTCCCAACTCTTCACCTTCCTATGCACATTCTATTTGGGCTTGTAACAACTACAAGGCACATGGACTTTTATTTAAATATCCCAAACATATTCGAGTCCATTTAGTTAAATACCCAATGTTATTTAATTAATTCAACACTTGAATTAATTTAATTATTTGGACTCTTCTAGGTCCACTAGTGTTTAATTAATTCAACACTTGAATTAATTTAATTAAATCCATAATATTGTTTATGAAAATCACAATTTTCAAATACATTATTTATTTGACCAACTTTTAATTTAGGAACACTTCCTCAAATTAAAAGTTACATTTTCCTTATAGAAGTCATACTTCTATTTTTCCTTACGCTTATAAACTCCTTTATAAGCCGTTCAACACATTGAACTATTTACTTCTCAACGGGATCTAGAAAAGCTAGCACTTGTGTGGCCCTCAATGGTTCATTGATACAACTAGCCGTGGGTTCACATCTCCATGTGATTCGAACTAAACATGTCCTTATACGAGCATACCCTCAATTGCTCCATTCTTAATTATCAACTCCTTGATAACAAGAACGTCAGAACTCAAGTCTGATAGTACCCAACCAATCATGTTAAACGCCTAGCAGCATCGCTTACATGATTCTCTAGGTATCAAATGATAGTGCCTGCAAGAACCATTCAATTATGGTTAGCGTACAGTACGGTCCCTTCATCTCATATATCCCGACCGATTCGACAACCATTGGTATATCGAGAGTTGTCAATGAATCGATACTATGTGTCATGTCGTAGTTGCATCGATGGTATAATCTAAGAAACCTCTTTCTTAATTACCACCATACTCTGATCAGAGATTTCATACTGCATACACATGAGATCACATAGGATATCCATACCCGAAGGTAAGCGGTGAATCCCCGACTACAATGCATCGACTCCTATATGTTTCGACAAAACACCAAACCTTGCCACCTGATGACCACATGAGAGTTGGTAAACAAGTCAAAGTGTAATGCTAGCACATAGAGTCTCAATGTTGTCCCGGATCATAAGGACTAATGGTGTACAACCATAAACTACGACGTTTCCACTCGATAAGTGAGAACCACTTGGAAAGTCCTTTATGGAGGGTTGTTCAGTGCACTCTACCATGAGCACCTATCTGCATGCTCGGACATCACAATGTCCCCTACCAATGAAACATGGTACTCACATCGCAGATACTAGTCTCGAACTCGAGCGGCCTATATCCTTCTTAGCGGCGGCTGAATCGACTAGGAACTGTTTAGAACATACAGTATTCCAAATATGAGTTTCATGATACTCATCATATGAGCATCTCATATTCTTTCTACTATTTGTATATTCAAGGACTTTATTTATGCAACTAGCATGGGTATACAGATAAAGATGTGCCAAAACAATAATTTCAAATATTATTAAAATAAAGATTGTTTATACATAGAGTTTCATTGTGAACACTCGGCCAACACTTGGCTCGACTGGACACCTACTCTAACAATCTCCCACTTGCACTATAGCCAACTACCCATATGCTTCAAACCCATCGTGATGCGAATCCTCGTACGAATAAAAGCAAACACGATTAATTAGAATCGGGCCCTCGGTTCAATAACGAACAAGGATCGATTATGTTGTCCCGATCTTTTGAAACAAGTAACGATTTGTGATATTCACCTATAAGAGATTAACACTTAGCAACAAATATCAACGATGATAACAATCGAATTTCAAACTGAACCTTCAAAGAACTTGTTTTGACAATCCGTGCGAAAAACAATCGACAAACGCCACAAAGATACAATCTTTGATAAGTTTGATTTGATTTTGAACAAAGCTTTAAAAGCCTTGAGGAGTGAGAGAAACTCCTCAAAATATTTTTATCAATCTGAATTATTTCGTTCATGTCTATTACAATCATTATATAACCAATAAAACATGCAAAAAGTAGTGTAAAAAGTCATAAAGAAAGTTGTGAACAAATTCTACACGGCAGGGCGCGCGGCTGCGCATGATCTCGCGCGGTGGCGCGCGTCATACTGCATTGCACCAGCCCGAGGCGCGCGGCAGTGCCGAATCACGCGCGCTGGGCGCGCGGCCGCGCCGGTTATAGCGCGCACGCGGGCGCGCGCGCAGTTCTGCTCTGCGCTAGCGCGTTCTACTGCAATGCTTCTGGCGTGCGCACAGTTCTGCACATCTGCGCTAGTACGTGCTGCTGCTTCTGCACATCTGCGCTAGCGCGTGCTGCTGCACTGCTTCTCTCGGGCCATTTTGCACTCATATGCTTGGTTGTTCGGGACTCCTTCATTATGTTATTTGTTGAACTCCACCACTTGCTTGGATATGCTTGATTCATCATTATTGAGCTTGAAGGTCCGAAACAACGACGCTCTCTAAATCTCCTTCCAATCATTTGCACGCCACGCTCGGTCAGATTCGTATCATACTCCCTTTCTTCAAAAAGATTTGTCCTCAAATCTTGTCTACCTACGCAAAAACGAAGCAAGTTAGTATTAACAAAATTTATATGACCAACATGCTTACCTTCGGGTTCAAGTTTGTAGGTTCTATTGCCCACGTGCTCCTTCAACACTGGAATTCCCAACATCACTATTGTCTTTCCTATAAACTCATCAAATTTACCACATACCAAATAATAAATGACACCAAATGATAAAATACCATTAAGTATCACAAAAATAAGGTATCTCCCCTTCTTAGACCTAGTTAACACACAATTGAAATCCATACACGTGTACGACCGTAGTTCACTAGGAATAAGATATAATTGATGCAATACATAAGAATCAAACTTAGATGCCCTTTTCCCATATCCAATGCAACCTTCACTACACCTCTTAACATACCTCATCATATGCAACCAACAAATATAATCATGTATTTTATCAAAGATAAAGACACAACTATATGCATCACCAGAACGTAACTCATGCAATGAATTTAGAATAAACAATTTGTCCTCCTTAAAATTGTATTCATTATGATCATAAAAATTCTTACGTGCAATGCATCTTTCACAATTCCACTTAATGTACCTCTTCATATGCAATCATAGTAAAAATTCATACATAATATATATGGCTCTAGTTACTTCATGGCTACCAATTAAACAAATATCACGTGCCTCCATATCAAGCAACAACTCATGCAATGGATGTAGGATGAAAAATTTATTTTCTTTAAATAGGTATTCATCATAAACAAAGAAATAATTGTAACGCCCCGAAAATTTAAAGGCCCATGCGAACCACATGCATTTGAATTATTAAATTCTCCTGTATTTTAATTAAATGTTTTAATTGCATGAACTAATTATGTTGTTCATATTTGCATGTTTAAAATATATTTTTCTTCATGATTGCATTAAAATATATTTTTAAAGGTTATTCGAGTTGCGATCGAGGAACGGAGACCGAGGGCTGAAAAATAGAAAATGTTTTTATTAAATAATTGTTTTTAATTATTTAAAATATGGGTGATGTTTTTTCTTATTTTTAAAAATAAGGGGATTTTGAGGTGATTTTATACGCCGAGATTTAAATTTTATCGGTGTTGGATTTTTAACAAAAATATGAACATATTAGGAACCCGGCTAATAAATTCACAAACTTTCCTAAACAAAATTATTTTAAAACCTTAATTAAGCACTAATGGGCCTAATTACCTATTTAATGGGCCTAAGCCTTATTAGTGATTAATTAAGAGTATTTAAAGTACAAAAACCCTTCCCCACCCTCATTGTCACACGCCACTTTCATAATTCAGCACACCAATTCTCCCCAATCATAATACACGATACACACATAGAATATTTTGAAGAGAAAAGTTCGAAAGTTCAAGGAGGATTCAGCCTAGGTTTCTTGTCGCCGTTCTTCGCTTCTTCAACGGATATTCGTGCGTTAAATACGCAAAGGCACGCCATATTCTGCTTTTACTCATCATTCACACCATAGTATTTTATTTAATTGAATTTTGCATGAAAAACAAGTGATTTCTTATTTATTTTCGTTTTACAAGAACATGGATTTTTAAAGCTTGGGTATTGTTTCAAAATAATGTTTGTATGTTTGAAAAGGGGCTGCCATGATTAGGACATGTTTAGGCAACGTTTTTCATGAATTACAGAGTCCTAAGAACCCACATACATGCTGCAAGCACGAACCGATTACGTTGGAACCGAATTCGAATGTTTGAATCTTAGGTGATCGGGTTTCATGAATTACGATGCATGGCTTGGCTCGGTTGCATCCAGGGCTGGGCTAGAGTCATGAGGGGTTAGGGTTTGAGTCCTAGCCAGCCTAGGACTCAAGGGTCACGGTTGGGGAGGAGTCCTAGCAAGCTAGGACTCCACCCAAGATCACCCGAGAAGCATGGAGTGGCGCGCAGGTGGGCAGCTGTTGTGCAGGAAGAAAGAGGCTCGGCCTGGGGGTCTGGGCAGGGGCTAGGTTAGGTCCTAAGGGTCCTAAGAGGGTGCTTGAGGGGATGGTTCAAGGGGTGGCTCGTTGGGTAAAGGGCTAGCAACATAAACAAGAGTTATAGTGCATGTGGGTTTCTCGGCCAAGCATGCGTTTCTGATGTATGAGTTCGGTGTTCCACTTGGGGTCGAGTCCTATGGGTTCTATGGGTCCTAGGGTGCCTAGATGGTCTGGTCACGAGTTGATGCAGGGTGGCTCGATGGGGCTCGAGCCAAGCACAGAAAACGTGAGGGAGAAGTTTTTTGGCAGCAAGTTAGGCGTGAGTTGCTGTCAAGGTTCAGGTGCTTCGATGCTGGGTGTTGGGGCTTTGGGATGGTTTGGGCTTGGTCTGGGCGTTGTCTAGGGAAGGTTAGGGTCGTGTGGGCCCGGTGGTGGCTCGGCTGGAAGTGTCCTAGGTTGGCTAGGAGTCCTTATGTGCTTAGGAGTTACACACACATACACGGGCAGATTTTGGGCAGAGTTCAGTAGGCTTTTTGAACGGGTTAGGGTCATGATTTTGGGCTGGGCTTTCACAGTAGGGTCCCTAGATGGGTTGGCTAGGTTTTGGTTCGAGGTGGCTCGGGCGCGGCTCGAGTATTTTGGGAGATGGCTCGGGTGGTTCGCTTAGGTGTCATATTTCGAAATTAAAGAACTAAAAACGAATCCAAGGGTCCACGGGGGTGGCTCATGACTTGGAAGGGTAGAATAAATCATAAAAAGGTTATGTTTAAAATTTGGGATCAAAATCATGAGTTTTGGATTTATTCGTGATTTAATCGCCATACGAAATGCTAATTAACGAGTTAATTGAAACGCCTAGTTTATGCCTTATAAAATTATGAAAAATTAGGGTTTAACCTTAAATAATTATTAGAAGCCTAAGTTTTTAATTTGGGAATTTTATATTAAGGTTTGGTTTAATTCGAGATTAAAATGCATTAATACGTCACATTTAAAGATTTATTTAAAAATCCTCGTTTTAAGCTAAATAAAAATATGAGAAAATTCATGTAGGCTTAAATAATTATTTGGGACATGTTAGAACTAATGGAATTAAGAAAATGTCAAAACCGAGAAATTTTACGTCTAGGGGTAAAACGGTCATTATACACCTAGAAATTAGTAAACGTCATGGCAGTGCCCTATTTGCTGTTTTATGTGCTAATATGATTAATTTTTATAGTTATGGATGTTTATGGAAATTGTTTTATGCTAAAATATTATTTTAAATGTTTATGGAATTTTATATATTAAAATGATCTTTTAAATATTTAGGGAATTTTATATGTTTATGACTTAATATGTTAAAATGTTATTGTAAATGTTTTGAGGTTAAAATGTCATTTTAAATTTTTATGAAAAGTTCATGATTAAATTATGATTTTTAAATGTCTAAGAGATTTTTATGACTTAAGAAGACATTTAAAATACATGTTGCATGCTTGGTTTCAAAAATGAAAAACGTAATGATATTCATGATTTTTCTAAAGTGGTGTGAATGAAAAATGTTGAAGGATGTGAAATAATTGTGACTAATTCGTTAATGTTGGCGACGTCGTGAGGGTTATGGTCCCAGTGGGAGCCCGACGATCGTGTTTCCATCATTGCGAATATGTGGTAACGGTTTTGTGGTAACAGAAGAATGGGAATATCGTGAGGGGAAAAGGCCCCAGAGGGAGCCCATTTATGGGAAAAGGCCCCCAGAGGGAGCCCCGACGATCGTATTTCTATTCGAATCATGATAGGCCAGGGCCCAGTTGACCGGTGAGAGTGTTGCTGGTGTCCCCCGCCGCCCAGTACTGTGGTTTTATGTAGATGGATCCATCGACCCTCATGAGCATGATCAGGAAAGTCACAATTAACGATCTGAATTCAACAAAAGGAAAAAGGAAAAGGAAAAGGAAAAGGAAAAATGTTTATGATCATGAAAAATGTTTTATGTCATGTCATGTTGAGGAAAAAGGGAAAATGTTAAGGTTTATGATTGCATGTCATGAAAAAGTATTTTATGAAAATTTTTATGTTTAAAGTTTTATGCATCATGAAAATATTTACGAAAATGTTTATGTTTATGCATCTTCATGAAAACGATATTTTAAGTACAAATATTTTTTACCGTTATATGTTAACTGTATTACGTATTACTCGTTATCAAGAATATGACGTGTTGAGTCTTTAGACTCACTAGGTGTGTATGATGCAGGTGATTATGATAATATGTTAATGGAGGTCTTGATGGTTGATTTGACTGGACTGGAGGTGCACATAACCCGAGGACCGACGCTAGTTTTCCGCACTAGTTATGATTTATGATTTTAAGTTATATTAAAGATATTTTTATGACTTTTATTTATGTTATGGGAGATTTTTGAGAGGTTATAGTATGGGCTATACTTTTCAAATTATTGCTTTTTAGGTTTGGTAAAATATGCGACGATTTCATTTTATCACTATTGCACTTGGTTTTTAAAATGCTAGTTGGTTAATGTTTAATTTTAAAGGGTAAAATATTTTATAAAAATATTTTCATGTGAGCTTTGTACATGGCCGAAAATTGAGTGTTTAAAAAAAAAAATTTTCTAGTACTTTTTAAGAAAACGAACAGCAGACGTTTCAATAATCATGTTCATCCTTGCACCTCTCAAAACCATCAAACAAGCATAAATCATGCAAATAGAGCACCGTAAATATACTATCCATGTAATCTTCACAACCATCACCAATCAAATATAAATCATGGAAATAGGACACGTCACATAAACTATCAATGTAATATCTTATCTTATCACAAAATCTAAGTCTAATGTATATAAACCCTTGTAGTAAACAAACCCCATCAACTTTGTAAATCGTGAGACATTCAAAATTTAGAGTAGGTACATGCAATTCATCCGTAGTATCACATCCATAACAATCAATAAATAAGAATAAATTTACATCTGGCCCCTTAACCACCAAATTTGCAACACATTCTCCAAGCTTTGGAAAATGATACATCAAAGAATTAAGATAAGGATGAAAGTCATACCTCATGGTTGTTGTGTTGGCAACTAACCTTACCTCATCGCGATGGTACTTGTATTCTCGAGGCTCGGACCCTTGGGTTCTCCCTTTAGTAAGAATCACTTGTCTCCTTAGCATGACAACCCCAAGAACCTGCAAATAAAAAATAGCAATGCTCGGGATTGAACCGGCTATATCATCACCATAACAATAAACCACTTTCTACAAATGTATATGAAATGGTTTATGCAAGAATAAGCAACTCTCCACCTCACTTTTTTCACTCTTTTGGGCCTTTAATTTATTTTTCTTTTTTTTTTTCCTTTGGCCTCTCTTTCTTTTTCTTTTCTCTCTTTTTTCTTTTCTATGGCCATCTCACTCATTTGTTCTCTCTTTCTTTCGGCCATTTTAATTTCTTTTTCGCTCAATTCAAGGAATTTCAATTGATTCTCAAGAACAACAATTGGGTATAATTGAACAAATGAAGTATTTAGTTCCTCAAGAAGTTGATCTACGGTAGTTCCACCTTGCCTACTCTCCGCCTCCATAGCAGAGAAATTAAACACTTCTCCCTCATCTAATGATTCAACCTCCACTATATATTGTTCAACATCATTCGACTCACCAACTAATTGAATACCATCATCATCAAATCTAGCCTCAACTTCAGATTTAAGTTCAGCAACAACATCAGATTCAGGCTCAACAGATGATTCTACTATGGCAACCTTATCACGTGGACATTGATTGATATCATGACCAATTTCTAAACACCAACAACATATAATATCACAAGTACTAGAATTTGAGTTTTTACTTGTACCTTGATATTCATATTTGCTAGCTTCAACTCTCGACTCATTCTTTGGCCTAGCAACTGAGTTTCTCTTCCAAGCTTGTCCTCCAAGTGGATATCAACGACTCCCCTTGCAAACCACGTTCACCTCTTATGCCAACTCCTCTATCTTCCTCACATCGCATACCATCATCCCTATCCAAATGCGATGCTCTATTCCTCCCAAATCTACTACCTCGTCTATTCCCATCAACATGCCTATCATACATCTCCTCTTCTTCACACCTCCTATATTTTTTTCGTAGAGGCTTAAACTCTTTCTCCCACATTTTATCCAATCCTCCTAACATTGATTGAAATTGACGATCGTCAATCATTATACCTGCAAGAAAAGGTTAGTATAAAACAATAATAGATAAGTTTCCTCACCACGAAATCCTCACTGGTCACTCCAATGGAAATTCACTCGACTCTCCTTTTTTTTTTCATTTTTCTCACTACAACACCGGTCACTCCAAAGAAATAACGCTCGCACTCAAGTGTTTTTCACTCGAATTTGATAGTTCTCTCTAAGATGTGCTCAAGCTTTGTACTTGTATATCAAACTAACAAGATTCAACTCGTGGACACTCGCAACTGTCTCACTTGGACTGCGCAAAACAAAGAACGCTAGAATAACGCAGATCTTACAATAATACAAATGATAACACGGATCTTAAAACAGAATCGAAGTTTTAGAAAGATCTTGAATAAAAAAGAAAAGATAACACAGATCTGAGAACAAAATGAAATTTTAAACAGATCTGAAAATAGAAACAAAAGGATAACACAGATCTGATAACAGAACGGATTATTTTTTTTAGACAGATCTGAAAATAACAACAACGACGATAACTTACTTGAATCAAATAGAACCTGGCTCTGATACCAAATGATGCGAATCCTCGTACGAATAAAAGCAAACACGATTAATTAGAATAGCGCCCTCAATTCAACAACGAACAAGGATCGATTATGTTGTCCCGATCTTTTGAAACAAGTAACGATTTGTGATATTAACCTCTAAGCGATTAACACTTAGCAACAAATATCAACGATGATAACAATCGAATTTCAAACGAACCTTCAAAGAACTTGTTTTGACAATCCGTGCGAAAAACAATCGACAAACGCCACAAAGATTCAATCTTTGATAAGTTTGATTTGATTTTGAACAAAGCTTTAAAAGCCTTGAGAATTGAGAGAAACTCCTCAAAATATTTTTATCAATCTGAATTATTTCGTTCATGTCTATTACAATCATTATATAACCAATAAAACATGCAAAAATTAGTGTAAAAAGTCATAAAGAAAGTTGTGAACAAATTCTACACGGCAGGGCGCGCGGCTGCGCATGATCTCGCGCGGTGGCGCGCGTCATTCTGCATTGCACCAGCCCGGGGCGCGCGGCAGCGCTGAATCACGCGCGCTGGCGCGCATGGCGCGGCCGCGCCGGTTATGGCGCGCACGCGCGCATGCGGCTGCGCCTCTTCTGGCGCGGGCGCGCGCGCAGTTCTGCTCTGCGCTAGCGCGTGCTGCTGCAAAGCCTCTGGCGTGCGCACAGTTCTGCACATCTGCGCTAGTACGTGCTGCTGCTTCTGCACATCTGCGCTAGCGCGTGCTGCTGCACTGCTTCTCTCGGGCCATTTTGCACTTATATGCTTGGTTGTTCGGGACTCCTTCATTATGTTATTTGTTGAACTTTACTACTTGCTTGGATATGCTTGATTAATCATTATTGAGCTTGAAGGTCCGAAACAACGACGCTCTCTAAATCTCCTTCCAATCATTTGCACGCTACGCTCGGTCAGATTCGTATCACATCGATTCGCGATGCTTCTCAAATAATGGTCCAGGTAAAGACTTAGTTAGCGGATCAGCAACATTATCTGCGGAGCCGACTTTGTCAATCGAGACTTCTCCTCTTTCCACAATCTCTCGGAGGATGTGGTACTTTCTCAATACATGTTTGGACTTCTGATGAGACCTTGGCTCCTTTGCTTGAGCAATGGCTCCAATGTTGTCACAAAACATCGGGTCAGAAGTAACTCCATTAGGAATGACGTCCAACTCTTGGACAAAATTCCTTATCCAAACAGCCTCCTTTGCTGCATCTGATGCAGCAATGTATTCGGCCTCAGTAGTGGAATCCGCAGTACTGTCTTGCATGGAACTCTTCCAAGAGACAGCAACACCGTTGAGCATGAATACGAACCTAGAGGTTGACTTCGAGTCATATATATCGCTTTGGAATCTAGAGTCGGTATAGCCTTCCAATTTCAGTTCCCCACCACCATAGAGCAAGAACAATTCATTGGTCCTTCTCAAATACTTGAGGATGTCTTTCACAGCTTTCCAATGTGGAAGACCGTGGTTCGATTGATATCTACTCAATACACTTAGTGCGAAAGCCACGTCAGGACGTGTAGATATCATCCCATACATGATGCTACCAATTGCAAATGCATACGGAATGCGTGTCATCGCCACTATCTCTGCATCAGTCTTGGGAGACATAGACTTTGATAGGGACACGCCATGACACATTGGTAGATGTCCTCTCTTGGACTCATCCATCGAGAACGCTTCACGATGGTATCAATGTATGTGGATTGGGTGAGACCAAGCAATCTTCTCGATCTATCTATATAGATCTGTATTCCCAATACAAAAGATGCTTCACCCAAGTCCTGCATCGAGAACCTACTCGCTAACTATATTTTAGTTGATTGCAACATTCCTACATCATTCCCAATTAGTAGAATGTCATCAACATAAAGCATCAGGAATGTCACAGCACTCCCACTGACCTTCTTATACACATAGGGTTCCTCAGGATTCTTAGTAAAACCAAACCCTTTGATTGTACTATCGAATCTAAGGTTCCAACTCCTAGATGCCTGCTTAAACCATAACTATATCTATGAAGTTTGCAAACCATATGCTCACTTCCAACAGATGTAAACCCTTCAGGTTGAGACATGTAAATCTCTTCCTTAATATCCCCATTAAGAAAGGCTGTCTTGACATCCATATGCCATATCTCATAGTCATACCGTGCAGGCTATGGCTAGCAATATCCTAATGACTTGAACATTACAATTGGAGAAAAGGTTTCCTCAAAGTCAACTCCTTGTATTTGAGTATATCCTTTTGCCACCAATCGCACCTTGAAGGTCAATACCTTCCCATCCGCCCCAAGTTTCCCCTTGTAAATCCATTTACACCCTATGGGAACAATTCCCTCAGGTGGATCCACGAGATTCCACACTTGGTTCGAATGCATGGAATTCATCTCGGATTCTATTGCTTCAAGCCACTTGGATGAATCGGCATCAGATAACGCTTCCTTGAATGTCCCGGGATCACATCCATGGTTAGGCTCATCATGGCCCTCTTCAAGTAGCAGACCATACCTCATAGGTGGTCTTGAGACTCTCTCAGTTCTTCTAGGAGCTTGTATTTCCTCTCTTGGCTCTTCGGGTAAGGGTTCTATAATTGTGGGTGTCTTTTGAAGCTGTTCGAGTTCTATCATCTGCCCTTTTCTATCCAATAGAAATTCCTTTTCCAAAAAGGTTGCATTCCTAGAAACAAACACCTTTGTTTCTTGGGGATGATAGAAATAATATCCAACTGAATTTCTTGGATATCCCACAAAGTAACATAAATTGGATCGACTATCCAATATATCTCCCACTACCTGCTTCACATGAGCAGGGCACCCCCATATTCTAAGATAAGAATACATGGGAGGCTTACCCATCCATATCTCATATGGTGTCTTATCAACTGCCTCTGAATGGATATTGTTCAACAACAGTGCCGCAGTCTCAAGCGCATATCCCCAAAAGGATGGCGGTAACTCCGTGAACCCCATCATAGACCGAACCATGTCCATCAAAGTCCGGTTATGACGCTCTGAAACACCATTCAACTGTGGTGTAGCAGGCGGAGTCCACTGCGAGTATTCATCTAGCAACCTCCCATTTATCTTCCTAGACATTCCTCCCCTCCCCATTTTCGAAATTTCAGAGTAAAAACCTTCACAAAAAACGTGAGAAGCTAGGGAGAAATAAGAGAGAAAACACAAGAAAAATAAAAGAGAAAACAAGAGAAGAGAACTCCGCCTCCGCCGCGCCGTGTCGTCGTATTAGTTCGTTTTCTTTTCAAATGAAATCCAGGCATGTGTATATTTTCCCTCGCTCTTCAATCAAGTCATAATATGATTTTTAAAACATTACATGATCATGATTTATAGCCAAGAACCGAAATTTTTCAGCAACATGATCACAGAATTCTGCACAGTTTTTTTTGGGGGTTCTTCATGCTTCACGGTTTTGGCTGTTTTGATGGTTTCAGGCGGTTGGCTTGTGCCCAGGCTCCCAAGGCTGCATCTAGACACGCACTAAGACATGTTAGGATCATATTGGTCCATTCGTTCAAGCCCCATACCCGCTGGAAATTCAGAAATGACAGCAACTCCCCTCTAGTGTCATATTGTGCTTCGATTTTTCGGTTTTGCTGTCAAGGTTGATGGTTCTGATCTTGGCTGCCAAAAGAATAATGAGGGAAAAGAAAATGAGAGGAAAGAGGTAAAAAAAAACATATATGGTCCAAAAGAGTGAGTTGAAAAAATTGTTGCACACACATGATCCACTTGTGTTGATTCTTTGCAAAGAGATTCTCTTTAACACAAGTGATATAGCCGGATCCCTTCCGAGCATTGTTGTTTCACTTTTGTAGGAGTTTGAAGATGTATTTCCGGAGGAGCTATCTCAAGGATTTCCACCATTGAGGGGAATCGAGCACCAAATCGATTTCGTGTCGGGGAGTGCATTGCCAAATCGTCCAGCCTATAGGAGCAATCCGGAGGAGACTAAGGAACTTCAGCGGCAGGTAAGTGAGTTGTTAGATAGGGGTTTTGTGCGTGAGTACATGTCACCCTGTGCTGTACCTGTTTTACTTGTTCCTAAGAAAGATGGCTCATGGCGTATGTGTGTCGATTGTAGAGCAATCAATAACATAACCATTAAGTATAGGCATCCCATACCTAGACTAGATGATATGTTAGATGAATTGCATGGTGCTTGTATCTTTAGCAAAATTTATTTGAAGAGTGGGTATCATCAAATTAGAATGAGAGAAGGTGATGAGTGGAAAACTGCTTTTAAACCAAATACGGGTTATATGAGTGGATGGTCATGTCCTTTGGCTTAACTAACGCTCCTAGCACCTTTATGAGGTTAATGAATCATGTTTTGCGTGCACACATAGGAAAGTTTGTTGTGATTTATTTTGATGATATCTTAGTGTATAGCAAAAACTTGGATGAGCATGTTGAGCATTTGAGACTTGTACTGACAACACTTAAGGCTGAACATTTATATGCTAATCTTAAGAAATTTTGATTTTTGTACAAGCAAACTTGTCTTTCTTGGTTTTGTGGTAAGTTCACAGGGTATACAAGTGCTATTCGAGATTGGCCAACACCTGCTACTGTTGGTCAAGTCCAAAGTTTTCATGGTCTTGCAATCTTCTATAGGAGGTTTGTAAAAGATTTTAGCACAGTGGTTGCACCGATGACGGCAGTAATTAAGAAGAACGTTCCATTCCATTGGGGCGAGGAGCAAGAGAAGTCTTTTAATATTATTAAACAAAAATTAATTAATGCGCCTTTACTTGTTTTGCCTGATTTTTCTAATACTTTTGAAATTGAATGTGATGCTTCAGGTATAGGTATTGGTGGGGTTTTGATGCAAGGAGGACGACCAGTGGCGTACTTTAGTGAGAAACTTAATGGAGCAGCACTGAACTATCCAACGTATGACAAGGAGTTGTACGCGCTTGCGAGGACTTTGGAGATGTGGCAACACTACTCGAGGCCTAAGGAGTTTGTGATCCATACCGATCATGAGTCTCTAAAGTACCTTAAGGGACAACAGAAACTGAACAGGCGGCATGCCAAGTGGGTGGTATTCATAGGTACATTTCCCTACATAATAAAATACAAACAAGGTAAGGATAATGTAGTGGCCGACGCACTATCACGGAGGTACGTATTAATCTCTACCTTGGAGTCGAAAATCTTGGGATTTGAGCATGTGAAAGAGTTGTATTTGTTGGATGAGGATTTTAAGGAGATATTTGAAACATGTATGCATGGTCCACATGACAAATTTTATTTGCATAATGGGTTTTTATTTAGAGAAGATAGATTGTGCATTCCTAAGTCATCAATTCGTGAGTTACTTGTAAGGGAGGCACATGGTGGCGGTTTGATGATACGAAACCTCGTACGAATGAAAAGCAAGCACGAATATTGAAATCGCACCCTCAATTCAATAATGAACAAGAATCGATTATGTTGTCCCGATCTTTTGAAACAAGTAACGATTTGTGATATTTACCTCTAAGCGATTATAACTTAGCAACATATATCAACGATAATAACAATCGAATTTCAAATGAACATTCAAAGAACTTGTTTTGACAATCCGTGCGAAAAACAATCGACAAACGCCACAAAGATACAATCTTTGATAAGTTTGATTTGTGTTGAAGATCAAAGCAAAATGCCTTGAATATTGAGAGAAATCTCCAATAATATGTTTAAAGTCTGAAATTATTTCGTTCATGGTCTGATACAATGCATATATAATCAATAAAGCATGAAAAAGTAGTGTAAAAAGGCTTAATTAAGATAACTAGCAAATTTGACACGGAAGTGAAGACCGCGGGTGCGCTGATGATTCGACCGCGGGTGCGGTGCAGCTTCGGGAATTTTTTTTAAATTCGATTATCATGGACCGCGGGTGCGGTCCCTGTTTTAGCGTGCGGTGCAGCTTCGGCAATTGCACTTGAATAACATTCCAAAGACCTCCAATATTATTTCCATGATTCCCAACCTCCTCTAATTTAGTCACCCAATTTGTAGATTCTCCTTGGTAGTTTATCATGAGTCCTTGAAGTGCTTCTTTAAACTTCTTGCTACGTCCCCTCGTTATAGGACCTTCGGGCAACTCCAACGACTCCCATACTTTCTTTGGTGCTTGATCAACCACGTTTGCATCATTCTCCCTTTCTTGAAAAGGATTTGTCCTCAAATCTTGATCATCTCCTACATCAAACAACGAAAGATCACTAAAATTAAAAGTAGAACTGACATTGTACTCACCTGGTAGGTCTAATTTGTAGGCATTGTCGTTGATCTTTTCAAGCACTTGAAATGGTCCATCACCCCTAGGTAAGAGTTTCGAACGTCGCTTTTTTAGAAATCTTTCATTTCTTAAGTGCAACCACACCCAATCTCCCTTTTAGGAAATGAGAGAAATGAAGTCCACTCATCCATTTAACTCACTTAAATCTCAAAACACGCTTCTAATGTTCATGCACCGCGGGTGCGCTCCAACATGCACCGCGGGTGCGCTATGCCTTCGGCATTCCAACCAAAAATCCAAACATGACGACCGCGGGTGCGGTAACCTTTACACCGCGGGTGCGGTGCTAAAATGAATGCAGGTGCAGTAACCTTACTGGAAAAACAATCGAAACTTTGAACCATGAAACCGCGGGTGCGGTTCTTTACTGACCGCGGGTGCGGTCACCTCTGTATCCAACAACCAACTCTTCGCAACAAAGATCGAATCGCAACGCTGATAAAATACAACTACCATCAACTAATAACAACAATGCCACAAAACAATAATAACCAACAATACTATGACCCATAATCACAACTCTTAACATCTAAACCAAATAATCCATAAACATACGAAAACTTAAACCATACCGTTCATCAGGCTTGGCTATTACAATTGCAGAGGCCCTAAAACTTCTTGCTTGAAAATTTGCGGAAAATTAAAAATTTTCTTTTTAAAAGAACTTAAATGGCCTCATTCATAAAATCACTGGTGAATCAAGTTCAATATTTCAAAATATTGCAGCGGAAGAAAATAAAGTTTGCCAAAAATCACAATTTAAAAATATCCAACGACTGATAAAATGTTTGCGGAATAAAATAACAACTGCTGCTCTGAGGTCCTCGGGTGCCACTACTGCCGACCCAAGCTGGCTCACTGGTCCCCGCCCTCGGCCCTGGCCTCATCAGTACCTACAACAATCAAGTCTAGTGAGCCTAAAGACTCAGCATGCATATATCGCAGGTAACGAGTAAAAATTTGAATTAAAATATGCATGAGTTAACATATCCTGTCCTGAGGCATGCTGAAAATAATCTGTACTGAGCAATTATAATACGTGCATAACTGAACTGATAATCACAGAAAAAAATGTTTGCTCCTTGGAGCCTGTACTGAAATAATTGATAAAATTTTCTGTTGAAATTATGTTTTACGCCTGTGGCCCCTGCACTAAGCTGAACTGATCGGTAACTGGCTACCGGGGAGGCTGAAACTGAACTGAGCTGGCCGATCACTGGCGACCGGGTGGTACCATACTGAACTGATCGGTCACTGGCGACCGTATAAAATAACACTCCCACATAGTGAATGAACCACAAGACATATCGCATATATCTCAAAAATAATCATTTTCTATTTAATGCACGTAAAATAATTAACTGGCATAATGAAAATTCCTGTAATTTTACCAACTGGATTGGATTGGATCGTCCCCAGGCTCGCTGCAACCTAACTGTGCCATGAAAAATATGCAATAGCTTAAACATGACCAACTACGCAATTTACGTTCAAAAGATGCGACTATGATGCCTAATGACTTCGCATTTAATCATGACTCCGAGCCAACCTGAACCGACACCGAACCGACGTATAGTCATGATTAAAATACGCTGAAAAATCATAAAATAATGCTCCTAAAATGATAGGGTCGAAATCTAGGTGGAATGGAGGCCAAAACACGAAACGCTCTTTCGAGAGTCAATTTGGCACATCGCACCGTAAATTCTCGTACGACCTCAAAAATGATCCAAATGACGAACGGTCAAAAACATGACCTTCCTAACTAAATGAGGCACTGTCCAGTCCAAGGCCATGGGCTAAAAGCCAACCAAGAACTCGAACGAGCCACCAAACCGACACTGCAACTTGCTGTAATTTTCCAGCAACTGTACAATCGTGTAACTTGTGTTGTTTTCGAGACTACCGGCCATTGGGGCGTGAACCACCGACCAGAGACTCTTACCAACATCCCAAGGAGTGATTTGAACCATGGATAAGGGCCCTAGGCCAGCCACAATCCGCGTCACACCAAAACTCAACCGAAACTCCAACCGAGAACCAACGTGCATGCGTGTGTAGTGTTTTGCTTAGATCGATGTCTTGCGTCTTTCCAGTGGCCATTTGATTGACCATGGCACGATCTAGACATATAGGGGCATGGTATGAACCGTGGCTATGGGCCATAGGCCAACCAAGATCCATACCAAGCAACCAAAAACCGAAACCATATGCTGAACCAATGAAGAAGCCGAATGGGGAAAGGGGCTGTTCTTGTTGATTATTTAAAAACCTGATGAGCCATGGACCAAGCCACCAAAAGGGCGACTTAGTCACGTCTTAGAAATACTAGGGGAGTGATCTAACCACGGCTAAGAGCCCTTAGGGCAGCCGAGATCAGATCAAACCCTCAAGACAGGAAACTGAAATTTTCGAACACCATTTTCTGCACCTATGGGGCTTGCTGTCATTTCGGTTTTTCCAGTAAGCATGGGACTGAAATAAACATTCTAACATGGCCCTAACATGTCCTAGTACATGTCCATATGCAGCCTTCGAGTCCCTGGAACGATCCATCCCTGAAATCGAAACAAAACATACCAATCGTGAAGCATGGAAGTCGATAAAAAAAATCTGTGCAGAATTTTCGTTTCTTGTCTACTGAAAATTTCGGTTTTTTTTTAATGATAAATCTTGATCATGTACTGAAAAATAAATTATAATATGACTTGATTGAGGTTTTGAAAGAATCTAGACATGCCTGGTTATCGTTTGAAATGAAAACGAAAAGAAGAGACGAGACGGCGCGGAGGAGACGGAGCGCTTTCTTGTCTACCTTTCTTGCTCTCGATTTTTTCTTTCTTTCCCTCTAGCTAAGACTCACGATTTTTTTCACACAAATGGGGCTCTGAATGGTGCTGAATTCGGTGGTGAGGGAGGGAGAAAATGGTTGGGGAGTGAGATAAGATGGGTGCAAAATATAAGGAAGAATCAAGACCAAGTCCACTCTCCTTTTGAAATTTGAATTATTGTTTGATATCAAGTCTACTTGGGGATGAGGTGGCCGAATTTATGCATGGTAGTCTAGGTTAGAATGAGGTTAATTAATAATTTAATGGTGCTCCAAAACAAAAAGAATTATCCTCCTAATTAAATACCAAGAAGGGGTCAAAGGTGATGAGTTGGCAAATGAATCTTCTAGCAACTAAGGCTGGCCGAAAATGCATAATAAAATAAAGGGGAAATGTTGTTTATTTACTAAATTAATAACTCTTAAAAGCCTCATTAATCCCTTAAATAATTTAGTGAATAAAACCATTAATTATGCAACTTAAATGAGTTTATTTCTTAATCACCTCAAGCAACTTAAATTAATTCCTCAAACCTCCTTTTTAACTTAAATGAACTTACTTGCTAGCTAAATTAACTTCTGGAAATATTTCTCGAATCTTAAATTCTATCTCAAAACTCCGACTCCAGTCCGGCCTCACTGAAATAACTGAAATGCTAAAAATCAAACTACTGAACTGAAATAATAAAATAATTAACTTCAAAGAAATGCATTTAAATAATCATGCAATGAAGTCAATTAAATTTAAAAATCTAGAATTATGCATGGCTTATACGTAGACTGATTTACGGGTTCTACAACAATCTCCCCTCCTTAAGGGAATTTCGTCCTCGAAATTGACGTCACTGCGCAAACAACTCAGGATACTTCTCTTTTATCTCATCCTCTAGTTCCCACGTGGCTTCTTCAATCAAATGATTCCTCCAAAGGACTTGAACAATGCCGATCTCTTTGTTTCTCAACACTTTAACTTTGCGATCCAGAATCTGGACCGGAATCTCTTGATAAGTAAATTCGGCGTCAAATCCAATGGCTCGTGGCGAAGAACATGGGAAGGATTCGCAATATACTTCCTGAGCATTGAAACATGAAAAACATTGTGAACTCTGTCAAGATCTGGGCGGTAGGGCCTGTAAGCTCAATCACCAACTCTATCCAAGATCTCAAATGGGCCAATAAATCTCGGACTCAACTTTCCCTTCTTGCCAAACCGCATCACACCCTTAAGAGGTGCTATCTTCAAGAACACATGGTCGCCCACCTCAAACTGCAACGGCCTACGACACACATCAGCATAACTCTTCTGTCTCGACTGTGCTGTCTTCATCCTCTCTCGAATAACAGCAACAACATCAGCTGTCTGTTGGACCAACTCTGGACCCAACATCTTCCTCTCACCAATCTAATCCCAATACAAGGGAAATCTACACTTTCTGCCATAAATTGCTTCATACGGTGCCATGCCAATTGTCGCTTGGTAGCTATTATTGTACGTGAACTCAACAAGAGGCAATTTAGAATCCCAGCTACCAGGATAATCTATAGTACAAGCTCTGAGCATATCCTCTAAAATCTGAATAACTCTCTCTGATTGACCATCACTCTGGGGATGATATGCTGTACTGAATGCTAACCGTGTACCCAAGGCTCTGTGCAAACTCTTCCAAAACTCTGAAGTAAATCTAGGGTCACGATCAGACACAATCGACACAGGAACACCATGAAGTCTAACAATCTCTGCTATATACTCTTCGGCATACTGGTTCATGGAATACGTTGTCTTAATTGGAAGAAAATGCGCTGACTTGGTCAACCGATCAACGATAACCCAAATAGAGTTAAAACCTTTCAGCGTCCTTGGAAGACCAGTCACGAAGTCCATCGTACTATGCTCCCATTTCCATAGAGGAATCGGTAATGACAGCAATGTCCCAGCAGGTCTCTGATGCTCGATTTTCACCTGCTGACAAGTTAGGCACTGAGAAATAAACATGGCAATATCATTCTTCATACCTGGCCACCAATAGAGTCTACGAAGATCCTGATACATCTTGGTGCTGCCTGGATGTATCGAGTATGGCGCGGTATGTGCCTCTGTCAAGACGTCTCGCCGAATATCATCACCAACAGGAATACATATACGGCCTCTGAAAGTCACCAAACCATCTCCATTCAATCCAAACTCTGAATTACCTCTCTCCTCTGCTCTGGCTCTCAACTCTGTCAACTGCGAATCATTGACCTGCTCTCTACGGATCCTGTCCGTCAATGTAGCCCGAATGACCAATGCTGAAAAGCGAGCAATGGTTCCCGGAACAACCAAAGCTATCTTTTCTCGCTGCAAATCTAACAACAATGGCTTTTGAATCAAAGAATTCAAAGAAGAACTCGACTTACGGCTCAAAGCATCTGCTACAACATTTGCCTTCCCTGGGTGGTAACTAATCGTCACATCATAATCTTTGACAAGCTCTAACCACCGACTCTCTCTCATATTGAGTTCTTTCTGGGAAAACAAATACTTCAAACTCTTGTGGTCCGTGAAAATTTCACACTTTTCGCCATATAAGTAATGTCTCCAGATTTTCAAGGCGAAAACCACAGCTGCCAGCTCCAGATCGTGCGTAGGATAATTATTCTCGTAGTCCTTCAACTGGCGAGAAGCATAAGCTATAATTTTCCCACGCTGCATCAGCACTGCACCAAGACCCTTCTTCGACGCATCAGTGTAAACAACAAAGTCCTCTGAACCACTGGGCAATGCAAGTACAGGAGCTGACGTCAACTTATCTTTCAACTCTTGGAATGAACTTTGGCAATCATTGGACCACTCAAACTTCACAGTCTTCCTCGTCAGATTGGTTAACGGCAGGGCAATCTTGTAAAAATCTGAAATGAAACGACGATAATAACCCGCCAAACCAAGAAAACTACGTACCTCTGATACAGTGGTAGGAATAGACCACTTCTGAATCGCCTCAATCTTTACTGGGTCAACAGCTATACCATCCTTCGAAACAACATGGCCTAAGAAAGAAATCTGCTCCAACCAGAACTCACACTTCTTCAACTTAGCATACACAACCTCTTCTCTCTCAACAACTGAAGAACAACTCTGAGGTGCTCTGAATGAAGCTCTTTAGTCTTGGAAAATCAATATGTCATCGATGAAAACAATGACAAAGCTATCCAAATACGGCTTGAACACTCGGTTCATCAGATCCATGAAGACTGAAGTAGCATTAGTCAGACCAAAAGACATCACAAGAAATTCATAACGACCATACCTTGTCCGGAACGCCGTCTTAGGGATATCAGACTCCCTAACCTTCAACTGATAATAGCCAGATCGCAAATCAATCTTCGAAAACATTGTAGCCCCTTGCAGTTGGTCAAAAAGATCATCTATTCGTGGCAACGGATATTTGTTCTTGATAGTCACTTTGTTGATCTCTCTGTAATCAATACAAAGCCGCAAAGACCCATTTTTCTTTTTGACGAAAAGAACCGGAGCTCCCCATGGCGAAGAACTCGGCCGAATGAAACCTTTATCCAAAAGATCCTGCAACTGCGTCTTCAACTCTTTCATCTCTGTTGGGGCCATTCTATATGGAGCCTTAGAAATAGGAACCGTACCTGGAACTAGATCAATCACAAACTCCACATCTCTGTCCGGCGGCAAACCCGGCACATCATCCTCAAAAACATCATGGAACTCTCTCACCACATCAATATCATCAATATTCAATTTCACAATTCTATCCACATCCACAATCGAAGCCAAAAACCCATCACAACCTCTAAACAACAACTTCTTAGCCTCAAGACATGAAATAAAAGGAAGGACCAGCGAAGTTCCTGCACTGGCGAGCATACCTTCCCTATTGTCATCATCTGCAAATTTCACCGTCTTAGCAACGCAATCAATCACTGCATGATAGGTTGATAGCCAATCCATGCCAAGTATAATATCAAACGAAACCATAGGGATAACAATCAAATCAGCATAAACCACTCGCTCATCAATTTGAACAGAGCACGCATACACAATAGATGTCGGGCACAACACATCCCCCGAAGGCAATACAACATTAAACTGGAGGGGAAGAACCGAAGGAACGATACCCAAAGATCTCAAAAATAGTTCAGACATAAAAGAATGAGTAGCACCTTTATCAATCAATGTCGTAGCTACTCTGCCTGAAATTAAAATAGTGCTAGAGATCACAGAAGAATCATGGTTTATACCTTCCTTCGTCATGGTAAAGATGCGTCCCTGCACCTTCTCTTTACTCGAGCCTCTCGGACAATCCTTGGCAATATGGCCTGCAGTGCCACATCTGTAGCAAGTATGAGTACCAAATCTGCACTCTCCCCGATGATGCCTACCGCACATGGGACACAATGGTTTCTCGGAATCAAATGGAACTGCCGGTGGTTTAGGACTCAACTCTAACTTGCCTTTCCCCTTGAAATGATCCTTTCCTCTTTGACTCGAACCCTGGCCTCTCTGAGCAATGGCCTGCTGCCTCGCTTGTCTCTCTCTGGCAATGTCTTTCTCATCTTGCTCGGCCAACAAAGCCTTAGTCACAATCTCTTTGAATGTCACAGCCTTCGACATATTAATGTCCCTTCTGATTTCTGCTCTAAGGCCTCTAATGAAATGAGCACCTTTGTCTTTGTCGTTGGAAGCAATATACGGGGCAAACAGACAGCCCTCCTCGAACTTCACAATATACTCATCGACATTCAAACCTCCCTGTCGAAGCTCCAAGAACTCTGTCACCTTCCTAGCTCGAAGTGCGTCTGGGAAGTACTTGTCATAGAAAAGATCAGTGAACTCATGCCACTTCAATGTCGAAATATCCACACTAACCTTGGTAGCATTCCACCAAATGCGTGCTGCCTTGACTAACATGAACACTGCACAACTAATTCTGTCTTTGTCCCCATAGTTGAGATGATCAAAAATAGCCTCAAGTGCCTTGACCCATTCTACGGCCATCAACGGATCAGTGCTTCCTGCAAATTCCGGCGGATCCATTCTCTTGAAAGCGGTAAAGATGCCATCGGTACCAACTGCTTGTGCCACTTGGCCTCTCACTTGACCTCTACCTTGACCTTTACCTTGCAAACGTAGTAACTGTTGGATCTGCTCACTGTGGACCTTAGCTTGCTCTTTCAACAACTTGCCGAACTCATCGACAACTCTAGAGGAAGAACTATCCTCACCCTCTGCGGCCTTTCTCTTAGGAGGCATAACTCCTACAATGTGCTCACACAATACATATCAATAGATAACAATGAATAGATGTAGAAGAAGACATACCGGGACTGTTGAAAGTAGACGAAGTCATATGCATTGGTCCAAAGAACGGTGCTCTGATACCACTAAATGTGACACCCTCGACCGATTTTAATAAAATAACAGCGGAATAAAAAATTTTCTAAAAAGAAGGAAGGATTTAAAAATACATGTCAATGTATAATCAAAAGTATATACATGATCAATCAAATGATGAAACCAAAATCCAAAATATCATTTTTATGATCAAGTCCAAAATTCCATCAAAATAACTTCTTCCTTCCTTCTCTATATGCATATGACTCCGGCCCACAATCAACGTCCCGGCCCGTCGCTCTTATCTGCATCACATGAATCACTGAAATGAGTATAAAACTCAGCAAGTGGAACTCTTACATAGCAATGGATACATAGCATACTCTGAAAATCATGACTTTGAAAACATTAAATACCATCAACTCTGAAACATGAATATTCTGAAACATGAATATCATAGCAATAATAACAATAACGATGGTATTTCTCTTTACTATGGTTGGATTGATATCTAAATAGTATCTCTGTCTCTGTACCTATATCCCATCGATTTAAATCGATAACTCTGAGGGATATAAGCCTATGGTCGTTGATCAACTAATTGCATGCAATCTCTGACTATGTATCTATCAATCCATAAAACATTTGAACTCTCTCTTGGACATTTTAACAAACACTTTGCATACTCTATCTCTTGTATTCCCTTTTACACAATTGAGACATTCAATTGCCTCCAATATACAAGAAGGTATATCTATACATAATATGAATCAAATGGAAGGGAATAACATGTTAAAACATTGTAACACAATACATATATTATCATGTGAGCACAAGGAATGAAATTCCACTTACTACCAACAAGAACACCTTCAATCTAATCCCTTGGTTGAATTCCTACAACAATAAACCATATATAACACCATCAATAACCCAATAATCCAACAACAATACCATAAAAGCCATAGAATCAACACCATCACAAACCCATATCATCTCTCACACCAAAACCAAGAATAAACTAGACCAAAAGCTTACCTTAGCTTCCTTGAACCCAAAACTATCTTGATCTCTCAACAAATAACCAACAAGAAGCTTGGATTAAAGAAAGGAATTGAAGGAAATGAAGAAACCCTAGCCTCTAAGGAGAGAAAAATCGAGAATGAGGGGAAGAAAATGAGAGAAATGAAGCCCACTCATCCATTTAACTCACTTAAATCTCAAAACACGCTTCTACTGTTCATGCACCGCGGGTGCGCTATGCCTTCGGCATTCCAACCAAAAATCCAAACATGACGACCGCGGGTGCGGTAACCTTTACACCGCGGGTACGGTGACCATACCGCGGGTGCGGTAACCTTACTAGAAAAACAATCGAAACTCTGAACCATGAAACCGCGGGTGCGGTTCCTTACTGACCGCGAGTGCGGTCACCTCTGTATCCAACAACCAACTCTTCGCAACAAAGATCGAATCGCAACGCTGATACAATACAACTAACATCAACTAATATCAACAATGCCACAAAACAATAATAACCAACAATACTATGACCCATAATCACAACTCTTAACATCTAAACCAAATAATCCATAAACATACGAAAACTTAAACCATACCATTCACCAGGCTTGGCTATCACAACATGTAGTAGAAAACAACAGTTTTGTGCCAAGTTTAGCCCACAAAGTTTTCCAAAAGTAACTCAAAAATTTAACATCATGGTCAGATACAATAGTCCTAGGCATACCATGTAACCTAACGACTTCCTTGAAGAACAAATCCGCAATATTTGATGCATCATCGGTTTTATGACAAGCAATAAAATGTGCCATCTTAGAGAATCTATCAACAACTACAAATATTGAATCCCTCCCCTTCTTAGTCCTTGGCAAACCTAAAACAAAATCCATAGAAATATCAATCCAAGGTTAACTAAGAACAGGAAGTGGCGTATACAATCCATGTGGTTTTGTTCTAGACTTAGCTTGTCTACAAATAATGCATTTTTCACAAACACGTACAACATCACGTTTCATATGTGGTCAATAAAAATGTTCATGCAAACAACTCAAAGTTTTAGCCACACCAAAGTGCCCCATCAAACCACCACCATGTGCCTCCCTCACAAGTAATTCACGAATTGATGACTTAGGAATGCACAATCTATCTTCTCTAAATAAATACCCATTATGCAAATAAAATTTATCATGTGGACCATGCATACATGTTTCAAATACTTCCTTAAAATCCTAATCCATCGCATACAATTCTTTCACATGTTCAAATCCCAAGATTTTTGAATCCAAGGTAGAGATTAGCACGTATCTCCGTGATAGTGCGTCGGCCACTACATTATCCTTACCTTGTTTGTACTTGATTATGTAGGGAAATGTTCCTATGAATGCCACCCACTTAGCATGCCGCTTGTTCAGTTTCTGTTGTCCCCTAAGGTACTTTAGAGACTCATGATCCGTATGGATCACAAATTCCTTAGGCCTCAAGTAGTGTTGCCTTGCCACATCTCCAAAGTCCTCACAAGCGCGTACAACTCCTTGTCATACGTTGGATAGTTCAGCGCTACTCCATTGAGTTTCTCACTAAAGTACGCCACTGGTTGTCCTCCTTGCATCAAAACTCCTCCAATACCTACACCTGAGGCATCACATTCAATTTCAAAAATATTAGAAAAATCAGGTAAAACAAGTAAAGGCGCATTAATTAATTTTTGTTTAATAATATTAAAAGACTTCTCTTGTTCCTCGCCCCAATGAAATGGAACGTTTTTCTTAATCACCGCCGTCATCGGTGTCGCCAGTGTGCTAAAATCTTTTACAAACCTCCTATAGAAGCTTGCTAGACCATGAAAGCTTCGAACTTGACTAACATTAGCAGGCGTTGGCCAATCTCGGATAGCACTTATCTTGTCCTCATCCACTTGTATCTCCTGTCGCTGAAGCTCCTTAGTCTCATCCGGATTGCTTCTATAAGCTGGACGATTTGGCAATGCACTTCCGGGCACAAAATCAATTTGGTGTTCAATCCCCCTCAATGGTGGTATTCCTTGAGGTAGCTCCTCCGGAAATATATCATCAAACTCCTGCAAAAGGGAAACAACAATGCTCGGAAGATTTCCGGCTATATTACTTGTGTTAAAGAGAATCTCTTTGTAAAGAATCAACACAAGTGTATCATGTGTGTGCAACAATTGTTTCATATCACTCTTTTGGGCCATATATGTTTTCTTTTTGACCTCTTTCCTCTCATTTTCTTTTAACCTCTTTTTTTATCTCTAAGATCATTTCATCATTTTTTTATCACTTATTTTTTTTACCATATCTTTTTCTTGTTTGTTTAAGGCCACCTCACTTTTCTCTTCACCCTTTCTTTCGGCCTCAGTCTCTTTTTTTCTTTTGTCGTTAGTCTTCCATGATTTGTTTTGGGGACAAAGGAAGTAAAACAATGGGTTCGTTCTTGAGTACAAAAGAATATCTATTTTTAAACCCATCATGTGTCACTTGCCTATCATATTGCCATGGTCTCCCTAACAAAATATGACAAGCATGCATTGGCACCACATCACATAACACCTCATCAATATACTTCCCAATCGAAAACGCAACCAAGACTTGTTTGTTCACTTTCACTTCCGCACAGTCATTCAACAACTGTAGCCTATATGGTTGAGGATGTTTCAAAGTAGGCTCAATTTTTCAACCATATCAAAACTAGCAACATTGGTACAACTTCCTCCATCTATAATAAGATTGCAAACCTTGCCATTGACAAAACACCTAGTATGGAATAAGTTTTCCCTTTGGTTAGTTTCTTCTTCCTTGACTTGGGTACTCATTATACGCCTAGTCACTAATGCTTCGCCCACAACTGCCTCATATCCCTCATCAGAATCCTCTAATGCAGGCATCTCATCTTGATCCTCTCCATCATCTCCCTCACTAAGATTCATACTCCCCATAATTATTCAACACCATCACCCTTTTATTGGGACATTGGCTAGCAATATAACCAACTCCTTGACACCTAAAACATTTAATATCTCTAGAACGATTAATAGGAGTTTCATGTTTACCTTGCACTCCCTGCTTAGGCGCCTCCTGTTTAATGTCAACTTTGGGTTTGACCACTACCTTGCTTTCTTCACGTTTAACAACGTTGGAACGCCAAGGTGTTGATGTATTCCTATATTGTGTGGTACGGTCAACTCCTCTCCTCTTGAGTTGTTGCTTCACTTTATCGCCATCTGCACCATTTCATCTAGATCCAAGTAATGTCTAAGCTCCACTTGGTTTTGAATTTCCCTGTTCAAACCACACAGAAAACGAGGCATAGTAGCCTCACTATCCTCATCTATATTTGTTCTAATCATGACTACTTCCAACTCTTTATAGTATTCCTCAACACTCTTCATACCCTGTCTCAAAGTTTGTAACTTCTTAAACATTTATAGTAGTGATTTGGTACAAACCTCTTTCTCATTACGCTCTTCATCTCAGTCCAAATTTCTATAGGCCTTTCATTGCATCTTCTCTTAGTGGTTACTAATTGATCCCACCAAATAAGTGCATAATCAACAAACTCAACCACGGCCAACCTAACCTTTTTGAGTTCAGAATAATGGTGACAATCAAACACAAATTCAACTCGCTTTTCCCATTCTAAGTAAGCCTCTGGATCCGACTTACCATGGAACGACGAAATTTTCATCTTAATGCTACCTATGTTATTATCTTCTTTATTCCCATCATCGTACCTACCCCGTAAGGCTTCTCTTATTCCCCTACCAAATCCTCTACCTCTTCCGCTCCTACCCCAGTTCTCGTTTTGACTCTCCTCTTCTACTCCTAATTCATAATCATCCTCTTCTTCTTCGACTGTACCCAAACCTTTAGGTTTAGATTTATTTTCACTAGTGCTAACTTCAAGCCTATCCAACCTCTCATATAAAGGATCTAACTCGGCCCTCATCATTCTACTAAAATGCCCAAATAACGCCTCCATTTGAACCTTAGACAACACCTGGTTCGAACTTTCTCCTACTTCCCTCTCCATTTTACTTTCAGATTTTGTACCTGCAAGAAAATGTTAGTAGAAATAAAAGATGTTCCTCACCCAAATTCTCACAATCACTTAAAAAAAATAATACTCGCACTCAAATATTTTCACTCGAATGTGATAGTTCTCTCAAAGATGTTATCAATCTTTATATTTGTATACCAAACTATCAAGATTCAACTCGTGACACTTGCAACTGTCTCACTTGGATTGCACAAAGCCAAGAACACTAGAATAACACAGATTTGAAAAGAGAACAAAGGATTACACAGATCTGAAAACAGAAACGAAGGAATAACACAGATCTGATAACAGAATGTAATTTATATTTTTCTTTTCTTATATATATATAATTTTTTTTATATATAGAAAGATTTGACAAAAGAAACGAAAGGATACCACAGATCTGATAAAAGAAAAAAATTTTAGACAGATCCGAAAATTAAGAACAAGATACTTACTTGAATTCAATGAGCCAAAGCTCTGATACCAAATGATACGAACCCTCGTACGAATGAAAAGCAATCACGAATATTGAAATCGCATCCTCAATTCAATAATGAACAAGAATCGATTATGTTGTCCCGATCTTTTGAAACAATTAACGATTTGTGATATTTACCTCTAAGCGATTATAACTTAGCAACAAATATCAACGATAATAACAATCGAATTTCAAACAAACCTTCAAAGAACTTGTTTTGACAATCCGTGCGAAAAACAATCGACAAAGATCAAAGCAAAATGCCTTGAATATTGAGAGAAATCTCCAATAATATGTTTAAAGTCTGAAATTATTTTGTTCATAGTCTGATACAATGCATATATAATCAATAAAGCATGAAAAAATAGTGTAAAAAAGCTTAATTAAGATAACTAGCAAATTTGACACGGAAGTGAAGACCGCGGGTGCGCTGATGATTCGACCGCGGGTGCGGTGCAGCTTCGGGAATTTTTTTTAAATTCGATTATCATGGACCGTGGGAACTTCGGCAATTGCACTTGAATAACATTCCAAAGACCTCCAATATTATTTCCATGATTCCCAACCTCCTCTAATTTAGTCACCCAATTTGTAGATCCTCCTTGGTAGTTCATCATGAGTCCTTGAAGTGCTTCTTTAAACTTCTTGCTACGTCCCCTCGTTATAGGTCATTTGGGCAACTCCAATTACTCCCATGCTTTCTTTGGTGCTTGATCAACCACGTTTGCATCTTTTGATGGGGCACTTTGGTGTGGCTAAAACTTTGAATTGTTTGCATGAGCATTTTTATTGCCCCATATGAAACATGATGTTGAGCATGTTTGTGAAAAGTGCATTACTTGTAGACAAGCTAAGTCTAGAACACAACCACATGGATTGTATACACCACTTCCTGTTCCTAGTGAACCTTGGATTGATATTTCTATGGATTTTGTTTTAGGTTTGCCGAGGAATAAGAAGGGGAGGGATTCAATATTTGTTATTGTTGATAGATTCTCTAAGATGACACATTTTATTTCTTGTCATAAAACCGATGATGCATCAAACATTGCGGATTTGTTCTTCAAGGAAGTCGTTAGGTTGCATGGTATGCCTAGGACTATTGTATCTGATCGTGATGTTAAATTTTTGAGTTACTTTTGGAAAACTTTGTGGGCTAAACTTGGCACAAAACTGTTGTTTTCTACTACATGTCATCCTCAAACGGATGGACAAAATGAAGTTGTTAATAGAACTCTTGGAACACTTTTGCGCGCTATACTTAAAAAGAACTTGAAAAATTGGGAAGAATGTTTATCATTTGTTGAGTTTGCGTATAATCGTAGCGTGCATTTAACACATTTGGATTTAATGTCTTTGCCTGTGAGTGAAAGGTTAAACATGGATGGAAAGAAGAAGGCTGAATTTGTTAGGAGTTTGCATGAGAAGGTTAAGGCTAATATCGAGAAGAAGAATTTACAATACACGAATCAAGCCAACAAGGGAAGGAAAAAGATGATTTTTGAAAAGGGAGATTGGGTGTGGTTGCACTTAAGGAAGGAAAGATTTCCAGAAAAGCGACGTTCGAAGCTCTTACCTAGGGGTGATGGACCATTTCAAGTGCTTGAAAGGATCAACGACAATGCCTACAAACTAGACTTACCAGGTGAGTACAATGTCAGTTCTACTTTTAATGTTAGTGATCTTTCGTTGTTTGATGTAGGAGATGATCAAGATTTGAGGACAAATCCTTATCAAGAAGGGGAGGATGATGCAAACGTGGTTGGTCAAGCACCAAATAAGGCATGGGAGTCGTTGGAGTTGCCCGAAGGACCTATAACGAGGGGCCATAGCAAGAAGTTTAAAGAAGCACTTCAAGGATTCATGGTGAACTACCAAGGAAGTTCAATAAATGGGGTGTCTAAATTAGAGGAACTTGAGGAACATGGACACAATGATGGAAGTGTTTGGAATGTCATTCAAGTGCTAAAAGACCATGAGGACAGCAGCACGTGCGCCCCCGCGCCATTTTAGCACCATGTGGACAGCAGCACGCGCGCCCTTGCCAGAAGCGGCGCAGCCGCGCGCCACAGCGCGTGTTTCGACGCTGCCGCGCGCACAGGCAAAACACGGCGTGCCCCCGCGTGTGTTTCGGCGCTACCGCGCGCACCCGGCTGAAATAATATTGGAGGTCTTTGGAATGTTATTCAAGTGCAATTGCCGAAGTTCCCGCGGTCCATGATAATCGAATTTAAAAAAAATTCCCGAAGCTGCACCGCACCCGCGGTCGAATCATCAGCTCACCCGCGGTCTTCACTTCCGTGTCAAATTTGCTAGTTATCTTAATTAAGCTTTTTTACACTACTTTTTCATGCTTTATTGATTATATATGCATTGTATCATACCATGAACAAAATAATTTCAGACTTTAAACATATTATTGGAGATTTCTCTCAATATTCAAGGCATTTTGCTTTGATCTTCAACACAAATCAAACTTATCAAAGATTGTATCTTTGTGGCGTTTGTCGATTGTTTTTCGCACGGATTGTCAAAACAAGTTCTTTGAAGGTTCGTTTGAAATTCGATTGTTTTTATCGTTGATATTTGTTGCTAAGTTATAATCACTTAGAGATGAATATCACAAATCATTACTTGTTTCAAAAGATCGGGACAACATAATCGATTCTTGTTCGTTATTGAATTGAGGGCTTGATTTCAATAATCGTGTTTGCTTTTCATTCATACGATGATTCGTATCAAACTGTTTCCTTCGAGTTTTTAGAAAATCTTTCTTTCCACCACTTCTACTGCCGCTATCAAATCTTGACGGTGATTGCAAGAATTGAGCTGGAGGTTGTTGCTGTTTTTGTGGTTGAGCAACATACGACATTCCTCGCTGTTGGATCAAACTTGCCTCAGCTCCCTTTGCCCTATTTAAGGCGTCAGCAAAATTATGGGGTCGCTCCACAATTACCAATGCAAATATCTCAGGATTCAATCCATTGATGAACTGATTAGCTACAGCTTCATCATTCCCAGCCACGTGAGGAGCAAAACGTAGTAAGGTAGAGAATTTTGCTATATATCCTTCAATATTCAGCTGACCCTGTTTCAAGTTGGCAAACTTTATACTCTTTTCCTTTCGGTACGATACTGGGAAAAACCTTTAATAGAATTCAGCTTTGAAGATTTTACACGTAATCACCGTACCACGCTGTTCTAAGGCTTCCTTGGTAGCGATCCACCAACTCTTCGCGACCTCGTGTAACTAGTGCCCAATCAGTTTAACTCTACGTTCATCTGGATAATCAAGTAAATCAAACAGCATTTCTATATCATCTAGCCAACTCTCACAATCAACAGTCGTCTCAGTACCTTCAGAATCGGTGGTTGAAATGACTGAAACCTCTTCAACAGTGTTTCCATTGGAGTTGCGGACATATCCATCTGCTTAGTCAAGGTACTATCCGGTTCTGGGATTTTTCGAGGAGGTATATCTGATTACCCAAAAGAATTAGTAACCAAATACAACAAACATGTTTCAGTCCTCTTCTGATCATCTTACTGCTGATCAAGAATCGGTTCTGATTCATTCTCAAATAATACAGCTTACAATCAAATCAGATAATCAAGTAAACATGCAATTTCAAAGCAGTAAACTATACTTTCATGCTAGCATGCAAGAGCAGGAAAGAAAACTCAATCTACCCCGCTCACTAGCTCTTATCTCAGTCTAAGGAACCTACTGCTCTGATACCACCTGTGGGGACCGGGACGCTAATTCATTTCTTAATCATTTTTGGGAATAATTGAATCACTTAAGATAAACAGGGTCTAAGTTTTTTTTTTTAAATACAAATGCGGAAACGTAATGTAATCAATCTGATATACATATCAAAAGTAAAAGTACATGTCTGGTACCATTACATTAAAATCAAACTAGGGTTTAACGACTAATATCAAGTTCTGAAACCTACTCTACTTCGGGGTCCGAATCTCCACGCTAAAATATAATCTCTCATCCTCGTCTTGACCATGATCATGTCCCACCTGTTCTCATGCACACATACAAACACAACAACAGCCGAATAACTCCGGTGAGAAATATATTCTCAGTATAAATCATGTATACATGCAATCATATAAACAGATATAAAAGCATGAAACAAATATCAATAACATGTATCAAATCTGAAAGACAAGAATCGATATAAAACTGTAAATCAAACTTTGACTCATAATCTCTGACTCGACTCTTTCCTAATCTAGGGATCCCGATCTGAATAAGAATGTAACAATGTCCCACCTACTCTCTCGATCGTGGTGGCGGTACGTTCTTATTTACGGATTTTGGTCATGTCTATATCGAATCTCGGCGATAGAAGTCGTTCTACTCCTAGGCAACATCGATATGACCAAATGTCCGGTGTCTTGACACCTCTGCCCAAGACTTGGCATCTCCGCCAAATATCAGGCACATCAGCCCAAGAACTAGGCACATCCGCCCATGACTCCTCACATAACATATGTTTAACTATAAATCAATAGGATAAGCATATCAATCTCAAACATTGCAACATATCGAGGCAATGACGATCAAGTATGTGATTTTGGGAAACTCAAGTTAAATCAAACTCGATTTGCGCAATCCCAGATCAACATTGATTTATACCTTTCTGATATGAATCTGGCCGGGCATGACGTGCTAAATCTTGTGTTTCGAAGCTTCAAAGAATTTGGCATGCATAGCAATGAAGTTGGAAGATATTTCAATGTTATTCGAGTGCTAAAATATGAAGATGAAACCAAAACAAGACTCCTGACCCCAGAGCTCCGCGCTAGGGCGGTAAAAAAAGTCACGCCCGAGCGCGTGCCTCGCGCCCGCGCGGTAAAACATTGTCGCTCGAGCGCGAACAGTCCAGAAGACCTGGCGCCTGAGCGGTAATATCCTACCGCCCGAGCGCGACTGCTGCGAGGAGAATCCTAGTTTCCTAGTTTAGATTAGATTTTGAGTATCTTTTATTTTGAAAACAATATATAGACGAATTTTGATGATTGTAAAGACAATTCAGATTATTTTTGATATTTTATCAAGGTTTTGAGTTTTCTCTCAACTTTTTTTCAAGGCTTTGCTTTGTAAATCAAAAATCAAACTTATCGAAATTTTTAACTTTGTGGCGTTTGTCAATCGTTCTTACGCGGATTGTCAAAGACGAGTTCTTTGAAGGTTCGTCATAATTTCGGTTGTTTATTTCGTGATTATTTGTTGTTAAACTTTTCATAGTTTAGAGGTGAAAATCACACACACACACTTGATTCAAAAGATCGGGACAACAACGATTAATTGTTCGTTATTGAATTGAGGGCGCGATTCTAAATTAATCGTGTTTGCTATTCGTTCGTACAAAGATCCACATCATTTGGTATCAGAGCTTTAGGTTCCTTTTGATTCAAGTAAGTCTATCCTTTTTTTTTATTTTTTAGATCTGTGTTTATCCTTCGTTTGTATCAGATCTGTTTTACCTTTTCGTTCTTCATCTATCGTGAATCTGATTCTCAAAATTTGGTACATTTTTTTTTCTTTTTCCCCTTGAATTTTCGAGTTTCAAGTACAGGAAAAAAAACTCGAAAATTTTGCTACAAATTTTTGTTGGTATTTTGTTCTATTTTATTGTGGGAGCCATATTCAGGTGCCTTTCACAATCAAAAAAAAAAAATTGTGTTATTATTTAGCATTGAATCTTGTTCTTATCTTTGTTGTGTGTCATATTCAAATGACTCTCAAAATCAAAAAAAAAAATAAATAAATAAATATTTCAAATTTCTCGTTTTACGCAGTCCGTGTAAGTTAGTTTGTAAGTGTCGTGAAGTTTGAATTTGTGAGTTTGATGCACACAAGCTACAAAGCCTGAAAAGCATACCCTACGAGAGAATTCTCAAAAATCGAGTGAAATACTTGAGGGCGAGTGTTTATTTCTTGGAGTGACATGCGAGGTTTTGTAGTGAGGACAAAAAAAAGAGAAAAAAAAGAGAGAAATAAAAAAAAAGAGAAGAGTCGAGTGAATTTTCATTGGAGTGACCAGTGAGGATTCGTGGTGAGGAAACTTATCTTTTATTGTTTTATACTAACCTTTTCTTGCAGGTATAATGATTGACGATCATCAATTTCAAAAAATGTTTAGGGGGTTGGATAAAATGTGGGAGAAGGAGTTTAAGCCTCTCCGTGAGAGGTATAGGCGATGTGAAGGAGAGGAGACCTATGATAGTCAAGGTGATGAGAGTAGACGAGGTAGTGGAGCTGAAGGAAGTAGAGCATTACAATTGGATCGTGATGATGATAGGCGATGTGAGGAGGATAGAGGAGTTGGCAGAAAAAGTGTACGTGATGTGCCTACGGAGTCTTTGACATCCACTTGGCAAAGGAACATGGGAGTGAAAATCAATGCTAGGCCAAAGAAGGAGTCGAGATGTGAAGCTATCAAATATGAATATAAAGGTACATTTAAGAACTCAAATTCTAGTACTAGTGATATTATATGTTGTTGGTGTTTAGAAGTTGGGCATGACATTAACCAATGTCCACGTGAGGAGGTGACAGTAATAAAATCACCAGTTGAGCTTAAATCTCAAATGGAGGTTGATGTTGTGGGTGAGCCTGAATCTCAAGTGGAGGATGAGGTTATTACTGAACTTGAACATGAGTTTGATGTTTTAGTTGAGCTTGAATTTGAGGTGGTAATTGAGAAAGTTATTGATGATAGTATTCCACTAGTTGATGAGTCGAATGATGTTAAACAATGTACAGTGGAAGTTGAATCATTAGGTGGAGGATCAACTATTGTAGATCAATGTGAAGGACCTAAAACTCCTTTCTTGAAAATTTGCGGAAAATTAAAAATTTTCTTTTTAAAAGAACTTAAATGGCCTCATTCATAAAATCACTGGTGAATCAAATTCAATATTTCAAAATATTGCAGCGGAAGAAAATCAAAGTTTTGCCAACAACAACGATTTAAAAATATCCAACAACTGATAAAAATTGTTTGCGAAGAAAATAACAACTGCTGCTCTGAGGTCCTCGGGTGCCACTACTGCCGACCCAAGCTGGCTCACTGGTCCCCGCCCTCGGCCCTGGCCTCATCAGTACCTACAACAATCAAGTCTAGTGAGCCTAAAGACTCAGCATGCATAAATCGCAGGTAACGAGTAAAAATCTGAATTTAAAATATGCATGTGATAAAATATCCTGTCCTGAGGCATACTGAAAATAATCTGTACTGAGCAATTATAATACGTGCATAACTGAACTGGAAGTCACTGTAAAAATATTTGCTCCTTGGAGCCTGTACTGAAATAACTGATAAAATTTTCTGTTGAGATTATGTTTTACGCCTGTGGCCACTGCACTAAGCTGAACTGATCGGTAACTGGCTACCGGGGAGGCTGAACTGAACTGAGCTGGCCGGTCACTGGCGACCGGGTGGTACCATACTGAACTGATCGGTCACTGACGACCGTATAAAATAACACTCCCACATAGTGAATGAACCACAAGCCATATCGCATAAATCTCAAAAATAATCATTTTCTATTTAATGCACGTAAAATAATTAACTGGCATAATGAAAAATCCTGTAATTTTACCAACTGGATTGGATTGGATCGTTCCCAGGCTCGCTGCAACCTAACTGTGCCATGAAAAATATGCAATAGCTTAAACATGACCAACTATGCAATTTACGTTCAAAAGATGCGACTATGACGCCTAATAACTTCGCATTTACTCATGACTCCGAGCCAACCTGAACCGACACTGAACCGACGTATAGTCATGATTAAAATACGCTGAAAAATCATAAAATAATGTTCCTAAAATGATAGGGTCGAAATCTAGGTGGAATGGAGGCCAAAACACGAAACGCTCTTTCGAGAGTCAATTTGGCACATTGCACCGTAAATTCTCGTACGACCTCAAAAATGATCCAAATGACGAACGGTCAAAAACATGACCTTCCTAACTCAATGAGGCACTGTCCAGTCCAAGGCCATGGGCTAAAAGCCAACCAAGAACTCGAACGAGCCTCTGAACCGACACAGCAACTTGCTGTAATTTCCAGCAGCTGCGACCTAGCTTGCATCGCGTCGTTTGCGAGACTTTTGGCCATTGGGGCTTGAACTACCGACCAAAGCCTCTCCACAACGTCCCAAGGAATGATTTGAACCATGGCTAAGGGCCCTAGGCCAGCCACAATTCGCCTCATTCCAGCAACCACCCGAAAGTTCTCACCGAGGGCCCTCATGCGTGCGTGTGTAGTGTTTATGCTATGATCGATGTCTTGCGTCGTTCCAGTGGCCATTTGATTGACCATGGCACGATCTAGACATCTAGGAGCATGATATGAACCGTGGCTAAGGGCCATAGGCCAACCAAGATCCACACCAAGCCACAAAAGAAACGAAACCAAATGCTGAAAAATGGAAGGGCCGAATGGGGAAACGGCTGTTCTTGTTGATTATTTAAAAACCGATGAGCCATGGACCAAGCCACCAAAAGGGCGACTTAGTCACGTCTTAGACATGCTAGGGAAGTGATCCAACCATGGCTATAGGCCCTTGGGGCAGCCAAGATCAGATCCTTCCTCCTTGACATCCAAACTGAATTTTCGAATCACATTTCTGCACTTATGGGGAACTTGCTGTCATTTCGGTTTTCCAGCAAGCATGGGGCTGGTTTGAATGGACCAAAATGGTCCTAATGCATCCTACTACATGTATACAAGTCGCCTTGGGAGCCTGGAGTCGATCCAATACCTGAATCTCACAAACCAAAAGAAATCGTGAAGCTTGCCATGAAGAGCCGAAATTCTGCATGTGTGTTCCAAAATATTTTGACATGTATCTCGGTTTTTGCTTGCTAAAACATGATCATGTACTGAAAAATAAATGATAATATGACTTGATTGAGGTTTGAAAGAAATCTAGACATGCCTGGTTTCGTTTCGAAAGAAAACGAAAAGAAGAGACGGGACGGCGCGGAGGAGACGGAGTGGCTTGCTTCTCTACCTTTCTTGGCTCTCGATTTTTCTCCCTTTCTCCCTAGCTGTTATTCACGTTTTTTCTACTGAAAAGGGGTCTTATTTTCGGTGGAGGTGGAGGGGGGAGTGATGGTTATGAAGGTGAGGAGAAGGGTGCACAAAAATAGGATCATATCAAGACCAAGTCTTCATGCATTTGAATTTTGAATTTTGAATTGCTATCAAATGATCTCTTGGGTGGTTCTAGACTATAGTGGCCGATTTTATCATGCCAAACAAGGGTTAGGATAGTGGTCTAGTATTAATTAATTAAGGTGGAAAAATAGCTAAAAGAATTAGCATGCTAATCAACCAAGAATGGGTCAAAGGTGAGTTGGCAAGTCCTAGTTTGTTCTTCTATGGGTGTGGCCGAAAATGCATGATAAATGGTAGGGGGAAAATTGATTATCTAGTAATTTAATAACCCTTAAAAGCCTTACTAATCCTTTAATTAATTTAGTGAACTAACCCCTTAATTAAGTAACTTAAATGAGCTCATTTCTTAATCACCTCCAATAATTAAATTAAAATCCTCAACTAACTTAAATAATTCCTTAAACTTCTTTTTAACTTAAATGAACTTACTTGCTAGCTAAATTAACTTCTGGAAATATTTCTCAAATCTTAAATTCTATCTCAAAACTCCAACTCCAGTCCGGCCTCACTGAAATAACTGAAATGCTAAAAATCAAACTACTGAACTGAAATAATGAATAATTAACTTCAAATAAATGCATTTAAAATAATTATGCAATAAAGTCAATTAAATTTAAAAATCTAGAATTATGCATGGCTTATACGTCTACTGATTTACGGGTTCTACAATCCTTCCCCCCTTAAAATAAATTTCGTCCTCGAAATTAGAACTCACCGAATAACTCAGGGTATCGACTTCTCATCTCCGGCTCAGACTCCCACGTAGCTTCCTCCTCTGAATGGTTGAGCCATTTGACTTTGACTCGCTTAACCAACTTGTTCCGAAGTTTCTTCTCCTGTCTGTCTAAGATCTGCACGGGTCTCTCCTCATAAGATAAGTTCGGAGTAAGCTGCAACGGCTCGAAATTCAGCACATGCGAAGGATTTGCCATATACTTCCTCAGCATGGAGACGTGAAAGACATTGTGTACTCCGGCCAGATTTGGCGGAAGAGCCACACGATACGCTAGCGTCCCAACTCTGTCGAGGATCTCAAACGGTCCAATGAATCTCGGACTGAGCTTCCCTTTCTTGCCAAATCTCATGACACCCTTCATAGGTGCCACTTTCACGAAGACATGATCGCCCACTGCAAACTCTAACTCTCTCCTCCGCTGATCGGCATAACTCTTCTGTCGGCTCTGAGCAGTCCTCATTCTATCACGGATCCTGACTACTACATCTGCTGCCTGCTGAACAATCTCTGGACCCAACTCTGCTCTCTCTCCTACTTCATCCCAATGAACAGGAGATCTACACTTGCGACCATACAGCGCTTCATACGGAGCCATACCTATGGACGACTGGAAACTGTTGTTATAGGTGAACTCTACCAATGGTAAGTTCGACTCCCAACTCCCAGAGAAATCAATAACGCAAGCACGGAGAAGATCCTCTAAGATCTGAATAACTCGCTCCGACTTTCCATCTGTCTGCGGATGGAAAGCTGTGTTAAACAGCAACTTCGTACCCAAAGTCGAATGCAAACTCTTCCAAAACGAGGAAGTGAATCTGGGATCTCTGTCGGATACGATAGAAACTGGAATACCATGGAGTCGGACTATCTCTCGGATATACAGCTCTGCATACTGAACCATGGTGAAAGTCGTCTTAATAGGCAAGAAGTGCGCTGATTTGGTAAGACGATCTACAATCACCCAGATAGCATTCGATCCTCTGGCTGACCTCGGCAATCCGGTCACAAAGTCCATGGTAATGTTCTCCCACTTCCACTCGGGAATAGGAAGAGGCTTGAGCAAACCTGCTGGTCTCTGATGCTCGGCCTTCACTAACTGGCAAGTCAGGCACTCGGATACAAAACGCCTGATGTCCTTCTTCATTCCTGGCCACCAATACAATAGCTGCAGATCTTTGTACATCTTCGTACTCCCAGGGTGAATAGAGTACGGGGACGTATGGGCCTCTGATAAGATGTCTGCTCGGATAGAATCACTGCTAGGAACCCATATCCTATCTCGGTATCTCACAATACCGTCGCTGACTGAATACAAAACACTGCCCTTAGCTTCATCTCTCTTCTTCCACTGTGCCAACTGCTCATCTGCTGCCTGACCGCTGCGAATACGGTCAAAAAGGGAAGACTGAATGGTCAAGGTAGATAAACGAGGACCTCTACCTCGAGGATAAGTCTCAAGATCAAACCTCTGCATCTCAATCTGAAGAGGTTTCTGAATCGTCAAATGAGCCATCACTGCGACTTTCCTGCTCAAAGCATCCGCAACTACATTAGCTTTACCCGGGTGGTAGCTAATGTCACAATCGTAGTCTTTCACAAGCTCCAACCAACGCCTCTGACGCATGTTCAGCTCCTTCTGCGTAAAGAAATACTTGAGGCTCTTATGGTCGGTAAAGATCTGACACTTCTCCCCATACAGATAGTGCCTCCAATGTTTCAAAGCAAAAACTACGGCCGCTAACTCCAGATCATGGGTGGGGTAGTTCTTCTCGTGGATTTTCAGCTGTCGAGAAGCATACGCTATCACTCTCCCATGCTGCATCAAAACTGCACCTAAACCAAGCTTCGAAGCATCCGTATAAAGGACAAACTCGCCGGGCCCTGATGGCATGGCCAAAACTGGTGCTGAAATAAGAGCTTGCTTCAAAGTATCGAAGCTCTTCTGACACTCCTCGCTCCACACAAACTTCACATTTTTCTTTGTCAGTGCTGTGAGTGGAACGGCAATAGAGGAAAATCCTTGGATGAATTTCCTGTAATATCCTGCTAGCCCAAGAAAACTGCGGATCTCTGATGCATTTTGAGGCACAACCCAATCTCTGACTGCTGCAACTTTCGCCGGGTCTACCTCAATGCCACTGCTAGAAACAATGTGGCCCAAGAACGCCACCTTCTCTAACCAGAATTCGCACTTACTGAACTTTGCGAATAGTTTATGTTTCTGCAATGTCTGCAACACTGTGGTCAGATGCCTGTTGTGCTCCTCCCGACTCTTGGAGTAGACGAGAATGTCATCTATGAACACTATCACAAACTGGTCGAGGTACGGCTGAAATACGCGATTCATTAGATCCATGAAGATCGCTGGCGCATTCGTCAGACCGAACGGCATCACTAGGAACTCGTAGTGGCCATAACGAGTCCTGAAAGCTGTCTTCGAGACATCAGCATCTCTCACCCTCAACTGGTGATAACCGGAACGCAGATCTATCTTGGAGAAAATCGTAGCTCCCTGCAACTGGTCAAACAGATCCTCAATCCTCGGCAGTGGGTATTTATTCTTCACTGTAACCCTGTTCAACTCCTGGTAGTCAATGCAAAGCCTCATCGTGCCATCCTTCTTTTTCACGAATAAGACTGGCGCGCCCCATGGAGAAAAGCTCGGGCGAATGAACTCCTTGTCGAGAAGTTCCTGAATCTGCTTCTTAAGCTCTGCCATCTCTGTCGGTGCTAGACGGTATGGCGCTTTGGATATCGGAGCCGTACCTGGCATAAGCTCAATAGAAAACTCCACCTCTCTCTCTGGTGGCATACCAGAGACGTCTTCGGGAAAAACGTCTAAGAAATCTCTAACTATCGGAACATCTGAAGCTGACTGGCTGGGTTCCTCGGGGACAGATAAAGAGGTCGCTAGAAATGCCCGACACCCTCTATGCATGAGCTTCCTAGCCTGAACATAAGGAATAATGCGCGGTAAAGGAAAGTACCTGTCCGGCTCAAATAAGAACTGCTCCATTCCAGGCGGTCGGACAAGAACGGATCTCCGCTGGAAGTCTATCAACACTCTGTTCCTCAATAGCCAGTCCATCCCTAGGATGATGTCTAATTCCGGCATCGGTAGCACAATCAGATCCGCATAAACAAGATTACCGTGCAGCTCAAGGTCTATATCTCGGATAACATTGGTAGCTGCCATCTCCTCGCCTGACGGCAACACTACTGAAAAGGCTGTATCTAGCCCAATGGACTGGATCTTGAGAAAGTTTGCAAAGATCTCCGAAATAAACAAGTGAGTGGCCCCTGAATCTATCAAGGCCTTGGTAGCGGAACCAGATATAAAAATTCTCCCTGAAAGAGCGGAGCTCTAAGTTGAATCCCACTACAAGATCTATACTTATAGACATGCAAAGGTCTAGGTTCCTCTAGCTTAATTTCCCCGAAATAAATCTGAGTAGAGCATGCAATCCTATAACAGTTCTAAGTTCAAAATCTAAATCCCGATTCCCAAAACGCGGAAATTCAAATAATAACTTAAAGTTTAAAGGTACCTGTCAACAACATAGTCTCCGGGTTGGTTTCCGCGGCATGGAGAGCAAAAACTCTGCCTTGGGTAGGCAGATTCCTCTGAGGGCACTGCAGCAACATGTGGTCTGGACTGCCACACTTAAAACACTTTCCTGAGCCAGCCATACATGCTCCAGGATGGCGACGTGAGCACCTGGGAAAGACTGGGTGCTCCTGAGTCCTCGGGGCTGGGCGTCCCCGCTGCTGCTGCTGCTGCTGCTGCTGGCCTCTGTTCCTGGGCGGTCCATGAAATGGCCTCTTATTCTGCTGCTGATGCTGATGAGGAGGAGGGCGGTGCGGTGCCTGGACTGGGCGCTTGCCCTGGCGATCCCTCTCGATATCCCGCAGATCCTGCTCTGCGGCTAAGGCCTTGGAGACGGCAATCTCATAAGTAGCAGGGTCAGATACCCTAACATCCCGGCGCAAGATCGGCCGTAAGCCCACCAGGAAGTGCATCAGCTTAGCTCTGGCATCATTCGCTATCAGGGGCACAAAGTGACAGCCCCTCTCGAACTTACGGATAAACTCCGTAACCGACATATCCCCCTGTCTCAGGCTCATGAACTCGGTGGTCAGCCTGGTGCGAACCTCCTCAGCAAAATAATTGGAGTAGAAAACCTCCGTAAAGCGGGTCCAAGAAAGTGTAGCCAATGTCAGGGCTACCGAAGCTCCTTCCCACCATAAGCGGGCGTCTCCGGTGAACAGGTAGGTGGCACATCGGACTCGGTCTGCATCTCCCAGCTCCATAAAATCGAAGATAACCTCGAGGGATTTGATCCATCCCTCGGCAACCATGGGGTCAGATGCCCCAGAGAATTCCTTCGGGCGCATCTTCATGAATCGCTCATACACAGCCTCGGGCCCTGTCGGCCTGGCTGCGGCTGCGGCTACGGCTGCGGCATTGCCCCCCGCAATCTGTGCGAAGAACTGTGCCATCCCAGCTAACATCTGGGCACTCATGTCCGGTGGGGGCGGTGGAGGAGGTGGTAGGTCTCCCTCCGGTCTATGCTCCTCTCTGTCCTCTCGACGAGGCTCCACCTCTCTGTTGCGCTCTAAAATGCGTCTAGGGGGCATACTGTTCCAACATAACCCATACGTAACTAACATGAATAATTCCATACTTTATTTTAAATGAACTCTGAAATACTGAAAATCTGGAAGCATGCTGACAAAATAATTCATGCTATAACTGAAATGCTGAACAAAATGCTGAACTGAAAAAAACTTACAGACCAAAGGCGTGGCTTCGTGAGCTTCTCGCGGTCAGTAGTAGTGAAACCCTATACAGAACCACCGCTCTGATACCAACTCTGAAGAACCTAAAACTCCTTTCTTGAAAATTTGCGGAAAATTAAAAATTTTCTTTTTAAAAGAACTTAAATGGCCTCATTCATAAAATCACTGGTGAATCAAATTCAATATTTCAAAATATTGCAGCGGAAGAAAATCAAAGTTTTGCCAACAACAACGATTTAAAAATATCCAACAACTGATAAAAATTGTTTGCGAAGAAAATAACAACTGCTGCTCTGAGGTCCTCGGGTGCCACTACTGCCGACCCAAGCTGGCTCACTGGTCCCCGCCCTCGGCCCTGGCCTCATCAGTACCTACAACAATCAAGTCTAGTGAGCCTAAAGACTCAGCATGCATAAATCGCAGGTAACGAGTAAAAATCTGAATTTAAAATATGCATGTGATAAAATATCCTGTCCTGAGGCATACTGAAAATAATCTGTACTGAGCAATTATAATACGTGCATAACTGAACTGGAAGTCACTGTAAAAATATTTGCTCCTTGGAGCCTGTACTGAAATAACTGATAAAATTTTCTGTTGAGATTATGTTTTACGCCTGTGGCCACTGCACTAAGCTGAACTGATCGGTAACTGGCTACCGGGGAGGCTGAACTGAACTGAGCTGGCCGGTCACTGGCGACCGGGTGATACCATACTGAACTGATCGGTCACTGGCGACCGTATAAAATAACACTCCCACATAGTGAATGAACCACAAGCCATATCGCATAAATCTCAAAAATAATCATTTTCTATTTAATGCACGTAAAATAATTAACTGGCATAATGAAAAATCCTGTAAATTTACCAACTGGATTGGATTGGATCGTTCCCAGGCTCGCTGCAACCTAACTGTGCCATGAAAAATATGCAATAGCTTAAACATGACCAACTATGCAATTTACGTTCAAAAGATGCGACTATGACGCCTAATAACTTCGCATTTACTCATGACTCCGAGCCAACCTGAACCGACACTGAACCGACGTATAGTCATGATTAAAATACGCTGAAAAATCATAAAATAATGTTCCTAAAATGATAGGGTCGAAATCTAGGTGGAATGGAGGCCAAAACACGAAACGCTCTTTCGAGAGTCAATTTGGCACATTGCACCGTAAATTCTTGTATGACCTCAAAAATGATCCAAATGACAAACGGTCAAAAACATGACCTTCCTAACTCAATGAGGCACTGTCCAGTCCAAGGCCATGGGCTAAAAGCCAACCAAGAACTCGAACGAGCCTCTGAACCGACACAGCAACTTGCTGTAATTTCCAGCAGCTGCGACCTAGCTTGCATCGCGTCGTTTGCGAGACTTTTGGCCATTGGGGCTTGAACTACCGACCAAAGCCTCTCCAAAACGTCCCAAGGAATGATTTGAACCATGGCTAAGGGCCCTAGGCCAGCCACAATTCGCCTCATTCCAGCAACCACCCGAAAGTTCTCACCGAGGGCCCTCATGCGTGCGTGTGTAGTGTTTATGCTATGATCGATGTCTTGCGTCGTTCCAGTGGCCATTTGATTGACCATGGCACGATCTAGACATCTAGGAGCATGATATGAACCCTGGCTAAGGGCCATAGGCCAACCAAGATCCACACCAAGCCACAAAAGAAACGAAACCAAATGCTGAAAAATGGAAGGGCCGAATGGGGAAAGGGCTGTTCTTGTTGATTATTTAAAAACCGATGAGCCATGGACCAAGCCACCAAAAGGGCGACTTAGTCACGTCTTAGACATGCTAGGGAAGTGATCCAACCATGGCTATAGTTTAGAACCCGTAAATCAGTAGACGTAGAAGCCATGCATAATTCTAGATTTTTAAATTTAATTGACTTCATTGCATAATTATTTTAAATGCATTTATTTGAAGTTAATTATTCATTATTTCAGTTCAGTAGTTTTATTTTTAGCATTTCAGTTATTTCAGTGAGGCCGGACTGGAGTTGGAGTTTTGAGATAGAATTTAAGATTTGAGAAATATTTCCAGAAGTTAATTTAGCTAGCAAGTAAGTTCATTTAAGTTAAAAAGAAGTTTAAGGAATTATTTAAGTTAGTTGAGGATTTTAATTTAATTATTGGAGGTGATTAAGAAATGAGCTCATTTAAGTTACTTAATTAAGGGGTTAGTTCACTAAATTAATTAAAGGATTAGTAAGGCTTTTAAGGGTTATTAAATTACTAGATAATCAATTTTCCCCCTACCATTTATCATGCATTATCGGCCACACCCCTAGAAGAACAAACTAGGACTTGCCAACTCACCTTTGACCCATTCTTGGTTGATTAGCATGCTAATTTTTTTAGCTATTTTTCCACCTTAATTAATTAATACTAGACCACTATCCTAACCCTTGTTTGGCATGATAAAATCGGCCACTATAGTCTAGAACCACCCAAGAGATCATTTGATAGCAATTCAAAATTCAAAATTCAAATGCATGAAGACTTGGTCTTGATATGATCCTATTTTTGTGCACCCTTCTCCTCACCTTCATAACCATCACTCCCCCCTCCACCTCCACCGAAAATAAGACCCCTTTTCAGTAGAAAAAACGTGAATAAAAGCTAGGGAGAAAGGGAGAAAAATCGAGAGCCAAGAAAGGTAGAGAAGCAAGCCACTCCGTCTCCTCCGCGCCGTCCCGTCTCTTCTTTTCGTTTTCTTTCGAAACGAAACCTGGCATGTCTAGATTTCTTTCAAACCTCAATCAAGTCATATTATCATTTATTTTTCAGTACATGATCATGTTTTAGCAAGCAAAAACCGAGATACATGTCAAAATATTTTGGAACACACATGCAGAATTTCGGCTCTTCATGGCAAGCTTCACGATTTCTTTTGGTTTGTGAGTTTCAGGTATTGGATCGACTCCAGGCTCCCAAGGCGACTTGTATACATGTAGTAGGATGCATTAAGACCATGTTGGTCCATTCAAACCAGCCCCATGCTTGCTGGAAAACCGAAATGACAGCAAGTTCCCCATAAGTGCAGAAATGTGATTCGAAAATTCAGTTTGGATGTCAAGGAGGAAGGATCTGATCTTGGCTGCCCCAAGGGCCTATATGTGAGGCCCGGGGCCGAAGAGGGCGGGGGGATGATCGCCGGTGCCATCAGTTGCACGGACAATGAGCGGCTCCTGGCAGGCTTCTAGGTGAAGGGAACATGAATGAACCGAACCCACACGGGAATGAGAGGGATTCCGAGACTGTTCAATGTAATGGACTGTACAGTTGAAGAGGGCTTAAGAGATTTGATTTGTACTACTCATATCACGAAGGTGCATCTTCTTTTCGGTAGCTCATCACATAAGAACTCCAAAGTTAAGCGTGCTTGACTTGGGGCAATTTTGGGATGGGTGACCTCCTGGGAAGTTTCCCAGGGTGCGTGTGAGTGAGGACATAAAGCACGCTGGAAAGACTCGTCTTGATACAGTGAGGACAGTCGTCGAATCTGGGGCGTTACACTGTATCAGAGCCGACCTCTCTTAGTACGGTGTGGTTCGGGGACGAACCAAGCGGAAGCTGGTGGGCATGTGAGGCCTGGGGCCGAAGAGGGCGGGGGGTGATCGCCGGTGCCATCAGTTGCACGGACAATGAGCGGCTCCTGGCAGGCTTCTAGGTGAAGGGAACATGAATGAACCGAACCCACACGGGAATGAGAGGGATTCCGAGACTGTTCAATGTAATGGACTGTACAGTTGAAGAGAGCTTAAAAGATTTGATTTGTACTACTCATATCACGAAGGTGCATCTTTTTTTCGGTAACTCATCACATAAGAACTCCAAAGTTAAGCGTGCTTGACTTGGGGCAATTTTGGGATGGGTGACCTCCTGGGAAGTTTCCCAGGGTGCGTGTGAGTGAGGACATAAAGCACGCTGGAAAGACTCGTCTTGATACAGTGAGGACAGTCGTCGAATCTGGGGCGTTACACTGTATCAGAGCCGACCTCTCTTAGTACGGTGTGGTTCGGGGACGAACCAAGCGGAAGCTGGTGGGCATGTGAGGCCTGGGGCCGAAGAGAGCGGGGGGTGATCGCCGGTGCCATCAGTTGCACGGACAATGAGCGGCTCCTGGCAGGCTTCTAGGTGAAGGGAACATGAATGAACCGAACCCACACGGGAATGAGAGGGATTCCGAGACTGTTCAATGTAATGGACTGTACAGTTGAAGAGGGCTTAAAAGATTTGATTTGTACTACTCATATCACGAAGGTGCATCTTTTTTTCGGTAGCTCATCACATAAGAACTCCAAAGTTAAGCGTGCTTGACTTGGGGCAATTTTGGGATGGGTGACCTCCTGGGAAGTTTCCCAGGGTGCGTGTGAGTGAGGACATAAAGCACGCTGGAAAGACTCGTCTTGATACAGTGAGGACAGTCGTCGAATCTGGGGCGTTACAATCAACCTCTTGAAGAACAAACTATTTCATTAGTTCAATTGACTCCAAATGCTCTTGAGGATGAATTGAAAGTTATTCATAAATTGAGTGAAAAGAAATATGAAATGGCCGAAAGAAAGAGTGAACAAAAGAGTGAGACGGCCATAAAAAAAAATAAAGATGAGATGAGAGAAAAAGAAAAAGAAAAAGAGGCCAAAGAAAAGAACAAGAAATTAAAGGTCCAAAAGAGTGACAAAAGTGAGATAGAGAGTTATTTATTTTTGTATAACCCCTTTCATGTACCTTTGTACAAAGTGGGTTATTATCCTTGTGAAGGTATAACCGGTTCAATCCCGAGCATTGTTATTTCTCATTTGCAGGATTCTGTTGAAGTCATGATGAGGAGGCGAGCAAGTGTTGATGGTGCGAGAATGCAATGGGATGAACCATATGAATTCAAGAGCAATAGCGGCGAGGTAAGGTTAGTTGCCAGCGCAACATCTGAGATGTATGATTTGCTTCTTTACCTTAAGCCATTGTTGTTTTGTTTTCATGAATTGCGAGAACGGGTTGAAAATGTGATATTTAGGAGGTCTGATTGTGATTTAACCTTGTTGCCTAAGTGTCATAGATTTGAGAATGATTACATATTGAATAGATCAAATTTAAATGTTAGTCATTGTGATTTTTCAAGAGTTGTCAAATTGATGAGTTTTTGTCATGATAATGAATTGTATGCATTATGTTCAAATCTTTGTGATGACTTAAATGTTAACATGGGTAGTACATCTAGTGTGTTCTATTTCCATTATTTATATTTGATTGATGATGGTTTTGAAGATTACATGGATAGTACATTTTGTGTGTCCTATTTGCATGATTTATGTTGGTTTGGTTATGGTTTTGAGAGGTGCAAGGATGAAGATGTTTATTTCTTTGTTTATGATGAGTACATGTTTAAAGAGAATAAAATTTTCATTACACTCCTATTGCATGAGTTTTTGTTTGATATTGAGGCGCATGGCATTTGTTTGATTGGTAGCCATGAAATAACTAGAGCCATTGATAGGATGCATGAATTTTTACTATGGTTGCATATGAGGAGGTATATTGAGTGGAATTGTGAAACATGCATTGAACATAAGAATTTTTATGATCATAATGAATACAACTTTAAAGAAGATAAATTCTTCATACTATATTCATTGCATGAGTTCCGTGCTAATGAGACATATTGTGGTGGTTTAATTGCTGATAAAATGCATGATTATATGTGTTGGTTGCATATGAAACGACATGTTGAGTGTGATTGTGATACATGCATTGCACATGGGAAAATGACATGGCGACTGTATTCCTATGTCATGCATCAGTTATATCTTATTCCTAGTGAACTATGGTCGTACATTAGTATGGATTTTGTTATGTTGTTAACTAGGTCTAAGAAGGGGAGGTACTTAATTTTTGTGATACATAATGGTATTTTATCATTTGGTGTCATTTATTATTTGGTGTACGTTGAGGTTGATGAGTTGATATTAAAGGCAATCGTGGAGTTAGGGAGCAAAACGTTGATGGCGCACATGGGCGATGGCATCTACAATTTAGTGTTGAAGGGTAAGCATGTTGATAAATTAATTCTTTTTATTACTAACTTTCTTCGTTTTTGCGTAGGTAGCCAAGATTTGAGGACAAATCTTTTTGAAGAAGATGAGTATGATATGAATCTGACCGGGCATGACGTGCTAAATCTTGCGATTCGATGCTTCAAAGAATTTGGCATGCATAGCAATGAAATTGAAAGATATTTCAATGTTATTCGAGTGCTAAAATATGAAGAGAAAGCCAAAACAAGACTCCTGAGCCGAGAGCTCCGAGCTAGGACGGTAAAAAAAATCGCGCTTGAGCCCGTGACTCGCGCCCGAGCGGTAAAACTTTACCGCCCGAGCATGAACAGTCCAGAAGACCTGGCGCTCGAGCGGTAATATCATACCGCCCGGGCGTGACTGCTGCGAGGAGAATTGTAGGGACCCGGACGCTAATCATCTTTTTAATCGTTATTGGGACTAATTTAATCAATTAGAATAAACAGGGTCTGAATTTTTTTTTTAAAATGCGGAAGGTAATGGAATCATTCTATTATACAAACCAGTATAATAATACAAATCCTGTATAACATGAATCTAGTTCAAAACTAAGGTTCAACTACTACAATCAAGTAATGAAACCTATCTATATCCAAGTCCGGAATCACCACTCTAATCTCGATCTTTCTTCACCTCTGTGAGAATAAAATCCCAATATAAACAATATATCAATGCAATCATATAAAGCATATATAAAAGCATAATAAACATCAAGACATGTATCTACTCTGACCACATGAATCAATACAAATCTGTACCTAAATCAAGGACTCATTTCTAATCTAGGGATTCCGATCTAATTTAGACTTTGGTATGCTGTATCGAATGTCTACAATAGACGTCGATCTACATTTAAGCTCATCGATACACTGTAAGTCTAGTGATGCGAATCCCCGTACGAATGAGAAGCAAACACGATTATCGAAATCGAGCCCTCAACTCAATAACAAACAAGGATCGATTATGTTGTCCCGATCTTTTGAAACAAGTAATGATTTGTGATATTCACCTCTAAGCAATTAAAACTTAGCAACAAATATCAACGATAAAACAATTGAATTTCAAACGAACCTTCAAAGATCTTGTTTTGACAATCCGAGCGAAAAACAATCGACAAAGGCCACAAAGATGCAATCTTTGATAAGTTTGATTTGTGTTGAACAAAGCAAGATGCCTTGCAAATTTGAGAGAAACTCTTCAAAATATTTTTATCAATCTTCAATAATAATTTTCGTTCATAGTCCTTACAAGCATTAAATAGACAATAAAATACAAGAAAAACAACATAAAGTAGTGTAAAAAGTGAACTTGTCTAGCAAATTTGACACGGCACTGCGCGCGGTGGCGCATGAACTGGCGCAGCCGCGCGCATGGTTCTTCACCCGGACAGCACGGGGCGCGCGGTAGCGCCACTTCTGGCGCGGGCGCGCGCACTGGTGCGCACGGGCGCGTCGCTTCTGGCGCTGGCGCGCGCGCTGTTCTGCTCTGCGCTAGCGCGCGCTGCTGCACTGCTTCTGGCGTGCGCACAGTTCTGCCCATCTGCGCTAGCGCGTGCTGCTGCTTCTGCACATCTGCGCTAGCGCGTGCTGCTGCACTGCTTCTCTCGGGCCATTTTGCACTCATATGCTTAGTTGTTCGGGATTCCTTCATTATACTATTTGTTGAACTCCACAACTTGCTTGGATATGCTTGATTCATCATTATTGATCTTGAAGGTCCGAAACAACGACACTCTCTAAATCTTCTTCCAATCATTTGCACACGGTGCCTAGCCAGATTCATATCATACTCCCCTTCTTCAAAAAGATTTGTCCTCAAATCTTCACTACCTACACAAAAACGAAGCAAGTTAGTAATAACAAAATTTATATGACCAACATGCTTACCTTCAGGCTTACGTTTGTAGGTGCTATGGCCCACGTGCTCCTTCAATGTTTTGAGCCCTGAGTCCATGGTTGTCTTCATTGTCAATGTAACAACCTCAACATACACCCAATGACGAGTGACACCAAATGATAAGATATCATTAACTATCAAAAAGATCAGATTTCTCCCCTTCTTAGACCTAGTTAACACACAAGTGAAATCCATACATGTGTACGACCATAGTCCACTATGAATAAGATATAATTGATGCAACACATAAGAATCAAACTTAGATGCCCTTTCCCCATATCCAATGCACCCTTCACTACACCTCTTAACATACCTCTTCATATGCAACCAACACATATAATCATGGATTATGTTGATGATAAAATAGCAACAGTATGCTCCACTAGCACGTAATTCATGCAATGAATATAGAATGTCAAATTTAATCTCTTTAAACATATATTCATCATGAATAAAGAAATAATCATGTTCATCCTTGCACCTCTTAAAACCATCAAACAAGCATAAATCATGCAAATAGAACACATTAAATGTACTATCCATGTAATCTTTACAATCATCACTAATCAAGTATATATCACGAAAATAGGACACGTCACATGTACTATCAATGCAATATATTATCTCATCAAAAAAATCTAAGTCTAATGTATATAAACCCTTGTAGTAAACAAACCCCATCAACTTTGTAGATCGTGAGACGTCAAAATTCAGAGTAGGTACATGCAATACATTCATGGTCTCAAATTCATAACAATCAAGGAATAAAGGTAAATCTACATCTAACCCCTTAACCACCACATTTGCAACATATTCTCCAAGCTTTGGAAAATGATACATCAAAGAATTAAGATAAAGACGAAAGTCATACCTCATGGTTTTTACGTTGGCAACTAACCTTACATCACCTTTCTTAGTTCCAAATTCATATGGATCATCCCATTGCATTTTCTCACCAATAACACTATCTCGCCTCCTCATCATGACTTCATCGGATTCCTGCAAAGAAGAATTAGCATCGCTCGGGATTGAACCGGCTATATCATCACAATGACAATAAACCACTTTGTACAAAGGTACTTTAAAGGGTTTATTCTAAAATACATGAGTCTCAACCTCACTCTTTTTATTCTTTTGGGCCTTTAATTTATTTTTCTTTTCTTTTTCTTTGGCCTCTTTTTCTTTTTCTTTTATTTCATCATTCTCTTCTTTTTTTCTTTCTATGGTCATCTCACTCTTTTGTTCACTCATTCTTTTGACCATATCACATTTTTTTTCACTTATTTAAGGGAATTTCAATTGATTCTCAAGAACAACATTTGGATTCAATTGAACACATGAAATATTTTTTTCTTCAAATGTTTTGAGCAACAAATTTTCTTCTTGCCTACTCTCCTCCTCCTTAATAGACAAATCACACATTTCTTTCTCCCCACCTAATGATTCAGTCCTCACTGTATATTGTTCAACAACATTCATCTCACTAACTAGTGGCATAACATCATCTTCAACTCTATTAATCACCACCTCAAATTCATGTTCTTCTACAACCAGAACTTCATGTTCAAATTCTCCAACAATCTCAACCTCCACTTGAGATTTAAACTCAACCGACGATTCTACTACTGTCAGCTCCTTACGTTGACATTGGCTAGTATCATGCCCAAATTTTAAACACCAACAACATATAATATCAAAAGTACTAGAATTTGAGTTTTTACTTGTACCTTGATATTCATATTTGCTAGCTTTACATCTCGACTGCACCCTTGGACTAGCAATGATTTTCTCTCCCTGGTTGCAATACCCACCACTCTCCTCACATCCCCTATCATCATCTCAATGCAAATACAACAATCTATTCCCTCCAAATCTTCTACGTCGCCTATCCTCATCATGTTGCCTATCATCATCCCGATCCAAATACAATGATCTATTCCCTCCAAATCTTCTACGTCGCCTATCCTCATCATGTTGCCTATCATCATCCCGATCCAAATACAATGATCTATTCCCTCCAAATCTTCTACGTCGCCTATCGTCATCATATTGCCTATGATGTATTTCCTCTTCTTCACTCCGCCTATACCTCTCACGTAGAGGCTTAAACTCCTTCTCCCATATTTTATCCAACCCTTCTAACATTGTTTGAAATTGACGATCGTCAACCATTATACCTGCAAGAAAAGGTTAGTATAAAACAATAAAAGATAAGTTTCCTCACCATGAATCCTCACTGGTCACTCCAATGGAAATTCACTCGTCTCTCTTTTTTTTTTAATACAAAATACTCACCGGTCACTCCAAAGAAATAACGCTCGCACTCAAGTGTTTTCACTCAAATTTGATAGTTCTCTCTAAGATGTGCTCAAGCTTTGTACTAACAAGATTCAACTTGTGGACACTTGCAACTGTCTCACTTGGACTGCACAAAACAAAGAACGATAGAATAACACAGATTTGAAAACATAACAAAGGATAACACATATCTGAAAACAGAAACTATGGAATAACACAGATCTGATAACAGAACAAAATTTATGTTTTTCTTTTCTTATATAGAAAGATTTGACAATAGAAACTAAAAGATAACACATATCTGAGAACAGAACGGATTTTAAACAGATCTGAAAATAGAAATAAAAGGATAACACAGATCTGATAACAGAACGGATATATATATATTTTTTATTTTTATACAGATCTGAAATAACAACAACAACAATAACTTACTTGAATTCAATGAGCCAAAGCTTTGATACCAAATGATGCGAATCCTCGTACGAATGAGAAGCAAATACGATTATCGAAATCGAGCCCTCAACTCAATAACAAACAAGGATCGATTATGTTGTCCAGATCTTTTGAAACAAGTAATGATTTGTGATATTCACCTCTAAGCGATTAAAACTTAGCAACAAATATCAACGATAAAACAATTGAATTTCAAATGAACCTTCAAAGATCTTGTTTTGACAATCCGAGCGAAAAACAATCGACAAACGCCACAAAAATGCAATCTTTGATAAGTTTGATTTGTGTTGAACAAAGCAAGATGCCTTGAAAATTTGAGAGAAACTCTTCAAAATATTTTTATCAATCTTCAATAATAATTTTCGTTCATAGTCCTTACAAGCATTAAATAGACAATAAAATAGAAGAAAAACAACATAAAGTAGTGTAAAAAGTCATAAAGAACTTGTCTAGCAAATTTGACCCGGCACTGCGCGCGGTGGTGGCTCATGAACTGGCGAAGCCGCGCGCATGGTTCTGCACCTGGACAGCACGGGGCGCGCGGTAGCGCGCACTGGCAGCACGGGGCGCGCGGTTGCGTCACTTCTGGCGCGGGCGCGCGCACTGGTGCGCACGGGTGCGCCGCTTCTGGCGCTGGCACGCGCGCTGTTCTGCTCTACGCTAGCACGCGCTGCTGTACTGCTTCTGGCGTGCGCACAGTTCTGCCCATCTATGCTAGCGCGTGCAGCTGCACTGCTTCTCTCGGGCCATTTTGCACTCATATGCTTCGTTGTTCGGGATTCCTTCATTATACTATTTGTTGAACTCCACAACTTGCTTGGATATGCTTGATTCATCATTATTGATCTTGAAGGTCCGAAACAACGACACTCTCTAAATCTCCTTCCAATCATTTGCACACGGTGCCTAGCCAGATTCATATCATCTAGGGTCTTAGCTGTTCTGTCAAAGACCTGGCGGTTCTGCCCTAGCTAGGCTGATCTGCCTTAGACTCAGACTCTTGCTCTGCTATAATTCAATAGACTAAACATATCAATCTAATAATTTGCAAACATCAATGCAATGAAATAAAGTATGTGATTTAGGAAAACTCAAGCCAAACCTAACTCGAGTTGTGCAATCCCGAATCAACATTTATTTATACCTTTCGTTCTGTCGCTCTGATTTAATCGAAGTCTCGACTCAAAGTCAGTCAATGTTCAATCTGGCAATGACAATATCAATATACCGCATTAATATTCTATTCAAATCAAGACATCTCTGTCTTATCAAATTCTGACGGTACAACAGTACAATCTTGCGATACCGGTGATGCCACATCAGTATATACTAATTCCAATAACTTATAATCAACCACAGGGCAAATCTGACATCACATCTCAGTCAGTTTAACTGTGAAATTCATAACAATTCCATAATCAATCTGTTTCTTAATCTGACTTCGATTCTATGATGTCTACGATGTCAAGAAAACCATATATGAATCATGTCTGATTCTGACAATATCATAATTTCAAATCTTAACAAAACATAACAAAACTTACGTCCTGTAGTAGCTGTCAACGATAGGAACACGGTATTGAAATCAGATTCAAAATCAGACAGACGGATCAAAATATAAAGGCGTAAGGATTTTTCTGAAAGATTTTCGATTTCCCTTCTTTGTTTTTTTTTTTTATATGAATTCTGAAGGATGACATATATATATATATATCCAGTTTGCATGTAAAGCAACGTGGCTTATTTTTCTTGAACTTGGGTCGGCGCTCGAGCGGTGCTAAACTACTGCTCGGGTGCGGCATTCTCTGTCCAAGCATTTCCAAATTGCACCTTGGCGCACGGGCGGTCACAACCTACCGCCCGGGCGCCACCTCTTCTTCACGCAACATATATTGGATGAACACTGGCGCTCGGGCGGTCAAAAACTACCGCTCGGGCGTCAGACTCTCTGTCCACAAGTTGTGTAATTCATATGCTTGGCCCAATTTGGTCTCGTAATGGCCCGACTATAATCATATTAGTTCAAATTCAATAATCTTTGCTTAACATGATATGAAATCTAGGGCATTACATTTCTCCCCCTCTAAGATACGATTTCGTCCCCGAAATCCCAGGCAATTTATCATATCAACAAGGATTATATACAGATACTGTATAAAAATTTACATTATCAAAACAACTCTGGGAATTCTTGTCTCATATCTGATTCAGTCTCCCAGGTTGCTTCTTCAGTGCCATGACGAGTCCATTGAAATTTTACAAGTGGAATGGTCTTCGTTCTGAGCTGTTTTTCTTTACGATCGATAATTTGAATCGGTTTTTCAACATAGCTCAACGTCTCATCCAGTTCGGTCTCGTCTGGCTGAATAGCATGTGAAGCATCAGGAAGGTATTTCCTTAATAACGATACATGAAAGACATCATGTATCCCGGATAATGAAGGCGGTAAAGCGAGTCGATAGGCACGATCTCCTATCTTCTCGAGAATCTCATAAGGCCCAATGTATCGTGGAGACAATTTTCCTTTCTTGCGAAATCTGACAACTCCTCTGAAAGGTGAAATTTTTAAAAATACTAGGTCTCCTGCCTCAAATACCAACGGTCTACGTCAAACATTAGCATATTTGGCCTGTCTGTCTTGCGCTGCCTTCATTTTCTTTCGGATTAGCTTCACTTTTTCTGTCATATCTCTTATCATGTCAGGTCCAGTCTCAGGCACTTCAGAGATATCATCCCAATAGAGAGGGGATCGACACTTCTTTCCGTACAACGCTTCAAATGGTGCCATCTCAATACTCGTCTGATAGCTGTTGTTGTACGAAAACTCACAAAGTGGCAATGCATCTAGCCAATTAGTGCTAAACAGCATCACCAAGAATTCGTAATGCCCGTATCTGGTCCTGAAAGCTGTCTTGTGAACATCTGCATCCTTCACTTTCAGCTGATGATACCCTGATCGAAGATCTATCTTAGAGGACACAGTAGCTCCCTGTAACTGATCAAACAAGTCTTCGATTCTAGGCAACAGGTACTTATTCTTGATCGTTACCTTGTTCAGCTCATGGTAATCGATGCACAGTCTCATGCTTCCGTCTTTCTTTTTCACAAAGAGCACTGGTGCGCCCCACGGTGAGAAACTCGGGCGGATAAACTCCTTGTCTAAGAGCTCCTGAATCTGCTGCTTAAGTTCTAACATCTCTGCTGGAGCTAATCTGTACGGTGCCTTAGAGATTGGCACTGTGCCTGGCATGAGATCGATTGCAAACTCCACCTCTCTATCTGGTGGAAGGCCTGCGACGTCGTCTGGAAAGACGTCTCGGAAATCCCTGACTACTGGCACCCCTGAAATAGAAGGAGTGGGCACGTCCGTTGCTGAGATAACGCTGGCCAAGAAGGCCTGACACCCCTTCGAAATGAGTCTCCGTGCCTGCATGCAAGAGATCATACGCGGGAAACTCCTCCACCTGGCTGGCTCAAAAAGAAACTACTCCATGCCCAATGGTCTGACTAACACTGACCTCTTCTGAAAGTCGATAAGAACTCTGTTCTTATTCAGCCAGTCCATTCCAAATATGATGTCGAATTCTGGCATCGGCAATAGGATTAAATCGGCATATACTAGGTGGCCATGTAATTCTAGATCGATGTCTCTGACCACAATGGTAGCTAACAGCTCTTCCCCTGATGGGACTGTCACTGAAAAGTTCACGTCTAGGCCAATGGGCTTGAGGTCCAAATGATTAGCAAAAATCTCCGATATGAAGGAGTGAGTGGCCCCTGAGTCTATCAGTGCAGTTGTGGATAATCTCTTAACAAAAATGTTTCCTGAGATACGTTAGCACCACACAAAACTTATATCCCCAACATACAAACAGTAACCTAAAGCATAATAGAACTCCATATCCTATGTCACACAAAATATTACTGGCACGCTAATAATCCCAAGCAAGTTTCCACATGCATGGAAAAATAATACTGAGATTAGGTAGAAATGGTTACCGGTCAGTAGTGTAGTGTCTGGGTTCGCCTCCTGAGCATGCATGGCGAAAACTCTCCCTTGAGTCGGTTGCTTCCACTGCGGGCACTCCTTCAGCATGTGGTCGCTAGCTCCACACTTGAAGCACTTGCCTGATCCATATAAGCACTGCCCCGGGTGCTGGCGGTTGCATTTAGGACACACTGGGTAAGCAACGGGCTTCTGAGGCGCCCCCTGCTGTTGAATTGGACCCATTCTGAAATCTCAATCTCATATCAGATTTTGTCTCTTTTAATGCCCTGTTAACTTTACCATATATACCAATCCATAGCTCCTCACAACTCAATCTCGGCCTCAAATACCAACAGTCATCACCTGACGTTGGCATATTTCATATCAACTTCCGAGCTATCTTCATTTGATTCTGAATCAGTTTCATTTTCTTTTTCATATCTCGGATCCCATCAAATCCAATCTCAGGTATCACCGCAGTATCATCCCCATATGAAGGAAATCCGCAGTTCTCACTGTACAATACCTCGACTAGAGCTATCTCGATACTCATCTAATAGCTATTATTGTACAATATTTCATAAAGTGACAAGACATCAGGTCACTAGTGCTAAAACCCAGCACTACAGTTCCTGGATATCCTCCAGTATCTAGATAGTTCGCTCCGACTATCCGTCAATCTATAAACCATATATAAAAAATCATGCTATACATTCTGCCAAAAGTATAAAATCAACCAAAATCACGGTATGATATAATTAACTCTGGCATTCAATACAATCTGACCCCTTTTTCTGACATACCTCTCAGTCGTCTTGTCATATCTGCACGTCATTCTGTACAATATACCTATGCAGATTTGAACAATCGTTCAATCATAACCACATTCTGGTACATTCTTGGCACGATTTCGGTAACTATCACCAGATCCATAGAATTGTACTCCTATTTCTATTCAGGAATCGATAATCAGTATAACCAATTTCCTGGTTTCTATCTAACTGTCCTCATCTATCAGCGATTTAGACATTTCAATACAAATTCTGACATAACTGATTTCGTTTATTTACATCAAAACTGTCCGTTTGAATTATCACACATTTCCTGTTACCAGAATAATACTGAATCTACTACTGTGTGCCTCTGACAATACCTGTATTTCAAATTCGAAATATCTGGCACAAAAAATCAGCTAATTATATAAAATAAAGCATTACCTACCTGGTATTCTGATTGATACACTGTTCTAACTATCGAAATCAAGTTCTGAACAATCTGATCAAACTTCGGAACTGCTGTAATTTTCAACATCAGCTCTGAGTGTCGTTTTCATCCACTGATCACTGTCTCAACTGTGCTACAATTAATCAGTATACTATCTTCGTATATCACAGACTCTGAATACAATCTGTTGCAATCTGGATTCATAGCCGAACAATTCTGTATACAACAATCTCAGTTCCCAGAATATTCAATACAAATTTCAACTGTTTGATTCAATCACTCATACGCGGCGAATATATCAAAATATCGTAGATAAAACGAGCATAAGGTCATCAGAACACTTCGGAACACAGGATTTATCAACCCATACACAGAACTGAAGTATTTCCCCAAAGGAACACATAATCAGATGTAACTCTAACTCTCAGGCAGTAAATCTTTTAACTGACATTTCAATTCTTTCAATTCAATCAATATCAGTCTGCACAGAAGTCTAAAATGAAATTCATACCTGATATTAAATCAAGGCTGAAGTCGCTCTCTCTGATATAAGACAAACCCGGAATTTCATCTGGAACGACTATAGCAACTCTCCTGCTACTGACAAATCATTTCCAGATAAGCTCAACTTCAGTAATCAACTGAATACATAAGGAATTATTCCATTCTTTTCGATAATCATCGAATCGTACATAATACGGATATCAAGGAATTCAAAATCGAGAATCCTTACCGTATATCATTCGTTCATCGGCCATTTCAGGTCCGAATCTTACCATCTCCTGGCAAGAATCTATAATAGTTTTGTACTTGTTAGCATATTAATATCAATAATGTGGGGACCCGGACGCTAATCATCATCTTAATCATCTTTGGGATTTAATTATCAATCAGGGTCTAAAATTTTTTTTTTTAAATGCGGAAGGTAATGGAATCAATCTATTATACAAACCAGTATAATAATACAAATCTTGTACAACATGCTTCTAGTTCAAACTAGTCTAAGGTTTACCTACTAAATTTCAAGTATTGAACCAAGTCTACAATAAATCCGAAGTCACCACTCTAAACTCGTCTTCTCTCATCATCTTCTTGATCCCGATCTTGTCCCACCTGTTGTCATGCACACATACAAACAAGACAACAGCCGGATACTCCGGTGAGAATAATCCCAGTATAAATAATGTATACATGCAGTTAATTGAATTAACATAAAAGCATGAATTATATCTTATTACATGTAGCATAATCAAACAACATGTATCAATACCAGTCTGTAAATAAAACATGAATCGTAATCTACGAAATATAAATCAATACAAATCTGTAAATCAAGTTCTAGTCTCGATATCTAAGACTCGACTCATCTCTCATTCTAATCTAGGGATCCCGGTGAATAAGAACGTAACAAGTCTTCCACCTACTACTACCAGTCGCGGTGGCGGTACGTTCTTATTTCTGGACTTTGGTCTAGCTGTATCGAATAATCTACAATAAGAACAATGTCTGTATCTTAAGCACATCGATACACCAAACGTCCAGTGTCTTGGCGTATCTACCAAGACTAAGCCTAGTCTGATAATGTGCAATGGGTCCGTGACTATACTGTCAAAATCTAACCCCTCTGTCAGTGACTCTCACTCAATAGCTCTCTGCTTTCTATTTCTAATTCAATAGAATAAACATAATCATGAAAATACAAAGGTATAAAAACAATACCATACAAGTATGTGGTTCAGGGAAGCTCGAGTTAAATCTAACTCAAGTCGATCTCCCAATTAACATCGATTTATACCTTTGTCTTCTCGGTCTGATGAAGACGAAGTCTCGTATCCTCTGTCCATATCCAAATCTGATAATGACAATCATATAAATACCATATCAGTATATAACTCAATTCAAGACCTGTTCTGATCAATACTCAAATCGGTATATAATCTGATCCATATCTGAACAAGGTACAATCTAATTGATATCAATGATATCACGATACAATCAAAATCATTACTAAATATTATCAATCTCAATTAATACTGAATCTGATCAATATCAATCTACTGATGTTTCGTCGGCATAACAATATAGTCACGATAACCCCGTCTATCTCAACATCACAGATATAATACCAGAATTCATAACCACTATCAGTACAACTCATAATCTGAATAATAACACAACTCTAATATAGAATCTCAACTAAATCAACTCTAAAATTCATAACAATTTCATAAAAAATCTATTCTTTAATCTGACTTCGATTCTATGATGTCTAACATGTCAAGAACATCATATATGAATTCCATTTAATTCTGACAACATCATAATTTCAAACCTATCAAAACGTAACAAAACTTACGCCCAGTTGTAGCCTGCGTCGATAGGAACACAGTACTGAAGTCTGATTCAAAAACAGACGGACGAATTTCTCACAAAAGGCGTAAGGATTTTCTTTCTCTTTCTGAAGCTTTCCCTTTCTCCCTTCGTTCCTTTTGTTCTAAATAATTGCAAGGTATATATATATATACGTTGCATTCCAAGACACCATGTGGCGATTTTTCATGATGCATGCCGCGCGCATATGCGCCGGTAGTTCTGCCCGGCTGCCTGTTGCATAATCTTCTCGCGCATATGCGCGACGATATGCGCGAGATGTTCTGTCTCGCATCTTCCCTTACTCGCGCATATGCGCGCCTTCCGCCGTGCATGTGCGCCGAACTCTCTGGACGTTCCGCGCATATACGCGCATTCAAGCCGCGCATGTGCGCCGATTATATTCTTCACACCTAATGTGATTCCTTCTTTCGGCTCTCCCGATCTGATCCGTTCCGTCTATAATCATCTTTAAATAAATAAATAAATCATTTCAAATTAATCTCAAATTACAATAACAAAATCTCGGGCCTTACAAATAATGTAGTCAGAATCAGATAACACAAGTACAATACAATCTAATTCAATCTCATTCTCTTTTTACTGCAGTACACATTATATCACAGAATTCACTGATATCAATTCTTCTCCCCAAAAGGTACAAAGATCAATACTACAGTAATACAGACCCTGCAGGTACAACATATATCAATACAACTCAGTCAAAGATAATTGTAGGAAATGCATTAGTATATATCAATACATATGCAACATAATCATAAAAGATTATTCCCTGCCACTATATCATCATGTGTGTCCTGGGTCTGTTCCTCGATCACTACCACCAGATGATTCTGCTCCCTGAAATCTTCGGGAACCTCTCTGTGGACAGACTCTAGCAAAGTGTCCCGCTGTATCAGATCTGTGTTATCCTTTTGTTTCTATTTTCAGATCTGTTTAAAATTTCATTCTGTTCTCATATCTGTGTTATCTTTTCGTTTTTATTCAAGATCTTTCTAAAACTTCGATTCTGTTTTCAGTTCTGTGTTATCCTTTGTATTGTTGTAAGATCTGCGTTATTCTAGTTGTTCTTTGTTTTGTGCAGTCCAAGTGAGACAGTTTGCAAGTGTTCACAAGTTAAATCTTGTTAGTTTGATTAAAAAAATATATATATAAAGATTGATCACATCTTAGAGAGAACTATCAAATTCGAGTGAAAACACTTGAGTGCGAGCGTTATTTCTTTGGAGTGACCGGTGAGTATTTTGTAGTGAGAAAAAAAAAGAGTCGAGTGAATTTTTTCTTTGGAGTGACCAGTGAGGATTCGTGGTGAGAAAACTTATCTTTTATTGTTTTATACTAACCTTTTCTGTAGGTATAATGGTTGACGATCGTCAATTTCAAACAATGTTAAAAGGGTTGGATAAAATATGGGAGAAGGAAGTTTAAGCCTCTACATGAGAGATATAGGCGGAGTGAAGGAGATGAGAGGTATGATAGGCAAGATGATGGGAATAGATGAGGTAGTAGAATTGGTGGGGATAGAGCTTCGCACGTGGATCATGGTGATGATAGGCGATGTGATGAGAATAGAGGAGTAGGCCGAAGAGGTGAACGTGATGTGCACAAGGAGTCTTTGACATCTACTTGGCGGACGAGCTTGGAAGAGAAATTATTGCTAGGCCAATGAATGAGGTCGAGACATGAAGCTACCAAATATGAATATCAAGGTACAAGTAAAAACTCAAATTCTTGTACTTTTGATATTATATGTTTTTGGTGTTTAAAATTTGGGCATGATACTAGCCAATGTCAACGTAAGGAGCTGACAGTAGTAGAGTCGTTGGTTGAACTTAAATCTCAAGTGGAGGTTGAGATTGTTAGAGAATTTGAACATGAAGTTGAGGTTGTAGAAGAATCTGGAATTTGAGGTTGTGGTTGAGAAAGTTGTGATGATAGTATTCCACAAGTTGATGAGTCTAATTATGTTAAATTGTGTATAGTGGAAAGTGAATCATTGTGTGGTAAAGAAATGTGTTGATTTGTCTATTAAGGAGGAGGAGAATAGGCAAGAAGAAACTTGTTGTCAAAACATTTGAAGAAAAACATATTTCTTTTGCTCAATTTAAACGAAAAGAAATATTGATGATCAATTGAAATGTATTGAAAAGAGTCGAAAAAAAATGTGATATGGTCGAAAGAATGAGTGAACAAAAGAGTGAGATGACCATAGAAATAAAAAAAGAAGAAAAGAATGAGATAAAGAAAAAGAACAAGAAAAAGAGGCCAAAGAAAATAAAAAGAAAAAGAACTTTATGGCCCAAAAGAGTGAGATGGAGAGAAGCTTATTCTTGCATAAACCATTTCATGTTACCTTTGTACAAAGTGATTATTGTTATGGTGATGATATAGCCGGTTCAATTCCGAGCATTGCTATTTCTTATTTGCAGGTTCTTGGGGTTGTCATACCAAGGAGACAAGTGAGTTTTACTAAAGGGAGAACTCAAGGGTCCGAGCCTCGAGAATACAAGTACCATCGCGATGAGGTAAGTTTAGTTGCCAACACAACAACTATGAGATATGACTTTCTTCCTTACTTTAAAGTTGTTTCGTTTTGTTTTCAAGAATGTGTAGAGCGAGTTGCAAAGTTGGTGGTTAAGGGGTCGGATGTAAATTTATCCTTTTTCCTTGATTGTTATGAATTTGAGATCATGGATGAATTGCATGTACCTACTCTGAATTTTGAACGTCTCACGATTTACAAAGTTGATGGGGTTTGTTACTACAAGGGTTTATATACATTAGACTTAAATTTTGTGATAAGATAAGATATTGCATTGATAGGACATGTGACGTGTCCTATTTCCATGATTTATATTTTATTGATGATGGTTGTGAAGATTACATGGATAGTATATTTAGGGTATTCTATTTGCATGATTTATGCTTGTTTGATGGTTTTGAGAGGTGCAAGGATGAACATGATTATTTCTTTATTCATGATGAATACCTATTTAAAGAAAATAAATTTTTCATCCTACATCCATTGCATGAGTTGTTGCTTGATATTGAGGCACATGACATGTGTTTAATTGATAGCCATGAAGTAACTAGAGCCATAGATATGATGCATGAATTTTTACTATGGTTGCATATTAGGAGGTATATTGAGTGGAATTGTGAAACATGCATTGCACGTAAGAATTTTTATGATCATAATAATTACAATTTTGAGGATAAATTGTTTATTCTAAATTCATTGCATTAGTTACGTGCTGGTGATGCATATAGTGGTGTATTTATCTTTGATAAAATGCATGATTATATGTGTTGGTTGCATATGAAGAAGTATGTTAAGTGGTGTAGTCTAGTGTGCATTGGATATGGGGAAAGGGCATTTAAGATTGATTCTTATGTGTTGTATCAATTATATCTTATTCCTAGTGGACTATGGTCGTACACGTGTGTGGATTTCAATTGTGTGTTTAACTAGGTCTAAGAAGGGGAGAAATCTGATCTTTGTGATAGTTAATGACATCTTATCATTTGGTGTCATTCGTCAATTGGTGTATGTTGAGGTTGTTATATTGACAGTGAAGGCAACCATGGAGTTAGGGCTCAAAGTATTGAAGGAACACGTGGGCAATAGCACCTACAATCTTCAGCTTAAAGGTAAGCATGTTGATAATATACTTCTTGTTATTACTAACTTGCTTCGTTTTTGTGTAGGTAGACAAGATTTGAGGACAAATCTTTTTGAAGAAGGGGAGTATGATACGAATCTGACCGGGTGTTACGTGCTAATGATTGAAAGGAGATTTAAGATGCGTTGTTGCCGCGGACTTTCAAGCTTGATTGTGATTAACGATGATGAATCAAGCATATTCAAGCAAGTGGTGGAGTTCAACAAAAAATATACCGAAGGACCTATAATGAGGAGATGTATCAAGAAGTTTAAAGAAGCACTTCAAGGACTCATGATGAGCAACAAAGAAAGTTCTACAAATGGGGTGTCTAATTTAAAGGAGTTTGGGGAACATGGACACAACAATGGAAGTCTTTGGATTGTTATTCAAGTGAAATTGCCGAAGGTCCAGTGCACCCGCGCTAAAGCAGGGACCGCACCCGCGGTCCATGATAATCAAATTTAAGAAAATTTCCCGAAGCTGCACCACACCCGCGGTCAAATTATTAGCGCACCCGCGGTCTGGTGCCGAAGCTACACCGCACCCGCGGTCAAACAAGCACCGCACCCGCGTTCTTTTGGTGCACTTCCGTGTAGAAATTGTTCACAACTTTCTTTATGACTTTTCACACAACTTTTCTCGTATTTTATTGTTTATTTAATGCTTGTAATCACTATGAACGAAACATAATTGAATGATATAAGAAAAACTTGAGGTTCTCTCAATTTTCAACGCTTTTAGCTTTGTTCTTCACAAGAAGAAAACCAAATCAAACCTATCAAAGATTTTCATCTTTGTGGCGTTTGTCGATTGTTCTTCATACGGATTGTCAAAACAAGTTCTTTGAAGGTTCGTTTGAAATTCAATTGTTTATCGTTGATATTTGTTGCTAAGTTATAATCGCTTAGAGGTGAATATCAAAAAATCATTACTTGTTTCAAAAGATCGGGACAACATAATCGTTCCTTGTTTGTTATTGAATTGAGGGTGCGATTTCTATTTTTGTGCTTGCCTTTCATTCGTACGAGGATTCGTATCAGCAAGGGTCCAATTCAACAGCAGGGGGCGCCTCAGAAGCCCGTTGCTTACCCAGTGTGTCCTAAATGCAACCGCCAGCACCCGGGGCAGTGCTTATATGGATCAGGCAAGTGCTTCAAGTGTGGAGCTAGCGACCACATGCTGAAGGAGTGCCCGCAGTGGAAACAACCGACTCAAGGGAGAGTTTTCGCCATGCATGCTCAGGAGGCGAACCCAGACACTACACTACTGACCGGTAACCATTTCTACCTAATCTCAGTATTATTTTTCCATGCATGTGGAAACTTGCTTGGGATTATTAGCGTGCCAGTAATATTTTGTGTGACATAGGATATGGAGTTCTATTATGCTTTAGGTTACTGTTTGTATGTTGGGGATATAAGTTTTGTGTGGTGCTAACGTATCTCAGGAAACATTTTTGTTAAGAGATTATCCACAACTGCACTGATAGACTCAGGGGCCACTCACTCCTTCATATCGGAGATTTTTGCTAATCATTTGGACCTCAAGTCCATTGGCCTAGACGTGAACTTTTCAGTGACAGTCCCATCAGGGGAAGAGCTGTAGCTACCATTGTGGTCAGAGACATCGATCTAGAATTACATGGCCACCTAGTATATGCCGATTTAATCCTATTGCCGATGCAGGAATTCGACATCATATTTGGAATGGACTGGCTGAATAAGAACAGAGTTCTTATCGACTTTCAGAAGAGGTCAGTGTTAGTCAGACCATTGGGCATGGAGTAGTTTCTTTTTGAGCCAGCCAGGTGGAGGAGTTTCCCGCGTATGATCTCTTGCATGCAGGCACGGAGACTCATTTCGAAGGGGTGTCAGGCCTTCTTGGCCAGCGTTATCTCAGCAACGGACGTGCCCACTCCTTCTATTTCAGGGGGTGCCAGTAGTCAGGGATTTCCGAGACGTCTTTCCAGACGACGTCGCAGGCCTTCCACCAGATAGAGAGGTGGAGTTTGCAATCGATCTCATGCCAGGCACAGTGCCAATCTCTAAGGCACCGTACAGATTAGCTCCAGCAGAGATGTTAGAACTTAAGCAGCAGATTCAGGAGCTCTTAGACAAGGAGTTTATCCGCCCGAGTTTCTCACCGTGGGCGCACCAGTGCTCTTTGTGAAAAAGAAAGACGGAAGCATGAGACTGTGCATCGATTACCATGAGCTGAACAAGGTAACGATCAAGAATAAGTACCTGTTGCCTAGAATCGAAGACTTGTTTGATCAGTTACAGGGAGCTACTGTGTCCTCTAAGATAGATCTTCGATCAGGGTATCATCAGCTGAAAGTGAAGGATGCAGATGTTCACAAGACAGCTTTCAGGACCAGATACGGCATACGAATTCTTGGTGATGCTGTTTAGCACTAATTGGCAAGATGCATTGCCACTTTGTGAGTTTTCCGTACAACAACAGCTATCAGACGAGTATTGAGATGGCACCATTTGAAAGCGTTGTACGGAAAGAAGTGTCGATCCCCTCTCTATTGGGATGATATCTCTGAAGTGCCTGAGACTGGACCTGACATGATAAGAGATATGACAGAAAAAGTGAAGCTAATCCGAAAGAAAATGAAGGCAGCGCAAGACAGACAGGCCAAATATGCTAATGTTTGACGTAGACCGTTGGTATTTGAGGCAGGAGACCTAGTATTTTTAAAAATTTCACCTTTCAGAGGAGTTGTCAGATTTCGCAAGAAAGGAAAATTGTCTCCACGATACATTGGGCCTTATGAGATTCTCGAGAAGATAGGAGATCGTGCCTATCGACTCGCTTTACCGCCTTCATTATCCGGGATACATGATGTCTTTCATGTATCGTTATTAAGGAAATACCTTCCTGATGCTTCACATGCTATTCAGCCAGACGAGACCGAACTGGATGAGACGTTGAGCTATGTTGAAAAAACCGATTCAAATTATCGATCGTAAAGAAAAACAGCTCAGAACGAAGACCATTCCACTTGTAAAATTTCAATGGACTCGTCATGGCACTGAAGAAGCAACCTGGGAGACTGAATCAGATATGAGACAAGAATTCCCAGAGTTGTTTTGATAATGTAAAGTTTTATACAGTATCTGTATATAATCCTTGTTGATATGATAAATTGCCTGGGATTTCGGGGACGAAATCGTATCTTAGAGGGGGAGAAATGTAATGCCCTAGATTTCATATCATGTTAAGCAAGATTATTGAATTTGAACTAATATGATTATAGTCGGGCCATTACGAGACCAAATTGGGCCAAGCATATGAATTACACAACTTGTGGACAGAGAGTCTGACGCCCGAGCGGTAGTTTTTGACCGCCCGAGCGCCAGTGTTCATCCAATATATGTTGCGTGAAGAAGAGGTGGCGCCCGGGCGGTAGGTTGTGACCGCCCGTGCGCCAAGGTGCAATTTGGAAATGCTTGGACAGAGAATGCCGCACCCGAGCAGTAGTTTAGCACCGCTCGAGCGCCGACCCAAGTTCAAGAAAAATAAGCCACGTTGCTTTACATGCAAACTGGATATATATATATATATATGTCATCCTTCAGAATTCATATAAAAAAAAACAAAGAAGGGAAATCGAAAATCTTTCAGAAAAATCCTTACGCCTTTATATTTTGATCCGTCTGTCTGATTTTGAATCTGATTTCAATACCGTGTTCCTATCGTTGACAGCTACTACAGGACGTAAGTTTTGTTATGTTTTGTTAAGATTTGAAATTATGATATTGTCAGAATCAGACATGATTCATATATGGTTTTCTTGACATCGTAGACATCATAGAATCGAAGTCAGATTAAGAAACAGATTGATTATGGAATTGTTATGAATTTCACAGTTAAACTGACTGAGATGTGATGTCAGATTTGCACTGTGGTTGATTATAAGTTATTGGAATTAGTATATACTGATGTGGCATCACCGGTATCGCAAGATTGTACTGTTGTACCGTCAGAATTTGATAAGACAGAGATGTCTTGATTTGAATAGAATATTAATGCGGTATATTGATATTGTCATTGCCAGATTGAACATTGACTGACTTTGAGTCGAGACTTCGATTAAATCAGAGCGACAGAACGAAAGGTATAAATAAATGTTGATTCGGGATTGCACAACTCGAGTTAGGTTTGGCTTGAGTTTTCCTAAATCACATACTTTATTTCATTGCATTGATGTTTGCAATTATTAGATTGATATGTTTAGTCTATTGAATTATAGCAGAGCAAGAGTCTGAGTCTAAGGCAGATCAGCCTAGCTAGGGCAGAACCGCCAGGTCTTTGACAGAACAGCTAAGACCCTAGATGATATGAATCTGGCTAGGCACGTGTGCAAATGATTGGAAGGAGATTTAGAGAGTGTCGTTGTTTCGGACCTTCAAGATCAATAATGATGAATCAAGCATATCCAAGCAAGTTGTGGAGTTCAACAAATAGTATAATGAAGGAATCCCGAACAACGAAGCATATGAGTGCAAAATGGCCCGAGAGAAGCAGTGCAGCTGCACGCGCTAGCATAGATGGGCAGAACTGTGCGCACGCCAGAAGCAGTACAGCAGCGCGTGCTAGCGTAGAGCAGAACAGCGCGCGTGCCAGCGCCAGAAGCGGCGCACCCGTGCGCACCAGTGCGCGCGCCCGCGCCAGAAGTGACGCAACCGCGCGCCCCGTGCTGCCAGTGCGCGCTACCGCGCGCCCCGTGCTGTCCAGGTGCAGAACCATGCGCGCGGCTTCGCCAGTTCATGAGCCACCACCGCGCGCAGTGCGGGTCAAATTTGCTAGACAAGTTCTTTATGACTTTTTACACTACTTTATGTTGTTTTTCTTCTATTTTATTGTCTATTTAATGCTTGTAAGGACTATGAACGAAAATTATTATTGAAGATTGATAAAAATATTTTGAAGAGTTTCTCTCAAATTTTCAAGGCATCTTGCTTTGTTCAACACAAATCAAACTTATCAAAGATTGCATTTTTGTGGCGTTTGTCGATTGTTTTTCGCTCGGATTGTCAAAACAAGATCTTTGAAGGTTCATTTGAAATTCAATTGTTTTATCGTTGATATTTGTTGCTAAGTTTTAATCGCTTAGAGGTCAATATCACAAATCATTACTTGTTTCAAAAGATCGGGACAACATAATCGATCCTTGTTTGTTATTGAGTTGAGGGCTCGATTTCGATAATCGTATTTGCTTCTCATTCGTACGAGGATTCGCATCATTTGGTATCAAAGCTTTGGCTCATTGAATTCAAGTAAGTTATTGTTGTTGTTGTTATTTCAGATCTGTATAAAAATAAAAAATATATATATATCCGTTCTGTTATCAGATCTGTGTTATCCTTTTATTTCTATTTTCAGATCTGTTTAAAATCCGTTCTGTTCTCAGATATGTGTTATCTTTTAGTTTCTATTGTCAAATCTTTCTATATAAGAAAAGAAAAACATAAATTTCGTTCTGTTATCAGATCTGTGTTATTCCATCGTTTCTGTTTTCAGATATGTGTTATCCTTTGTTATGTTTTCAAATCTGTGTTATTCTATCGTTCTTTGTTTTGTGCAGTCCAAGTGAGACAGTTGCAAGTGTCCACAAGTTGAATCTTGTTAGTACAAAGCTTGAGCACATCTTAGAGAGAACTATCAAATTTGAGTGAAAACACTTGAGTGCGAGCGTTATTTCTTTGGAGTGACCGGTGAGTATTTTGTATTAAAAAAAAAAGAGAGACGAGTGAATTTCCATTGGAGTGACCAGTGAGGATTCATGGTGAGGAAACTTATCTTTTATTGTTTTATACTAACCTTTTCTTGCAGGTATAATGGTTGACGATCGTCAATTTCAAACAATGTTAGAAGGGTTGGATAAAATATGGGAGAAGGAGTTTAAGCCTCTACGTGAGAGGTATAGGCGGAGTGAAGAAGAGGAAATACATCATAGGCAATATGATGACGATAGGCGACGTAGAAGATTTGGAGGGAATAGATCATTGTATTTGGATCGGGATGATGATAGGCAACATGATGAGGATAGGCGACGTAGAAGATTTGGAGGGAATAGATCATTGTATTTGGATCGGGATGATGATAGGCAAAATGATGAGGATAGGCGACGTAGAAGATTTGGAGGGAATAGATTGTTGTATTTGCATTGAGATGATGATAGGGGATGTGAGGAGAGTGGTGGGTATTGCAACCAGGGAGAGAAAATCATTGCTAGTCCAAGGGTGCAGTCGAGATGTAAAGCTAGCAAATATGAATATCAAGGTACAAGTAAAACTCAAATTCTAGTACTTTTGATATTATATGTTGTTGGTGTTTAAAATTTGGGCATGATACTAGCCAATGTCAACGTAAGGAGCTGACAGTAGTAGAATCGTCGGTTGAGTTTAAATCTCAAGTGGAGGTTGAGATTGTTGGAGAATTTGAACATGAAGTTCTGGTTGTAGAAGAACATGAATTTGAGGTGGTGATTAATAGAGTTGAAGATGATGTTATGCCACTAGTTAGTGAGATGAATGTTGTTGAACAATATACAGTGAGGACTGAATCATTAGGTGGGGAGAAAGAAATGTGTGATTTGTCTATTAAGGAGGAGGAGAGTAGGCAAGAAGAAAATTTGTTGCTCAAAACATTTGAAGAAAAAAATATTTCATGTGTTCAATTGAATCCAATGTTGTTCTTGAGAATCAATTGAAATTCCCTTAAATAAGTGAAAAAAAATGTGATATGGTCAAAAGAATGAGTGAACAAAAGAGTGAGATGACCATAGAAAGAAAAAAAGAAGAGAATGATGAAATAAAAGAAAAAGAAAAAGAGGCCAAAGAAAAAGAAAAGAAAAATAAATTAAAGGCCCAAAAGAATAAAAAGAGTGAGGTTGAGACTCATGTATTTTGAATAAACCCTTTAAAGTACCTTTGTACAAAGTGGTTTATTGTCATTGTGATGATATAGCCGGTTCAATCCCGAGCGATGCTAATTCTTCTTTGCAGGAATCCGATGAAGTCATGATGAGGAGGCGAGGATAGTGTTATTGGTGAGAAAATGCAATGGGATGATCCATATGAATTTGGAACTAAGAAAGGTGATGTAAGGTTAGTTGCCAACGTAAAAAACCATGAGGTATGACTTTCGTCTTTATCTTAATTCTTTGATGTATCATTTTCCAAAGCTTGGAGAATATGTTGCAAATGTGGTGGTTAAGGGGTTAGATGTAGATTTACCTTTATTCCTTGATTGTTATGAATTTGAGACCATGAATGTATTGCATGTACCTACTCTGAATTTTGACGTCTCACGATCTACAAAGTTGATGGGGTTTGTTTACTACAAGGGTTTATATACATTAGACTTAGATTTTTTTGATGAGATAATATATTGCATTGATAGTACATGTGACGTGTCCTATTTTCGTGATATATACTTGATTAGTGATGATTGTAAAGATTACATGGATAGTACATTTAATGTGTTCTATTTGCATGATTTATGCTTGTTTGATGGTTTTAAGAGGTGCAAGGATGAACATGATTATTTCTTTATTCATGATGAATATATGTTTAAAGAGATTAAATTTGACATTCTATATTCATTGCATGAATTACGTGCTAGTGGAGCATACTGTTGCTATTTTATCATCAACATAATCCATGATTATATGTGTTGGTTGCATATGAAGAGGTATGTTAAGAGGTGTAGTGAAGGGTGCATTGGATATGGGGAAAGGGCATCTAAGTTTGATTCTTATGTGTTGCATCAATTATATCTTATTCATAGTGGACTATGGTCGTACACATGTATGGATTTCACTTGTGTGTTAACTAGGTCTAAGAAGGGGAGAAATCTGATCTTTTTGATAGTTAATGATATCTTATCATTTGGTGTCACTCGTCATTGGGTGTATGTTGAGGTTGTTACATTGACAGTGAAGACAACCATGGACTCAGGGCTCAAAACATTGAAGGAGCACGTGGGCCATAGCACCTACAAACGTAAGCCTGAAGGTAAGCATGTTGGTCATATAAATTTTGTTATTACTAACTTGCTTCGTTTTTGTGTAGGTAGTGAAGATTTGAGGACAAATCTTTTTGAAGAAGGGGAGTATGATATGAATCTGGCTAGGCACCGTGTGCAAATGATTGGAAGAAGATTTAGAGAGTGTCGTTGTTTCGGACCTTCAAGATCAATAATGATGAATCAAGCATATCCAAGCAAGTTGTGGAGTTCAACAAATAGTATAATGAAGGAATCCCGAACAACTAAGCATATGAGTGCAAAATGGCCCGAGAGAAGCAGTGCAGCAGCACGCGCTAGCGCAGATGTGCAGAAGCAGCAGCACGCGCTAGCGCAGATGGGCAGAACTGTGCGCACGCCAGAAGCAGTGCAGCAGCGCGCGCTAGCGCAGAGCAGAACAGCGCGCGCGCCAGCGCCAGAAGCGACGCGCCCGTGCGCACCAGTGCGCGCGCCCGCGCCAGAAGTGGCGCTACCGCGCGCCCCGTGCTGTCCGGGTGAAGAACCATGCGCGCGGCTGCGCCAGTTCATGCGCCACCGCGCGCAGTGCCGTGTCAAATTTGCTAGACAAGTTCACTTTTTACACTACTTTATGTTGTTTTTCTTGTATTTTATTGTCTATTTAATGCTTGTAAGGACTATGAACGAAAATTATTATTGAAGATTGATAAAAATATTTTGAAGAGTTTCTCTCAAATTTGCAAGGCATCTTGCTTTGTTCAACACAAATCAAACTTATCAAAGATTGCATCTTTGTGGCCTTTGTCGATTGTTTTTCGCTCGGATTGTCAAAACAAGATCTTTGAAGGTTCGTTTGAAATTCAATTGTTTTATCGTTGATATTTGTTGCTAAGTTTTAATTGCTTAGAGGTGAATATCACAAATCATTACTTGTTTCAAAAGATCGGGACAACATAATCGATCCTTGTTTGTTATTGAGTTGAGGGCTCGATTTCGATAATCGTGTTTGCTTCTCATTCGTACGGGGATTCGCATCACTAGACTTACAGTGTATCGATGAGCTTAAATGTAGATCGACGTCTATTGTAGACATTCGATACAGCATACCAAAGTCTAAATTAGATCGGAATCCCTAGATTAGAAATGAGTCCTTGATTTAGGTACAGATTTGTATTGATTCATGTGGTCAGAGTAGATACATGTCTTGATGTTTATTATGCTTTTATATATGCTTTATATGATTGCATTGATATATTGTTTATATTGGGATTTTATTCTCACAGAGGTGAAGAAAGATCGAGATTAGAGTGGTGATTCCGGACTTGAATATAGATAGGTTTCATTACTTGATTGTAGTAGTTGAACCTTAGTTTTGAACTAGATTCATGTTATACAGGATTTGTATTATTATACTGGTTGTATAATAGAATGATTCCATTACCTTCCGCATTTTAAAAAAAAAATTCAGACCCTGTTTATTCTAATTGATTAAATTAGTCCCAATAACGATTAAAAAGATGATTAGCGTCCGGGTCCCTACAATTCTCCTCGCAGCAGTCACGCCCGGGCGGTATGATATTACCGCTCGAGCGCCAGGTCTTCTGGACTGTTCATGCTCGGGCGGTAAAGTTTTACCGCTCGGGCGCGAGTCACGGGCTCAAGCGCGATTTTTTTTACCGTCCTAGCTCGGAGCTCTCGGCTCAGGAGTCTTGTTTTGGCTTTCTCTTCATATTTTAGCACTCGAATAACATTGAAATATCTTTCAACTTCATTGCTATGCATGCCAAATTCTTTGAAGCATCGAATCGCAAGATTTAGCACGTCATGCCCGGTCAGATTCATATCATACTCATCTTCTTCAAAAAGATTTGTCCTCAAATCTTGGCTACCTACGCAAAAACGAAGAAAGTTAGTAATAAAAAGAATTAATTTATCAACATGCTTACCCTTCAACACTAAATTGTAGATGCCATCGCCCATGTGCGCCATCAACGTTTTGCTCCCTAACTCCACGATTGCCTTTAATATCAACTCATCAACCTCAACGTACACCAAATAATAAATGACACCAAATGATAAAATACCATTATGTATCACAAAAATTAAGTACCTCCCCTTCTTAGACCTAGTTAACAACATAACAAAATCCATACTAATGTACGACCATAGTTCACTAGGAATAAGATATAACTGATGCATGACATAGGAATACAGTCGCCATGTCATTTTCCCATGTGCAATGCATGTATCACAATCACACTCAACATGTCGTTTCATATGCAACCAACACATATAATCATGCATTTTATCAGCAATTAAACCACCACAATATGTCTCATTAGCACGGAACTCATGCAATGAATATAGTATGAAGAATTTATCTTCTTTAAAGTTGTATTCATTATGATCATAAAAATTCTTATGTTCAATGCATGTTTCACAATTCCACTCAATATACCTCCTCATATGCAACCATAGTAAAAATTCATGCATCCTATCAATGGCTCTAGTTATTTCATGGCTACCAATCAAACAAATGCCATGCGCCTCAATATCAAACAAAAACTCATGCAATAGGAGTGTAATGAAAATTTTATTCTCTTTAAACATGTACTCATCATAAACAAAGAAATAAACATCTTCATCCTTGCACCTCTCAAAACCATAACCAAACCAACATAAATCATGCAAATAGGACACACAAAATGTACTATCCATGTAATCTTCAAAACCATCATCAATCAAATATAAATAATGGAAATAGAACACACTAGATGTACTACCCATGTTAACATTTAAGTCATCACAAAGATTTGAACATAATGCATACAATTCATTATCATGACAAAAACTCATCAATTTGACAACTCTTGAAAAATCACAATGACTAACATTTAAATTTGATCTATTCAATATGTAATCATTCTCAAATCTATGACACTTAGGCAACAAGGTTAAATCACAATCAGACCTCCTAAATATCACATTTTCAACCCGTTCTCGCAATTCATGAAAACAAAACAACAATGGCTTAAGGTAAAGAAGCAAATCATACATCTCAGATGTTGCGCTGGCAACTAACCTTACCTCGCCGCTATTGCTCTTGAATTCATATGGTTCATCCCATTGCATTCTCGCACCATCAACACTTGCTCGCCTCCTCATCATGACTTCAACAGAATCCTGCAAATGAGAAATAACAATGCTCGGGATTGAACCGGTTATACCTTCACAAGGATAATAACCCACTTTGTACAAAGGTACATGAAAGGGGTTATACAAAAATAAATAACTCTCTATCTCACTTTTGTCACTCTTTTGGACCTTTAATTTCTTGTTCTTTTCTTTGGCCTCTTTTTCTTTTTCTTTTTCTCTCATCTCATCTTTATTTTTTTTTATGGCCGTCTCACTCTTTTGTTCACTCTTTCTTTCGGCCATTTCATATTTCTTTTCACTCAATTTATGAATAACTTTCAATTCATCCTCAAGAGCATTTGGAGTCAATTGAACTAATGAAATAGTTTGTTCTTCAAGAGGTTGATTGTAACGCCCCAGATTCGACGACTGTCCTCACTGTATCAAGACGAGTCTTTCCAGCGTGCTTTATGTCCTCACTCACACGCACCCTGGGAAACTTCCCAGGAGGTCACCCATCCCAAAATTGCCCCAAGTCAAGCACGCTTAACTTTGGAGTTCTTATGTGATGAGCTACCGAAAAAAAGATGCACCTTCATGATATGAGTAGTACAAATCAAATCTTTTAAGCCCTCTTCAACTGTACAGTCCATTACATTGAACAGTCTCGGAATCCCTCTCATTCCCGTGTGGGTTCGGTTCATTCATGTTCCCTTCACCTAGAAGCCTGCCAGGAGCCGCTCATTGTCCGTGCAACTGATGGCACCGGCGATCACCCCCCGCTCTCTTCGGCCCCAGGCCTCACATGCCCACCAGCTTCCGCTTGGTTCGTCCCCGAACCACACCGTACTAAGAGAGGTCGGCTCTGATACAGTGTAACGCCCCAGATTCGACGACTGTCCTCACTGTATCAAGACGAGTCTTTCCAGCGTGCTTTATGTCCTCACTCACACGCACCCTGGGAAACTTCCCAGGAGGTCACCCATCCCAAAATTGCCCCAAGTCAAGCACGCTTAACTTTGGAGTTCTTATGTGATGAGCTACCGAAAAGAAGATGCACCTTCGTGATATGAGTAGTACAAATCAAATCTCTTAAGCCCTCTTCAACTGTACAGTCCATTACATTGAACAGTCTCGGAATCCCTCTCATTCCCGTGTGGGTTCGGTTCATTCATGTTCCCTTCACCTAGAAGCCTGCCAGGAGCCGCTCATTGTCCGTGCAACTGATGGCACCGGCGATCATCCCCCCGCCCTCTTCGGCCCCGGGCCTCACATATAGGCCCTTGGGGCAGCCAAGATCAGATCCTTCCTCCTTGACATCCAAACTGAATTTTCGAATCACATTTCTGCACTTATGGGGAACTTGCTGTCATTTCGGTTTTCCAGCAAGCATGGGGCTGGTTTGAATGGACCAACATGGTCCTAATGCATCCTACTACATGTATACAAGTCGCCTTGGGAGCCTGGAGTCGATCCAATACCTGAAACTCACAAACCAAAAGAAATCGTGAAGCTTGCCATGAAGAGCCGAAATTCTGCATGTGTGTTCCAAAATATTTTGACATGTATCTCGGTTTTTGCTTGCTAAAACATGATCATGTACTGAAAAATAAATGATAATATGACTTGATTGAGGTTTGAAAGAAATCTAGACATGCCTGGTTTCGTTTCGAAAGAAAACGAAAAGAAGAGACGGGACGGCGCGGAGGAGACGGAGTGGCTTGCTTCTCTACCTTTCTTGGCTCTCGATTTTTCTCCCTTTCTCCCTAGCTGTTATTCACGTTTTTTCTACTGAAAAGGGGTCTTATTTTCGGTGGAGGTGGAGGGGGGAGTGATGGTTATGAAGGTGAGGAGAAGGGTGCACAAAAATAGGATCATATCAAGACCAAGTCTTCATGCATTTGAATTTTGAATTTTGAATTGCTATCAAATGATCTCTTGGGTGGTTCTAGACTATAGTGGCCGATTTTATCATGCCAAACAAGGGTTAGGATAGTGGTCTAGTATTAATTAATTAAGGTGGAAAAATAGCTAAAAAATTAGCATGCTAATCAACCAAGAATGGGTCAAAGGTGAGTTGGCAAGTCCTAGTTTGTTCTTCTAGGGGTGTGGCCGATAATGCATGATAAATGGTAGGGGGAAAATTGATTATCTAGTAATTTAATAACCCTTAAAAGCCTTACTAATCCTTTAATTAATTTAGTGAACTAACCCCTTAATTAAGTAACTTAAATGAGCTCATTTCTTAATCACCTCCAATAATTAAATTAAAATCCTCAACTAACTTAAATAATTCCTTAAACTTCTTTTTAACTTAAATGAACTTACTTGCTAGCTAAATTAACTTCTGGAAATATTTCTCAAATCTTAAATTCTATCTCAAAACTCCAACTCCAGTCCGGCCTCACTGAAATAACTGAAATGCTAAAAATCAAACTACTGAACTGAAATAATGAATAATTAACTTCAAATAAATGCATTTAAAATAATTATGCAATAAAGTCAATTAAATTTAAAAATCTAGAATTATGCATGGCTTATACGTCTACTGATTTACGGGTTCTACAATCCTTCCCCCCTTAAAATAAATTTCGTCCTCGAAATTAGAACTCACCGAATAACTCAGGGTATCGACTTCTCATCTCCGGCTCAGACTCCCACGTAGCTTCCTCCTCTGAATGGTTGAGCCATTTGACTTTGACTCGCTTAACCAACTTGTTCCGAAGTTTCTTCTCCTGTCTGTCTAAGATCTGCACGGGTCTCTCCTCATAAGATAAGTTCGGAGTAAGCTGCAACGGCTCGAAATTCAGCACATGCGAAGGATTTGCCATATACTTCCTCAGCATGGAGACGTGAAAGACATTGTGTACTCCGGCCAGATTTGGCGGAAGAGCCACACGATACGCTAGCGTCCCAACTCTGTCGAGGATCTCAAACGGTCCAATGAATCTCGGACTGAGCTTCCCTTTCTTGCCAAATCTCATGACACCCTTCATAGGTGCCACTTTCACGAAGACATGATCGCCCACTGCAAACTCTAACTCTCTCCTCCGCTGATCGGCATAACTCTTCTGTCGGCTCTGAGCAGTCCTCATTCTATCACGGATCCTGACTACTACATCTGCTGCCTGCTGAACAATCTCTGGACCCAACTCTGCTCTCTCTCCTACTTCATCCCAATGAACAGGAGATCTACACTTGCGACCATACAGCGCTTCATACGGAGCCATACCTATGGACGACTGGAAACTGTTGTTATAGGTGAACTCTACCAATGGTAAGTTCGACTCCCAACTCCCAGAGAAATCAATAACGCAAGCACGGAGAAGATCCTCTAAGATCTGAATAACTCGCTCCGACTTTCCATCTGTCTGCGGATGGAAAGCTGTGTTAAACAGCAACTTCGTACCCAAAGTCGAATGCAAACTCTTCCAAAACGAGGAAGTGAATCTGGGATCTCTGTCGGATACGATAGAAACTGGAATACCATGGAGTCGGACTATCTCTCGGATATACAGCTCTGCATACTGAACCATGGTGAAAGTCGTCTTAATAGGCAAGAAGTGCGCTGATTTGGTAAGACGATCTACAATCACCCAGATAGCATTCGATCCTCTGGCTGACCTCGGCAATCCGGTCACAAAGTCCATGGTAATGTTCTCCCACTTCCACTCGGGAATAGGAAGAGGCTTGAGCAAACCTGCTGGTCTCTGATGCTCGGCCTTCACTAACTGGCAAGTCAGGCACTCGGATACAAAACGCCTGATGTCCTTCTTCATTCCTGGCCACCAATACAATAGCTGCAGATCTTTGTACATCTTCGTACTCCCAGGGTGAATAGAGTACGGGGACGTATGGGCCTCTGATAAGATGTCTGCTCGGATAGAATCACTGCTAGGAACCCATATCCTATCTCGGTATCTCACAATACCGTCGCTGACTGAATACAAAACACTGCCCTTAGCTTCATCTCTCTTCTTCCACTGTGCCAACTGCTCATCTGCTGCCTGACCGCTGCGAATACGGTCAAAAAGGGAAGACTGAATGGTCAAGGTAGATAAACGAGGACCTCTACCTCGAGGATAAGTCTCAAGATCAAACCTCTGCATCTCAATCTGAAGAGGTTTCTGAATCGTCAAATGAGCCATCACTGCGACTTTCCTGCTCAAAGCATCCGCAACTACATTAGCTTTACCCGGGTGGTAGCTAATGTCACAATCGTAGTCTTTCACAAGCTCCAACCAACGCCTCTGACGCATGTTCAGCTCCTTCTGCGTAAAGAAATACTTGAGGCTCTTATGGTCGGTAAAGATCTGACACTTCTCCCCATACAGATAGTGCCTCCAAATCTTCAAAGCAAAAACTACGACCGCTAACTCCAGATCATGGGTGGGGTAGTTCTTCTCGTGGATTTTCAGCTGTCGAGAAGCATACGCTATCACTCTCCCATGCTGCATCAAAACTGCACCTAAACCAAGCTTCGAAGCATCCGTATAAAGGACAAACTCGCCGGGCCCTGATGGCATGGCCAAAACTGGTGCTGAAATAAGAGCTTGCTTCAAAGTATCGAAGCTCTTCTGACACTCCTCGCTCCACACAAACTTCACATTTTTCTTTGTCAGTGCTGTGAGTGGAACGGCAATAGAGGAAAATCCTTGGATGAATTTCCTGTAATATCCTGCTAGCCCAAGAAAACTGCGGATCTCTGATGCATTTTGAGGCACAACCCAATCTCTGACTGCTGCAACTTTCGCCGGGTCTACCTCAATGCCACTGCTAGAAACAATGTGGCCCAAGAACGCCACCTTCTCTAACCAGAATTCGCACTTACTGAACTTTGCGAATAGTTTATGTTTCTGCAATGTCTGCAACACTGTGGTCAGATGCCTGTTGTGCTCCTCCCGACTCTTGGAGTAGACGAGAATGTCATCTATGAACACTATCACAAACTGGTCGAGGTACGGCTGAAATACGCGATTCATTAGATCCATGAAGATCGCTGGCGCATTCGTGAGACCGAACGGCATCACTAGGAACTCGTAGTGGCCATAACGAGTCCTGAAAGCTGTCTTCGAGACATCAGCATCTCTCACCCTCAACTGGTGATAACCGGAACGCAGATCTATCTTGGAGAAAATCGAAGCTCCCTGCAACTGGTCAAACAGATCCTCAATCCTCGGCAGTGGGTATTTATTCTTCACTGTAACCCTGTTCAACTCCCGGTAGTCAATGCAAAGCCTCATCGTGCCATCCTTCTTTTTCACGAATAAGACTGGCGCGCCCCATGGAGAAAAGCTCGGGCGAATGAACTCCTTGTCGAGAAGTTCCTGAATCTGCTTCTTAAGCTCTGCCATCTCTGTCGGTGCTAGACGGTATGGCGCTTTGGATATCGGAGCCGTACCTGGCATAAGCTCAATAGAAAACTCCACCTCTCTCTCTGGTGGCATACCAGAGACGTCTTCGGGAAAAACGTCTAAGAAATCTCTAACTATCGGAACATCTGAAGCTGACTGGCTGGGTTCCTCGGGGACAGATAAAGAGGTCGCTAGAAATGCCCGACACCCTCTATGCATGAGCTTCCTAGCCTGAACATAAGGAATAATGCGCGGTAAAGGAAAGTACCTGTCCGGCTCAAATAAGAACTGCTCCATTCCAGGCGGTCGGACAAGAACGGATCTCCGCTGGAAGTCTATCAACACTCTGTTCCTCAATAGCCAGTCCATCCCTAGGATGATGTCAAATTCCGGCATCGGTAGCACAATCAGATCCGCAATAAACAAGATTACCGTGCAGCTCAAGGTCTATATCTCGGATAACATTGGTAGCTGCCATCTCCTCGCCTGACGGCAACACTACTGAAAAGGCTGTATCTAGCCCAATGGACTGGATCTTGAGAAAGTTTGCAAAGATCTCCGAAATAAACGAGTGAGTGGCCCCTGAATCTATCAAGGCCTTGGTAGCGGAACCAGATATAAAAATTCTCCCTGAAAGAGCGGAGCTCTAAGTTGAATCCCACTACAAGATCTATACTTATAGACATGCAAAGGTCTAGGTTCCTCTAGCTTAATTTCCCCGAAATAAATCTGAGTAGAGCATGCAATCCTATAACAGTTCTAAGTTCAAAATCTAAATCCCGATTCCCAAAACGCGGAAATTCAAATAATAACTTAAAGTTTAAAGGTACCTGTCAACAACATAGTCTCCGGGTTGGTTTCCGCGGCATGGAGAGCAAAAACTCTGCCTTGGGTAGGCAGATTCCTCTGAGGGCACTGCAGCAACATGTGGTCTGGACTGCCACACTTAAAACACTTTCCTGAGCCAGCCATACATGCTCCAGGATGGCGACGTGAGCACCTGGGACAGACTGGGTGCTCCTGAGTCCTCGGGGCTGGGCGTCCCCGCTGCTGCTGCTGCTGCTGCTGGCCTCTGTTCCTGGGCGGTCCATGAAATGGCCTCTTATTCTGCTGCTGATGCTGATGAGGAGGAGGGCGGTTGCGGTGCCTGGACTGGGCGCTTGCCCTGGCGATCCCTCTCGATATCCCGCAGATCCTGCTCTGCGGCTAAGGCCTTGGAGACGGCAATCTCATAAGTAGCAGGGTCAGATCCCCTAACATCCCGGCGCAAGATCGGCCGTAAGCCCACCAGGAAGTGCATCAGCTTGGCTCTGGCATCATTCGCTATCAGGGGCACAAAGTGACAGCCCCTCTCGAACTTACGGATAAACTCCGTAACCGACATATCCCCCTGTCTCAGGCTCATGAACTCGGTGGTCAGCCTGGTGCGAACCTCCTCAGCAAAATAATTGGAGTAGAAAACCTCCGTAAAGCGGGTCCAAGAAAGTGTAGCCAATGTCAGGGCTACCGAAGCTCCTTCCCACCATAAGCGGGCGTCTCCGGTGAACAGGTAGGTGGCACATCGGACTCGGTCTGCATCTCCCAGCTCCATAAAATCGAAGATAACCTCGAGGGATTTGATCCATCCCTCGGCAACCATGGGGTCAGATGCCCCAGAGAATTCCTTCGGGCGCATTTTCATGAATCGCTCATACACAGCCTCGGGCCCTGTCGGCCTGGCTGCGGCTGCGGCTACGGCTGCGGCATTGCCCCCCGCAATCTGTGCGAAGAACTGTGCCATCCCAGCTAACATCTGGGCACTCATGTCCGGTGGGGGCGGTGGAGGAGGTGGTAGGTCTCCCTCCGGTCTATGCTCCTCTCTGTCCTCTCGGCGAGGCTCCACCTCTCTGTTGCGCTCTAAAATGCGTCTAGGGGGCATACTGTTCCAACATAACCCATACGTAACTAACATGCATAATTCCATACTTTATTTTAAATGAACTCTGAAATACTGAAAATCTGGAAGCATGCTGACAAAATAATTCATGCTATAACTGAAATGCTGAACAAAATGCTGAACTGAAAAAAACTTACAGACCAAAGGCGTGGCTTCGTGAGCTTCTCGCGGTCAGTAGTAGTGAAACCCTATACAGAACCACCGCTCTGATACCAACTCTGAAGAACCTAAAACTCCTTTCTTGAAATTTGCGGAAAATTAAAAATTTTCTTTTTAAAAGAACTTAAATGGCCTCATTCATAAAATCACTGGTGAATCAAATTCAATATTTCAAAATATTGCAGCGGAAGAAAATCAAAGTTTTGCCAACAACAACGATTTAAAAATATCCAACAACTGATAAAAATTGTTTGCGAAGAAAATAACAACTGCTGCTCTGAGGTCCTCGGGTGCCACTACTGCCGACCCAAGCTGGCTCACTGGTCCCCGCCCTCGGCCCTGGCCTCATCAGTACCTACAACAATCAAGTCTAGTGAGCCTAAAGACTCAGCATGCATAAATCGCAGGTAACGAGTAAAAATCTGAATTTAAAATATGCATGTGATAAAATATCCTGTCCTGAGGCATACTGAAAATAATCTGTACTGAGCAATTATAATACGTGCATAACTGAACTGGAAATCACTGTAAAATATTTGCTCCTTGGAGCCTGTACTGAAATAACTGATAAAATTTTCTGTTGAGATTATGTTTTACGCCTGTGGCCACTGCACTAAGCTGAACTGATCGGTAACTGGCTACCGGGGAGGCTGAACTGAACTGAGCTGGCCGGTCACTGGCGACCGGGTGGTACCATACTGAACTGATCGGTCACTGGCGACCGTATAAAATAACACTCCCACATAGTGAATGAACCACAAGCCATATCGCATAAATCTCAAAAATAATCATTTTCTATTTAATGCACGTAAAATAATTAACTGGCATAATGAAAATCCTGTAAATTTACCAACTGGATTGGATTGGATCGTTCCCAGGCTCGCTGCAACCTACCTGTGCCATGAAAAATATGCAATAGCTTAAACATGACCAACTATGCAATTTACGTTCAAAAAGATGCGACTATGACGCCTAATAACTTCGCATTTACTCATGACTCCGAGCCAACCTGAACCGACACTGAACCGACATATAGTCATGATTAAAATACGCTGAAAAATCATAAAATAATGTTCCTAAATGATAGGGTCGAAATCTAGGTGGAATGGAGGCCAAAACACGAAACGCTCTTTCGAGAGTCAATTTGGCACATTGCACCGTAAATTCTCGTACGACCTCAAAAATGATCCAAATGACAAACGGTCAAAAACATGACCTTCCTAACTCAATGAGGCACTGTCCAGTCCAAGGCCATGGGCTAAAAGCCAACCAAGAACTCGAACGAGCCTCTGAACCGACACAGCAACTTGCTGTAATTTCCAGCAGCTGCGACCTAGCTTGCATCGCGTCGTTTGCGAGACTTTTGGCCATTGGGGCTTGAACTACCGACCAAAGCCTCTCCAAACGTCCCAAGGAATGATTTGAACCATGGCTAAGGGCCCTAGGCCAGCCACAATTCGCCTCATTCCAGCAACCACCCGAAAGTTCTCACCGAGGGCCCTCATGCGTGCGTGTGTAGTGTTTATGCTATGATCGATGTCTTGCGTCGTTCCAGTGGCCATTGATTGACCATGGCACGATCTAGACATCTAGGAGCATGATATGAACCCTGGCTAAGGGCCATAGGCCAACCAAGATCCACACCAAGCCACAAAAGAAACGAAACCAATGCTGAAAAATGGAAGGGCCGAATGGGGAAAGGGCTGTTCTTGTTGATTATTTAAAAACCGATGAGCCATGGACCAAGCACCAAAAGGGCGACTTAGTCACGTCTTAGACATGCTAGGGAAGTGATCCAACCATGGCTATAGTTTAGAACCCGTAAATCAGTAGACGTAGAAAGCCATGCATAATTCTAGATTTTTAAATTTAATTGACTTCATTGCATAATTATTTTAAATGCATTTATTTGAAGTTAATTATTCATTATTTCAGTTCAGTAGTTTTATTTTTAGCATTTCAGTTATTTCAGTGATGGCCGGACTGGAGTTGGAGTTTGAGATAGAATTAAGATTTGAGAAATATTTCCAGAATTTAATTTAGCTAGCAAGTAAGTTCATTTAAGTTTAAAAAGAAGTTTAAGGAATTATTTAAGTTAGTTGAGGATTTTAATTTAATTATGGAGGTGATTAAGAAATGAGCTCATTAAGTACTTAATTAAGGGGTTAGTTCACTAAATAATTAAAGGATTAGTAAGGCTTTTAAGGGTTATTAAATTACTAGATAAATCAATTTTTCCCCTACCAATTTATCATGCATTATCGGCCACACCCCCTAGAGAACAAACTAGGACTTGCCAACTCACCTTGACCCATTCTTGGTTGATAGCATGCTAATTTTTTTAGCTATTTTTCAACCTTAATTAATTAATACTAGACCACTCTCCTAACCCTTGTTTGGCATGATAAAATCGGCACTCTAGTCTAGAACCACCCAAGAGATCATTTGATAGCAATCAAATTCAAAATTCAAATGCATGAAGACTTGGTCTTGATATGATCCTATTTTGTGCACCCTTCTCCTCACCTTCATAACCATCACTCCCCCCTCCACCTCCACACGAAAATAAGACCCCTTTTCAGTAGAAAAAACGTGAATAACAGCTAGGGAGAAAGGGAGGAAAAATCGAGAGCCAAGAAAGGTAGAGAAGCAAGCCACTCCGTCTCCTCGCGCAGTCCCGTCTCTTCTTTTCGTTTTCTTTCGAAACGAAACCAGGCATGTCTAGATTTCTTTCAAACCTCAATCAAGTCATATTATCATTTATTTTTCAGTACATGATCATGTTTTAGCAAGCAAAACCGAGATACATGTCAAAATATTTTGGAACACACATGCAGAATTTAGGCTCTTCATGGCAAGCTTCACGATTTCTTTTGGTTTGTGAGTTTCAGGTATTGGATCGACTCCAGGCTCCCAAGGCGACTTGTATACATGTAGTAGGATGCATTAGGACCATGTTGGTCCATTTCAAACCAGCCCCATGCTTGCTGGAAAACGAAATGACAGCAAGTTCCCCATAAGTGCAGAAATGTGATTCGAAAATTCAGTTTTGGATGTCAAGGAGGAAGGATCTGATCTTGGCTGCCCCAAGGGCCTATATGTGAGGCCGGGGCCGAGAGGGCGGGGGGATGATCGCCGGTGCCATCAGTTGCACGGACAATGAGCGGCTCCTGGCAGGCTTCTAGGTGAAGGGAACATGAATGAACCGAACCCACACGGGAATGAGAGGGGATTCCGAGATGTTCAATGTAATGGACTGTACAGTTGAAGAGGGCTTAAGAGATTTGATTTGTACTACTCATATCACGAAGGTGCATCTTCTTTTCGGTTAGCTCATCACATAAGAACTCCAAAGTTAAGCGTGCTTGACTTGGGGCAATTTTGGGATGGGTGACCTCCTGGGAAGTTTCCAGGGTGCGTGTGAGTGAGGACATAAAGCACGCTGGAAAGACTCGTCTTGATACAGTGAGGACAGTCGTCGAATCTGGGGCGTTACACTGTATCAGAGCGACCTATCTTAGTACGGTGTGGTTCGGGGACGAACCAAGGGAAGATGGTGGGCATGTGAGGCCTGGGGCCGAAGAGAGCGGGGGGTGATCGCCGGTGCCATCAGTTGCACGGACAATGAGCGGCTCCTGGCAGGCTTCTAGGTGAAGGGAACATGAATGTAACCGAACCCACACGGGAATGAGAGGGATTCCGAGACTGTTCAATGTAATGGACTGTACAGTTGAAGAGGGCTTAAAAGATTTGATTTGTACTACTCATATCACGAAGGTGCACTCTTTTTTCGGTAGCTCATCACCTTAAGAACTCCAAAGTTAAGCGTGCTTGACTTGGGGCAATTTTGGGATGGGGTGACCTCCTGGGAAGTTTCCCAGGGTGCGTGTGAGTGAGGAACATAAAGCACGCTGGAAAGACTCGTCTTGATACAGTGAGGACAGTCGTCGAATCTGGGGCGTTACAATCAACCTCTTGAAGAAACAAACTATTTCATTAGTTCAATTGACTCCAAATGCTCTTGAGGATGAATGAAAGTATTCATAAATTGAGTGAAAAGAAATATGAAATGGCCGAAAGAAAGACGTGAACAAAAGAGTGAGACGGCCATAAAAAAACTAAAGATGAGATGAGAGAAAAGAAAAAAGAAAAAGCCGGCCAAAGAAAAGAACAAGAAATAAAGGTCCAAAAGAGTGACAAAGTGAGATAGAGAGTTATTTTATTTTTGTATAACCCCTTTCATGTACCTTTGTACAAAGTGGGTTATATCTTGTGAAGGTATAACCGGTTCAATCCCGAGCATTGTTATTTCTCATTTGCAGGATTCTGTTGAAGTCATGATGAGGAGGCGAGCAAGTGTTGATGGTGCGAGAATGCAATGGGATGAACCATATGAATTCAAGAGCAATAGCGGCGAGGTAAGGTTAGTTGCCAGCGCAACATCTGAGATGTATGATTTGCTTCTTTACCTTAAGCCATTGTTGTTTTGTTTTCATGAATTGCTGGAGAAGGGGTTGAAAATGTGATATTTAGGATGGTCTGATTGTGATTTAACCTTGTTGCCTAAGTGTCATAGATTTGAGAATGATACATATTGAATAGATCAATTTAAATGTTAGTCATGTGATTTTTCAAGAGTTGTCAATTGATGAGTTTTTGTCAATTGATAATGAATTGTATGCATTATGTCAAATCTTTGTGATGACTTAAATGTTCACATGGGTAGTACATCTAGTGTGTTCTATTTCCATATTTAATTTGATTGATGATGGTTTTGAAGATTACATGGATAGTACATTTTGTGTGTCCTATTTGCATGATTTATGTTGGTTTGGTTATGGTTTTGAGAGGTGCAAGGATGAAGATGTTTATTTCTTTGTTTATGATGAGTACATGTTTAAAGAGAATAAAATTTTCATTACACTCCTATTGCATTGAGTTTTTGTTTGATATTGAGGCGCATGGCATTGTTTGATTGGTAGCCATGAAATAACTAGAGCCATTGATAGGATGCATGAATTTTTACTATGGTTGCATATGAGGATGGTATATTGAGTGGAATTGTGAAACATGCATTGAACATAAGAATTTTTATGATCATAATGAATAAACTTTAAGAAGATAAATTCTTCATACTATATTCATTGCATGAGTTCCGTGCTAATGAGACATATTGTGGTGGTTTAATTGCTGCTAAAATGCATGATTATATGTGTTGGTTGCATATGAAACGACATGTTGAGTGTGATTGTGATACATGCATTGCACATGGGAAAATGACATGGCGACTGTATTCCTATGTCATGCATCAGTTATATCTTATTCCTAGTGAACTATGGTCGTACATTAGTATGGATTTTGTTATGTTGTTAACTAGGTCTAAGAAGGGGAGGTACTTAATTTTTGTGATACATAATGGTATTTTATCATTTGGTGTCATTTATTATTTGGTGTACGTTGAGGTTGATGAGTTGATATTAAAGGCAATCGTGGAGTTAGGGAGCAAAACGTTGATGGCGCACATGGGCGATGGCATCTACAATTTAGTGTTGAAGGGTAAGCATGTTGATAAATTAATTCTTTTTATTACTAACTTTCTTCGTTTTTGCGTAGGTAGCCAAGATTGAGGACAATCTTTTTGAAGAAGATGAGTATGATATGAATCTGACCGGGCATGACGTTGCTAAATCTTGCGATTCGATGCTTCAAAGAATTTGGCATGCATAGCAATGAAATTGAAAGATATTTCAATGTTATTCGAGTGCTAAAATATGAAGAGAAAGCCAAAACAAGACTCCTGAGCCGAGAGCTCCGAGCTAGGACGGTAAAAAAAATCGCGCTTGAGCCCGTGACTCGCGCCCGAGCGGTAAAACTTTACCGCTCCGAGCATGAACAGTCCAGAAGACCTGGCGCTCGAGCGGTAATATCATACCGCCGGGCGTGACTGCTGCGAGGAGAATTGTAGGGACCCGGACGCTAATCATCTTTTTAATCGTTATTGGGACTAATTTAATCAATTAGAATAAACAGGGTCTGAATTTTTTTTTTTAAAATGCGGAAGGTAATGGAATCATTCTATTATACAAACCAGTATAATAATACAAATCCTGTATAACATGAATCTAGTTCAAAACTAAGGTTCAACTACTACAATCAAGTAATGAAACCTATCTATATCCAAGTCCGGAATCACCACTCTAATCTCGATCTTTCTTCACCTCTGTGAGAATAAAATCCCAATATAAACAATATATCAATGCAATCATATAAAGCATATATAAAAGCATAATAACATCAAGACATGTATCTACTCTGACCACATGAATCAATACAAATCTGTACCTAAATCAAGGACTCATTTCTAATCTAGGGATTCCGATCTAATTTAGACTTTGGTATGCTGTATCGAATGTCTACAATAGACGTCGATCTACATTTAAGCTCATCGATACACTGTAAGTCTAGTGATGCGAATCCCCGTACGAATGAGAAGCAAACACGATTATCGAAATCGAGCCCTCAACTCAATAACAAACAAGGATCGATTATGTTGTCCCGATCTTTTGAAACAAGTAATGATTTGTGATATTCACCTCTAAGCAATTAAAACTTAGCAACAATATCAACGATTAAACAATTGAATTTCAAACGAACCTTCAAAGATCTTGTTTTGACAATCGAGCGAAAAACAATCGACAAAGGCCACAAAGATGCAATCTTTGATAAGTTTGATTTGTGTTGAACAAAGCAAGATGCCTTGCAAATTTGAGAGAAACTCTTCAAATATTTTTATCAATCTTCAATAATAATTTTCGTTCATAGTCCTTACAAGCATTAAATAGACAATAAATACAAGAAAAACAACATAAAGTAGTGTAAAAGTGAACTTGTCTAGCAAATTTGACACGGCACTGCGCGCGGTGGCGCAATGAACTGGCGCAGCCGCGCGCATGGTTCTTCACCCGGACAGCACGGGGCGCGCGGTAGCGCCACTTCTGGCGCGGGCGCGCGCACTGGTGCGCACGGGCGCGTCGCTTCTGGCGCTGGCGCGCGCGCTGTTCTGCTCTGCGCTAGCGCGCGCTTGCTGCACTGCTTCTGGCTGTGCGCACAGTTCTGCCCATCTGCGCTAGCGCGTGCTGCTGCTTCTGCACATCTGCGCCTAGCGCGTGCTGCTGCACTGCTTCTCTCGGGCCATTTTGCACTCATATGCTTAGTTGTTCGGGATTCATTCATTATACTATTTGTTGAACTCCACAACTTGCTTGGATATGCTTGATTCATCATTATTGATCTTGAAGGTCCGAAACAACGACACTCTCTAAATCTTCTTCCAATCATTTGCACACGGTGCCTAGCCAGATTCATATCATACTCCCCTTCTTCAAAAAGATTTGTCCTCAAATCTTCACTACCTACACAAAAACGAAGCAAGTTAGTAATAACAAAATTTATATGACCAACATGCTTACCTTCAGGCTTACGTTTGTAGGTGCTATGGCCCACGTGCTCCTTCAATGTTTTGAGCCCTGAGTCCATGGTTGTCTTCATTGTCAATGTAACAACCTCAACATACACCCAATGACGAGTGACACCAAATGATAAGATATCATTAACTATCAAAAAGATCAGATTTCTCCCCTTCTTAGACCTAGTTAACACACAAGTGAATCCATACATGTGTACGACCATAGTCCACTATGAATAAGATATAATTGATGCAACACCTAAGAATCAAACTTAGATGCCCTTTCCCCATATCCAATGCACCCTTCACTACACCTCTTAACATACCTCTTCATATGCAACCAACACATATAATCATGGATTATGTTGATGATAAAATAGCAACAGTATGCTCCACTAGCACGTAATTCATGCAATGAATATAGAATGTCAAATTTAATCTCTTTAAACATATATTCATCATGAATAAAGAAATAATCATGTTCATCTTGCACCTCTTAAAACCATCAAACAAGCATAAATCATGCAAATAGAACACATTAAATGTACTATCCATGTAATCTTTACAATCATCACTAATCAAGTATATATCACGAAAATAGGACACGTCACATGTACTATCAATGCAATATATTATCTCATCAAAAAAATCTAAGTCTAATGTATATAAACCCTTGTAGTAAACAAACCCATCAACTTTGTAGATCGTGAGACGTCAAAATTCAGAGTAGGTACATGCAATACATTCATGGTCTCAATTCATAACAATCAAGGAATAAAGGTAAATCTACATCTAACCCCTTAACCACCACATTTGCAACATATTCTCCAAGCTTTGGAAAATGATACATCAAAGAATTAAGATAAAGACGAAAGTCATACCTCATGGTTTTTACGTTGGCAACTAACCTTACATCACCTTTCTTAGTTCCAAATTCATATGGATCATCCCATTGCATTTTCTCACCAATAACACTATCTCGCCTCCTCATCATGACTTCATCGGATTCCTGCAAAGAAGAATTAGCATCGCTCGGATTGAACCGGCTATATCATCACAATGACAATAAACCACTTTGTACAAAGGTACTTTAAAGGGTTTATTCTAAAATACATGAGTCTCAACCTCACTCTTTTTATTCTTTTGGGCCTTAATTTATTTTTCTTTTCTTTTTCTTGGCCTCTTTTTCTTTTCTTTTATTTCATCATTCTCTTCTTTTTTTCTTTCTATGGTCATCTCACTCTTTTGTTCACTCATTCTTTTTGACCATATCACATTTTTTTTTCACTTATTTAAGGGAATTTCAATTGATTCTCAAGAACAACATTTGGATTCAATTGAACACATGAAATATTTTTGTCTTCAAATGTTTTGAGCAACAAATTTTCTTCTTGCCTACTCTCCTCCTCCTTAATAGACAAATCACACATTTCTTTCTCCCCACCTAATGATTCAGTCCTCACTGTATATTGTTCAACAACATTCATCTCACTAACTAGTGGCATAACATCATCTTCCACTCTATTAATCACCACCTCAAATTCATGTTCTTCTACAACCAGAACTTCATGTTCAAATTCTCCAACAATCTCAACCTCCACTTGAGATTTAACTCAACCGACGATTCTACTACTGTCAGCTCCTTACGTTGACATTGGCTAGTATCATGCCCAAATTTTAAACACCAACAACATATAATATCAAAAGTACTAGAATTTGAGTTTTTACTTGTACCTTGATATTCATATTTGCTAGCTTACATCTCGACTGCACCCTTGGACTAGCAATGATTTTCTCTCCCTGGTTGCAATACCCACCACTCTCCTCACATCCCCTATCATCATCTCAATGCAAATACAACAATCTATTCCCTCCAAATCTTCTACGTCGCCTATCCTCATCATGTTGCCTATCATCATCCCGATCCAAATACAATGATCTATTCCCTCCAAATCTTCTACGTCGCCTATCCTCATCATGTTGCCTATCATCATCCCGATCCAAATACAATGATCTATTCCCTCCAAATCTTCTACGTCGCCTATCGTCATCATATTGCCTATGATGTATTTCCTCTTCTTCACTCCGCCTATACCTCTCACGTAGAGGCTTAAACTCCTTCTCCCATATTTTATCCAACCCTTCTAACATTGTTTGAAATTGACGATCGTCAACCATTATACCTGCAAGAAAAGGTTAGTATAAAACAATAAAAGATAAGTTTCCTCACCATGAATCCTCACTGGTCACTCCAATGGAAATTCACTCGTCTCTCTTTTTTTTTTAATACAAAATACTCACCGGTCACTCCAAAGAAATAACGCTCGCACTCAAGTGTTTTCACTCAAATTTGATAGTTCTCTCTAAGATGTGCTCAAGCTTTGTACTAACAAGATTCAACTTGTGGACACTTGCAACTGTCTCACTTGGACTGCCACAAAACAAAGAACGATAGAATAACACAGATTTGAAAACATAACAAAGGATAACACATATCTGAAAACAGAAACTATGGAATAACACAGATCTGATAACAGAACAAAATTTATGTTTTTCTTTTCTTATATAGAAAGATTTGACAATAGAAACTAAAGATAACACATATCTGAGAACAGAACGGATTTTAAACAGATCTGAAAATAGAAATAAAAGGATAACACAGATCTGATAACAGAACGGATATATATATATTTTTATTTTTATACAGATCTGAAATAACAACAACAACAATAACTTACTTGAATTCAATGAGCCAAAGCTTTGATACCAAATGATGCGAATCCTCGTACGAATGAGAAGCAAATACGATTATCGAAATCGAGCCCTCAACTCAATAACAAACAAGGATCGATTATGTTGTCCCAGATCTTTTGAAACAAGTAATGATTTGTGATATTCACCTCTAAGCGATTAAACTTAGCAACAAATATCAACGATAAAACAATTGAATTTCAAATGAACCTTCAAAGATCTTGTTTTGACAATCCGAGCGAAAAACAATCGACAAACGCCACAAAAATGCAATCTTTGATAAGTTTGATTTGTGTTGAACAAAGCAAGATGCCTTGAAAATTTGAGAGAAACTCTTCAAAATATTTTTATCAATCTTCAATAATAATTTTCGTTCATAGTCCTTACAAGCATTAAATAGACAATAAAATAGAAGAAAACAACATTAAAGTAGTGTAAAAGTCATAAAGAACTTGTCTAGCAAATTTGACCGGCACTGCGCGCGGTGGTGGCTCATGAACTGGCGAAGCCGCGCGCATGGTTCTGCACCTGGACAGCACGGGGGCGCGCGGTAGCGCGCACTGCAGCACGGGGCGCGCGGTTGCGTCACTTCTGGCGCGGGCAGCGCGCACTGGTGCGCACGGGTGCGCCGCTTCTGGCGCTGGCACGCGCGCTGTTCTGCCTCTACGCTAGCACGCGCTGCTGTACTGCTTCTGGCGTGCGCACAGTTCTGCCCATCTATGCTAGCGCGTGCAGCTGCACTGCTTCTCTCGGGCCATTTTGCACTCATATGCTTCGTTGTTCGGGATTCCTTCATTATACTATTTGTTGAACTCCACAACTTGCTTGGATATGCTTGATTCATCATTATTGATCTTGAAGGTCCGAAACAACGACACTCTCTAAATCTCCTTCCAATCATTTGCACACGGTGCCTAGCCAGATTCATATCATCTAGGGTCTTAGCTGTTCTGTCAAAGACCTGGCGGTTCTGCCCTAGCTAGGCTGATCTGCCTTAGACTCAGACTCTTGCTCTGCTATAATTCAATAGACTAAACATATCAATCTAATAATTTGCAAACATCAATGCAATGAAATAAAGTATGTGATTTAGGAAAACTCAAGCCAAACCTAACTCGAGTTGTGCAATCCCGAATCAACATTTATTTATACCTTTCGTTCTGTCGCTCTGATTTAATCGAAGTCTCGACTCAAAGTCAGTCAATGTTCAATCTGGCAATGACAATATCAATATACCGCATTAATATTCTATTCAAATCAAGACATCTCTGTCTTATCAAATTCTGACGGTACAACAGTACAATCTTGCGATACCGGTGATGCCACATCAGTATATACTAATTCCAATAACTTATAATCAACCACAGGGCAAATCTGACATCACATCTCAGTCAGTTTAACTGTGAAATTCATAACAATTCCATAATCAATCTGTTTCTTAATCTGACTTCGATTCTATGATGTCTACGATGTCAAGGAAAACCATATATGAATCATGTCTGATTCTGACAATATCATAATTTCAAATCTTAACAAAACATAACAAAACTTACGTCCTGTAGTAGCTGTCAACGATAGGAACACGGTATTGAAATCAGATTCAAAATCAGACAGACGGATCAAAATATAAAGGCGTAAGGATTTTTCTGAAAGATTTTCGATTTCCCTTCTTTGTTTTTTTTTTTTATATGAATTCTGAAGGATGACATATATATATATATATCCAGTTTGCATGTAAAGCAACGTGGCTTATTTTTCTTGAACTTGGGTCGGCGCTCGAGCGGTGCTAAACTACTGCTCGGGTGCGGCATTCTCTGTCCAAGCATTTCCAAATTGCACCTTGGCGCACGGGCGGTCACAACCTACCGCCCGGGCGCACCTCTTCTTCACGCAACATATATTGGATGAACACTGGCGCTCGGGCGGTCAAAAACTACCGCTCGGGCGTCAGACTCTCTGTCCACAAGTTGTGTAATTCATATGCTTGGCCCAATTTGGTCTCGTAATGGCCCGACTATAATCATATTAGTTCAAATTCAATAATCTTTGCTTAACATGATATGAAATCTAGGGCATTACATTTCTCCCCCTCTAAGATCCGATTTCGTCCCCGAAATCCCAGGCAATTTATCATATCAACAAGGATTATATACAGATACTGTATAAAAATTTACATTATCAAAACAACTCTGGGAATTCTTGTCTCATATCTGATTCAGTCTCCCAGGTTGCTTCTTCAGTGCCATGACGAGTCCATTGAAATTTTACAAGTGGAATGGTCTTCGTTCTGAGCTGTTTTTTCTTTACGATCGATAATTTGAATCGGTTTTTCAACATAGCTCAACGTCTCATCCAGTTCGGTCTCGTCTGGCTGAATAGCATGTGAAGCATCAGGAAGGTATTTCCTTAATAACGATACATGAAAGACATCATGTATCCCGGATAATGAAGGCGGTTTTAAAGCGAGTCGATAGGCACGATCTCCTATCTTCTCGAGAATCTCATAAGGCCCAATGTATCGTGGAGACAATTTTCCTTTCTTGCGAAATCTGACAACTCCTCTGAAAGGTGAAATTTTTAAAAATACTAGGTCTCCTGCCTCAAATACCAACGGTCTACGTCAAACATTAGCATATTTGGCCTGTCTGTCTTGCGCTGCCTTCATTTTCTTTCGGATTAGCTTCACTTTTTCTGTCATATCTCTTATCATGTCAGGTCCAGTCTCAGGCACTTCAGAGATATCATCCCAATAGAGAGGGGATCGACACTTCTTTCCGTACAACGCTTCAAATGGTGCCATCTCAATACTCGTCTGATAGCTGTTGTTGTACGAAAACTCACAAAGTGGCAATGCATCTAGCCAATTAGTGCTAAACAGCATCACCAAGAATTCGTAATGCCCGTATCTGGTCCTGAAAGCTGTCTTGTGAACATCTGCATCCTTCACTTTCAGCTGATGATACCCTGATCGAAGATCTATCTTAGAGGACACAGTAGCTCCCTGTAACTGATCAAACAAGTCTTCGATTCTAGGCAACAGGTACTTATTCTTGATCGTTACCTTGTTCAGCTCATGGTAATCGATGCACAGTCTCATGCTTCCGTCTTTCTTTTTCACAAAGAGCACTGGTGCGCCCCACGGTGAGAAACTCGGGCGGATAAACTCCTTGTCTAAGAGCTCCTGAATCTGCTGCTTAAGTTCTAACATCTCTGCTGGAGCTAATCTGTACGGTGCCTTAGAGATTGGCACTGTGCCTGGCATGAGATCGATTGCAAACTCCACCTCTCTATCTGGTGGAAGGCCTGCGACGTCGTCTGGAAAGACGTCTCGGAAATCCCTGACTACTGGCACCCCTGAAATAGAAGGAGTGGGCACGTCCGTTGCTGAGATAACGCTGGCCAAGAAGGCCTGACACCCCTTCGAAATGAGTCTCCGTGCCTGCATGCAAGAGATCATACGCGGGAAACTCCTCCACCTGGCTGGCTCAAAAAGAAACTACTCCATGCCCAATGGTCTGACTAACACTGACCTCTTCTGAAAGTCGATAAGAACTCTGTTCTTATTCAGCCAGTCCATTCCAAATATGATGTCGAATTCTGGCATCGGCAATAGGATTAAATCGGCATATACTAGGTGGCCATGTAATTCTAGATCGATGTCTCTGACCACAATGGTAGCTAACAGCTCTTCCCCTGATGGGACTGTCACTGAAAAGTTCACGTCTAGGCCAATGGGCTTGAGGTCCAAATGATTAGCAAAAATCTCCGATATGAAGGAGTGAGTGGCCCCTGAGTCTATCAGTGCAGTTGTGGATAATCTCTTAACAAAAATGTTTCCTGAGATACGTTAGCACCACACAAAACTTATATCCCCAACATACAAACAGTAACCTAAAGCATAATAGAACTCCATATCCTATGTCACACAAAATATTACTGGCACGCTAATAATCCCAAGCAAGTTTCCACATGCATGGAAAAATAATACTGAGATTAGGTAGAAATGGTTACCGGTCAGTAGTGTAGTGTCTGGGTTCGCCTCCTGAGCATGCATGGCGAAAACTCTCCCTTGAGTCGGTTGCTTCCACTGCGGGCACTCCTTCAGCATGTGGTCGCTAGCTCCACACTTGAAGCACTTGCCTGATCCATATAAGCACTGCCCCGGGTGCTGGCGGTTGCATTTAGGACACACTGGGTAAGCAACGGGCTTCTGAGGCGCCCCCTGCTGTTGAATTGGACCCATTCTGAAATCTCAATCTCATATCAGATTTTGTCTCTTTTAATGCCCTGTTAACTTTACCATATATACCAATCCATAGCTCCTCACAACTCAATCTCGGCCTCAAATACCAACAGTCATCACCTGACGTTGGCATATTTCATATCAACTTCCGAGCTATCTTCATTTGATTCTGAATCAGTTTCATTTTCTTTTTCATATCTCGGATCCCATCAAATCCAATCTCAGGTATCACCGCAGTATCATCCCCATATGAAGGAAATCCGCAGTTCTCACTGTACAATACCTCGACTAGAGCTATCTCGATACTCATCTAATAGCTATTATTGTACAATATTTCATAAAGTGACAAGACATCAGGTCACTAGTGCTAAAACCCAGCACTACAGTTCCTGGATATCCTCCAGTATCTAGATAGTTCGCTCCGACTATCCGTCAATCTATAAACCATATATAAAAAATCATGCTATACATTCTGCCAAAAGTATAAAATCAACCAAAATCACGGTATGATATAATTAACTCTGGCATTCAATACAATCTGACCCCTTTTCTGACATACCTCTCAGTCGTCTTGTCATATCTGCACGTCATTCTGTACAATATACCTATGCAGATTTGAACAATCGTTCAATCATAACCACATTCTGGTACATTCTTGGCACGATTTCGGTAACTATCACCAGATCCATAGAATTGTACTCCTATTTCTATTCAGGAATCGATAATCAGTATAACCAATTTCCTGGTTTCTATCTAACTGTCCTCATCTATCAGCGATTTAGACATTTCAATACAAATTCTGACATAACTGATTTCGTTTATTTACATCAAAACTGTCCGTTTGAATTATCACACATTTCCTGTTACCAGAATAATACTGAATCTACTACTGTGTGCCTCTGACAATACCTGTTATTTCAAATTCGAAATATCTGGCACAAAAAATCAGCTAATTATATAAAATAAAGCATTACCTACCTGGTATTCTGATTGATACACTGTTCTAACTATCGAAATCAAGTTCTGAACAATCTGATCAAACTTCGGAACTGCTGTAATTTTCAACATCAGCTCTGAGTGTCGTTTTCATCCACTGATCACTGTCTCAACTGTGCTACAATTAATCAGTATACTATCTTCGTATATCACAGACTCTGAATACAATCTGTTGCAATCTGGATTCATAGCCGAACAATTCTGTATACAACAATCTCAGTTCCCAGAATATTCAATACAAATTTCAACTGTTTGATTCAATCACTCATACGCGGCGAATATATCAAAATATCGTAGATAAAACGAGCATAAGGTCATCAGAACACTTCGGAACACAGGATTTATCAACCCATACACAGAACTGAAGTATTTCCCCAAAGGAACACATAATCAGATGTAACTCTAACTCTCAGGCAGTAAATCTTTTAACTGACATTTCAATTCTTTCAATTCAATCAATATCAGTCTGCACAGAAGTCTAAAATGAAATTCATACCTGATATTAAATCAAGGCTGAAGTCGCTCTCTCTGATATAAGACAAACCCGGAATTTCATCTGGAACGACTATAGCAACTCTCCTGCTACTGACAAATCATTTCCAGATAAGCTCAACTTCAGTAATCAACTGAATACATAAGGAATTATTCCATTCTTTTCGATAATCATCGAATCGTACATAATACGGATATCAAGGAATTCAAAATCGAGAATCCTTACCGTATATCATTCGTTCATCGGCCATTTCAGGTCCGAATCTTACCATCTCCTGGCAAGAATCTATAATAGTTTTGTACTTGTTAGCATATTAATATCAATAATGTGGGGACCCGGACGCTAATCATCATCTTAATCATCTTTGGGATTTAATTATCAATCAGGGTCTAAAATTTTTTTTTTTAAATGCGGAAGGTAATGGAATCAATCTATTATACAAACCAGTATAATAATACAAATCTTGTACAACATGCTTCTAGTTCAAACTAGTCTAAGGTTTACCTACTAAATTTCAAGTATTGAACCAAGTCTACAATAAATCCGAAGTCACCACTCTAAACTCGTCTTCTCTCATCATCTTCTTGATCCCGATCTTGTCCCACCTGTTGTCATGCACACATACAAACAAGACAACAGCCGGATACTCCGGTGAGAATAAATCCCAGTATAAATAATGTATACATGCAGTTAATTGAATTAACATAAAAGCATGAATTATATCTTATTACATGTAGCATAATCAAACAACATGTATCAATACCAGTCTGTAAATAAAACATGAATCGTAATCTACGAAATATAAATCAATACAAATCTGTAAATCAAGTTCTAGTCTCGATATCTAAGACTCGACTCATCTCTCATTCTAATCTAGGGATCCCGGTGAATAAGAACGTAACAAGTCTTCCACCTACTACTACCAGTCGCGGTGGCGGTACGTTCTTATTTCTGGACTTTGGTCTAGCTGTATCGAATAATCTACAATAAGAACAATGTCTGTATCTTAAGCACATCGATACACCAAACGTCCAGTGTCTTGGCGTATCTACCAAGACTAAGCCTAGTCTGATAATGTGCAATGGGTCCGTGACTATACTGTCAAAATCTAACCCCTCTGTCAGTGACTCTCACTCAATAGCTCTCTGCTTTCTATTTCTAATTCAATAGAATAAACATAATCATGAAAATACAAAGGTATAAAAACAATACCATACAAGTATGTGGTTCAGGGAAGCTCGAGTTAAATCTAACTCAAGTCGATCTCCCAATTAACATCGATTTATACCTTTGTCTTCTCGGTCTGATGAAGACGAAGTCTCGTATCCTCTGTCCATATCCAAATCTGATAATGACAATCATATAAATACCATATCAGTATATAACTCAATTCAAGACCTGTTCTGATCAATACTCAAATCGGTATATAATCTGATCCATATCTGAACAAGGTACAATCTAATTGATATCAATGATATCACGATACAATCAAAATCATTACTAAATATTATCAATCTCAATTAATACTGAATCTGATCAATATCAATCTACTGATGTTTCGTCGGCATAACAATATAGTCACGATAACCCCGTCTATCTCAACATCACAGATATAATACCAGAATTCATAACCACTATCAGTACAACTCATAATCTGAATAATAACACAACTCTAATATAGAATCTCAACTAAATCAACTCTAAAATTCATAACAATTTCATAAAAATCTATTCTTTAATCTGACTTCGATTCTATGATGTCTAACATGTCAAGAACATCATATATGAATTCCATTTAATTCTGACAACATCATAATTTCAAAACCTATCAAAACGTAACAAAACTTACGCCCAGTTGTAGCCTGCGTCGATAGGAACACAGTACTGAAGTCTGATTCAAAAACAGACGGACGAATTTCTCACAAAAGGCGTAAGGATTTTCTTTCTCTTTCTGAAGCTTCCCTTTCTCCCTTCGTTCCTTTTGTTCTAAATAATTGCAAGGTATATATATATACGTTGCATTCCAAGACACCATGTGGCGATTTTTCATGATGCATGCCGCGCGCATATGCGCCGGTAGTTCTGCCCGGCTGCCTGTTGCATAAATCTTCTCGCGCATATGCGCGACGATATGCGCGAGATGTTCTGTCTCGCATCTTCCCTTACTCGCGCATATGCGCGCCTTCCGCCGTGCATGTGCGCCGAACTCTCTGGACGTTCCGCGCATATACGCGCATTCAAGCCGCGCATGTGCGCCGATTATATTCTTCACACCTAATGTGATTCCTTCTTTCGGCTCTCCCGATCTGATCCGTTCCGTCTATAATCATCTTTAAATAAATAAATAAATCATTTCAAATTAATCTCAAATTACAATAACAAAATCTCGGGCCTTACAAATAATGTAGTCAGAATCAGATAACACAAGTACAATACAATCTAATTCAATCTCATTCTCTTTTTACTGCAGTACACATTATATCACAGAATTCACTGATATCAATTCTTCTCCCCAAAAGGTACAAAGATCAATACTACAGTAATACAGACCCTGCAGGTACAACATATATCAATACAACTCAGTCAAAGATAATTGTAGGAAATGCATTAGTATATATCAATACATATGCAACATAATCATAAAAGATTATTCCCTGCCACTATATCATCATGTGTGTCCTGGGTCTGTTCCTCGATCACTACCACCAGATGATTCTGCTCCCTGAAATCTTCGGGAACCTCTCTGTGGACAGACTCTAGCAAAGTGTCCCCGCTGTATCAGATCTGTGTTATCCTTTTGTTTCTATTTTCAGATCTGTTTAAAATTTCATTCTGTTCTCATATCTGTGTTATCTTTTCGTTTTTATTCAAGATCTTTCTAAAACTTCGATTCTGTTTTCAGTTCTGTGTTATCCTTTGTATTGTTGTAAGATCTGCGTTATTCTAGTTGTTCTTTGTTTTGTGCAGTCCAAGTGAGACAGTTGCAAGTGTTCACAAGTTAAATCTTGTTAGTTTGATTAAAAAATATATATATAAAGATTGATCACATCTTAGAGAGAACTATCAAATTCGAGTGAAAACACTTGAGTGCGAGCGTTATTTCTTTGGAGTGACCGGTGAGTATTTTGTAGTGAGAAAAAAAAAGAGTCGAGTGAATTTTTTCTTTGGAGTGACCAGTGAGGATTCGTGGTGAGAAAACTTATCTTTTATTGTTTTATACTAACCTTTTCTTGTAGGTATAATGGTTGACGATCGTCAATTTCAAACAATGTTAAAAGGGTTGGATAAAATATGGGAGAAGGAGTTTAAGCCTCTACATGAGAGATATAGGCGGAGTGAAGGAGATGAGAGGTATGATAGGCAAGATGATGGGAATAGATGAGGTAGTAGAATTGGTGGGGATAGAGCTTCGCACGTGGATCATGGTGATGATAGGCGATGTGATGAGAATAGAGGAGTAGGCCGAAGAGGTGAACGTGATGTGCACAAGGAGTCTTTGACATCTACTTGGCGGACGAGCTTGGAAGAGAAAATTATTGCTAGGCCAATGAATGAGTCGAGACATGAAGCTACCAAATATGAATATCAAGGTACAAGTAAAAACTCAAATTCTTGTACTTTTGATATTATATGTTTTTGGTGTTTAAAATTTGGGCATGATACTAGCCAATGTCAACGTAAGGAGCTGACAGTAGTAGAGTCGTTGGTTGAACTTAAATCTCAAGTGGAGGTTGAGATTGTTAGAGAATTTGAACATGAAGTTGAGGTTGTAGAAGAATCTGAATTTGAGGTTGTGGTTGAGAAAGTTGTTGATGATAGTATTCCACAAGTTGATGAGTCTAATTATGTTAAATTGTGTATAGTGGAAAGTGAATCATTGTGTGGTAAAGAAATGTGTGATTTGTCTATTAAGGAGGAGGAGAATAGGCAAGAAGAAACTTTGTTGCTCAAAACATTTGAAGAAAAACATATTTCTTTTGCTCAATTTAAACGAAAAGAAATTATTGATGATCAATTGAAATGTATTGAAAAGAGTCGAAAAAAATGTGATATGGTCGAAAGAATGAGTGAACAAAAGAGTGAGATGACCATAGAAATAAAAAAAGAAGAAAAGAATGAGATAAAAGAAAAAGAACAAGAAAAAGAGGCCAAAGAAAATAAAAAGAAAAAGAACTTTATGGCCCAAAAGAGTGAGATGGAGAGAAGCTTATTCTTGCATAAACCATTTCATGTACCTTTGTACAAAGTGATTTATTGTTATGGTGATGATATAGCCGGTTCAATTCCGAGCATTGCTATTTCTTATTTGCAGGTTCTTGGGGTTGTCATACCAAGGAGACAAGTGAGTTTTACTAAAGGGAGAACTCAAGGGTCCGAGCCTCGAGAATACAAGTACCATCGCGATGAGGTAAGTTTAGTTGCCAACACAACAACTATGAGATATGACTTTCTTCCTTACTTTAAAGTTGTTTCGTTTTGTTTTCAAGAATGTGTAGAGCGAGTTGCAAAGTTGGTGGTTAAGGGGTCGGATGTAAATTTATCCTTTTTCCTTGATTGTTATGAATTTGAGATCATGGATGAATTGCATGTACCTACTCTGAATTTTGAACGTCTCACGATTTACAAAGTTGATGGGGTTTGTTTACTACAAGGGTTTATATACATTAGACTTAAATTTTGTGATAAGATAAGATATTGCATTGATAGGACATGTGACGTGTCCTATTTCCATGATTTATATTTATTGATGATGGTTGTGAAGATTACATGGATAGTATATTTAGGGTATTCTATTTGCATGATTTATGCTTGTTTGATGGTTTTGAGAGGTGCAAGGATGAACATGATTATTTCTTTATTCATGATGAATACCTATTTAAAGAAAATAAATTTTTCATCCTACATCCATTGCATGAGTTGTTGCTTGATATTGAGGCACATGACATGTGTTTAATTGATAGCCATGAAGTAACTAGAGCCATAGATATGATGCATGAATTTTTACTATGGTTGCATATTAGGAGGTATATTGAGTGGAATTGTGAAACATGCATTGCACGTAAGAATTTTTATGATCATAATAATTACAATTTTGAGGATAAATTGTTTATTCTAAATTCATTGCATTAGTTACGTGCTGGTGATGCATATAGTGGTGTATTTATCTTTGATAAAATGCATGATTATATGTGTTGGTTGCATATGAAGAAGTATGTTAAGTGGTGTAGTCTAGTGTGCATTGGATATGGGGAAAGGGCATTTAAGATTGATTCTTATGTGTTGTATCAATTATATCTTATTCCTAGTGGACTATGGTCGTACACGTGTGTGGATTTCAATTGTGTGTTAACTAGGTCTAAGAAGGGGAGAAATCTGATCTTTGTGATAGTTAATGACATCTTATCATTTGGTGTCATTCGTCAATTGGTGTATGTTGAGGTTGTTATATTGACAGTGAAGGCAACCATGGAGTTAGGGCTCAAAGTATTGAAGGAACACGTGGGCAATAGCACCTACAATCTTCAGCTTAAAGGTAAGCATGTTGATAATATACTTCTTGTTATTACTAACTTGCTTCGTTTTTGTGTAGGTAGACAAGATTTGAGGACAAATCTTTTTGAAGAAGGGGAGTATGATACGAATCTGACCGGGTGTTACGTGCTAATGATTGAAAGGAGATTTAAGATGCGTTGTTGCCGCGGACTTTCAAGCTTGATTGTGATTAAAGATGATGAATCAAGCATATTCAAGCAAGTGGTGGAGTTCAACAAAAAATATACCGAAGGACCTATAATGAGGAGATGTATCAAGAAGTTTAAAGAAGCACTTCAAGGACTCATGATGAGCAACAAAGAAAGTTCTACAAATGGGGTGTCTAATTTAAAGGAGTTTGGGGAACATGGACACAACAATGGAAGTCTTTGGATTGTTATTCAAGTGAAATTGCCGAAGGTCCAGTGCACCCGCGCTAAAGCAGGGACCGCACCCGCGGTCCATGATAATCAAATTTAAGAAAATTTCCCGAAGCTGCACCACACCCGCGGTCAAATTATTAGCGCACCCGCGGTCTGTTGCCGAAGCTACACCGCACCCGCGGTCAAACAAGCACCGCACCCGCGTTCTTTTGGTGCACTTCCGTGTAGAAATTGTTCACAACTTTCTTTATGACTTTTCACACAACTTTTCTCGTATTTTATTGTTTATTTAATGCTTGTAATCACTATGAACGAAACATAATTGAATGATATAAGAAAAACTTGAGGTTCTCTCAATTTTCAACGCTTTTAGCTTTGTTCTTCACAAGAAGAAAACCAAATCAAACCTATCAAAGATTTTCATCTTTGTGGCGTTTGTCGATTGTTCTTCATACGGATTGTCAAAACAAGTTCTTTGAAGGTTCGTTTGAAATTCAATTGTTTTATCGTTGATATTTGTTGCTAAGTTATAATCGCTTAGAGGTGAATATCAAAAAATCATTACTTGTTTCAAAAGATCGGGACAACATAATCGTTCCTTGTTTGTTATTGAATTGAGGGTGCGATTTCTATTTTTGTGCTTGCCTTTCATTCGTACGAGGATTCGTATCAGCAAGGGTCCAATTCAACAGCAGGGGGCGCCTCAGAAGCCCGTTGCTTACCCAGTGTGTCCTAAATGCAACCGCCAGCACCCGGGGCAGTGCTTATATGGATCAGGCAAGTGCTTCAAGTGTGGAGCTAGCGACCACATGCTGAAGGAGTGCCCGCAGTGGAAACAACCGACTCAAGGGAGAGTTTTCGCCATGCATGCTCAGGAGGCGAACCCAGACACTACACTACTGACCGGTAACCATTTCTACCTAATCTCAGTATTATTTTTCCATGCATGTGGAAACTTGCTTGGGATTATTAGCGTGCCAGTAATATTTTGTGTGACATAGGATATGGAGTTCTATTATGCTTTAGGTTACTGTTTGTATGTTGGGGATATAAGTTTTGTGTGGTGCTAACGTATCTCAGGAAACATTTTTGTTAAGAGATTATCCACAACTGCACTGATAGACTCAGGGGCCACTCACTCCTTCATATCGGAGATTTTTGCTAATCATTTGGACCTCAAGTCCATTGGCCTAGACGTGAACTTTTCAGTGACAGTCCCATCAGGGGAAGAGCTGTTAGCTACCATTGTGGTCAGAGACATCGATCTAGAATTACATGGCCACCTAGTATATGCCGATTTAATCCTATTGCCGATGCAGGAATTCGACATCATATTTGGAATGGACTGGCTGAATAAGAACAGAGTTCTTATCGACTTTCAGAAGAGGTCAGTGTTAGTCAGACCATTGGGCATGGAGTAGTTTCTTTTTGAGCCAGCCAGGTGGAGGAGTTTCCCGCGTATGATCTCTTGCATGCAGGCACGGAGACTCATTTCGAAGGGGTGTCAGGCCTTCTTGGCCAGCGTTATCTCAGCAACGGACGTGCCCACTCCTTCTATTTCAGGGGTGCCAGTAGTCAGGGATTTCCGAGACGTCTTTCCAGACGACGTCGCAGGCCTTCCACCAGATAGAGAGGTGGAGTTTGCAATCGATCTCATGCCAGGCACAGTGCCAATCTCTAAGGCACCGTACAGATTAGCTCCAGCAGAGATGTTAGAACTTAAGCAGCAGATTCAGGAGCTCTTAGACAAGGAGTTTATCCGCCCGAGTTTCTCACCGTGGGGCGCACCAGTGCTCTTTGTGAAAAAGAAAGACGGAAGCATGAGACTGTGCATCGATTACCATGAGCTGAACAAGGTAACGATCAAGAATAAGTACCTGTTGCCTAGAATCGAAGACTTGTTTGATCAGTTACAGGGAGCTACTGTGTCCTCTAAGATAGATCTTCGATCAGGGTATCATCAGCTGAAAGTGAAGGATGCAGATGTTCACAAGACAGCTTTCAGGACCAGATACGGGCATTACGAATTCTTGGTGATGCTGTTTAGCACTAATTGGCAAGATGCATTGCCACTTTGTGAGTTTTCGTACAACAACAGCTATCAGACGAGTATTGAGATGGCACCATTTGAAGCGTTGTACGGAAAGAAGTGTCGATCCCCTCTCTATTGGGATGATATCTCTGAAGTGCCTGAGACTGGACCTGACATGATAAGAGATATGACAGAAAAAGTGAAGCTAATCCGAAAGAAAATGAAGGCAGCGCAAGACAGACAGGCCAAATATGCCAATGTTTGACGTAGACCGTTGGTATTTGAGGCAGGAGACCTAGTATTTTTAAAAATTTCACCTTTCAGAGGAGTTGTCAGATTTCGCAAGAAAGGAAAATTGTCTCCACGATACATTGGGCCTTATGAGATTCTCGAGAAGATAGGAGATCGTGCCTATCGACTCGCTTTACCGCCTTCATTATCCGGGATACATGATGTCTTTCATGTATCGTTATTAAGGAAATACCTTCCTGATGCTTCACATGCTATTCAGCCAGACGAGACCGAACTGGATGAGACGTTGAGCTATGTTGAAAAAACCGATTCAAATTATCGATCGTAAAGAAAAACAGCTCAGAACGAAGACCATTCCACTTGTAAAATTTCAATGGACTCGTCATGGCACTGAAGAAGCAACCTGGGAGACTGAATCAGATATGAGACAAGAATTCCCAGAGTTGTTTTGATAATGTAAATTTTTATACAGTATCTGTATATAATCCTTGTTGATATGATAAATTGCCTGGGATTTCGGGGACGAAATCGTATCTTAGAGGGGGAGAAATGTAATGCCCTAGATTTCATATCATGTTAAGCAAAGATTATTGAATTTGAACTAATATGATTATAGTCGGGCCATTACGAGACCAAATTGGGCCAAGCATATGAATTACACAACTTGTGGACAGAGAGTCTGACGCCCGAGCGGTAGTTTTTGACCGCCCGAGCGCCAGTGTTCATCCAATATATGTTGCGTGAAGAAGAGGTGGCGCCCGGGCGGTAGGTTGTGACCGCCCGTGCGCCAAGGTGCAATTTGGAAATGCTTGGACAGAGAATGCCGCACCCGAGCAGTAGTTTAGCACCGCTCGAGCGCCGACCCAAGTTCAAGAAAAATAAGCCACGTTGCTTTACATGCAAACTGGATATATATATATATATATGTCATCCTTCAGAATTCATATAAAAAAAAAACAAAGAAGGGAAATCGAAAATCTTTCAGAAAAATCCTTACGCCTTTATATTTTGATCCGTCTGTCTGATTTTGAATCTGATTTCAATACCGTGTTCCTATCGTTGACAGCTACTACAGGACGTAAGTTTTGTTATGTTTTGTTAAGATTTGAAATTATGATATTGTCAGAATCAGACATGATTCATATATGGTTTTCTTGACATCGTAGACATCATAGAATCGAAGTCAGATTAAGAAACAGATTGATTATGGAATTGTTATGAATTTCACAGTTAAACTGACTGAGATGTGATGTCAGATTTGCACTGTGGTTGATTATAAGTTATTGGAATTAGTATATACTGATGTGGCATCACCGGTATCGCAAGATTGTACTGTTGTACCGTCAGAATTTGATAAGACAGAGATGTCTTGATTTGAATAGAATATTAATGCGGTATATTGATATTGTCATTGCCAGATTGAACATTGACTGACTTTGAGTCGAGACTTCGATTAAATCAGAGCGACAGAACGAAAGGTATAAATAAATGTTGATTCGGGATTGCACAACTCGAGTTAGGTTTGGCTTGAGTTTTCCTAAATCACATACTTTATTTCATTGCATTGATGTTTGCAAATTATTAGATTGATATGTTTAGTCTATTGAATTATAGCAGAGCAAGAGTCTGAGTCTAAGGCAGATCAGCCTAGCTAGGGCAGAACCGCCAGGTCTTTGACAGAACAGCTAAGACCCTAGATGATATGAATCTGGCTAGGCACCGTGTGCAAATGATTGGAAGGAGATTTAGAGAGTGTCGTTGTTTCGGACCTTCAAGATCAATAATGATGAATCAAGCATATCCAAGCAAGTTGTGGAGTTCAACAAATAGTATAATGAAGGAATCCCGAACAACGAAGCATATGAGTGCAAAATGGCCCGAGAGAAGCAGTGCAGCTGCACGCGCTAGCATAGATGGGCAGAACTGTGCGCACGCCAGAAGCAGTACAGCAGCGCGTGCTAGCGTAGAGCAGAACAGCGCGCGTGCCAGCGCCAGAAGCGGCGCACCCGTGCGCACCAGTGCGCGCGCCCGCGCCAGAAGTGACGCAACCGCGCGCCCCGTGCTGCCAGTGCGCGCTACCGCGCGCCCCGTGCTGTCCAGGTGCAGAACCATGCGCGCGGCTTCGCCAGTTCATGAGCCACCACCGCGCGCAGTGCCGGGTCAAATTTGCTAGACAAGTTCTTTATGACTTTTTACACTACTTTATGTTGTTTTTCTTCTATTTTATTGTCTATTTAATGCTTGTAAGGACTATGAACGAAAATTATTATTGAAGATTGATAAAAATATTTTGAAGAGTTTCTCTCAAATTTTCAAGGCATCTTGCTTTGTTCAACACAAATCAAACTTATCAAAGATTGCATTTTTGTGGCGTTTGTCGATTGTTTTTCGCTCGGATTGTCAAAACAAGATCTTTGAAGGTTCATTTGAAATTCAATTGTTTTATCGTTGATATTTGTTGCTAAGTTTTAATCGCTTAGAGGTCAATATCACAAATCATTACTTGTTTCAAAAGATCGGGACAACATAATCGATCCTTGTTTGTTATTGAGTTGAGGGCTCGATTTCGATAATCGTATTTGCTTCTCATTCGTACGAGGATTCGCATCATTTGGTATCAAAGCTTTGGCTCATTGAATTCAAGTAAGTTATTGTTGTTGTTGTTATTTCAGATCTGTATAAAAATAAAAAATATATATATATCCGTTCTGTTATCAGATCTGTGTTATCCTTTTATTTCTATTTTCAGATCTGTTTAAAATCCGTTCTGTTCTCAGATATGTGTTATCTTTTAGTTTCTATTGTCAAATCTTTCTATATAAGAAAAGAAAAACATAAATTTCGTTCTGTTATCAGATCTGTGTTATTCCATCGTTTCTGTTTTCAGATATGTGTTATCCTTTGTTATGTTTCAAATCTGTGTTATTCTATCGTTCTTTGTTTTGTGCAGTCCAAGTGAGACAGTTGCAAGTGTCCACAAGTTGAATCTTGTTAGTACAAAGCTTGAGCACATCTTAGAGAGAACTATCAAATTTGAGTGAAAACACTTGAGTGCGAGCGTTATTTCTTTGGAGTGACCGGTGAGTATTTTGTATTAAAAAAAAAAGAGAGACGAGTGAATTTCCATTGGAGTGACCAGTGAGGATTCATGGTGAGGAAACTTATCTTTATTGTTTTATACTAACCTTTTCTTGCAGGTATAATGGTTGACGATCGTCAATTTCAAACAATGTTAGAAGGGTTGGATAAAATATGGGAGAAGGAGTTTAAGCCTCTACGTGAGAGGTATAGGCGGAGTGAAGAAGAGGAAATACATCATAGGCAATATGATGACGATAGGCGACGTAGAAGATTTGGAGGGAATAGATCATTGTATTTGGATCGGGATGATGATAGGCAACATGATGAGGATAGGCGACGTAGAAGATTTGGAGGGAATAGATCATTGTATTTGGATCGGGATGATGATAGGCAAAATGATGAGGATAGGCGACGTAGAAGATTTGGAGGGAATAGATTGTTGTATTTGCATTGAGATGATGATAGGGGATGTGAGGAGAGTGGTGGGTATTGCAACCAGGGAGAGAAAATCATTGCTAGTCCAAGGGTGCAGTCGAGATGTAAAGCTAGCAAATATGAATATCAAGGTACAAGTAAAAACTCAAATTCTAGTACTTTTGATATTATATGTTGTTGGTGTTTAAAATTTGGGCATGATACTAGCCAATGTCAACGTAAGGAGCTGACAGTAGTAGAATCGTCGGTTGAGTTTAAATCTCAAGTGGAGGTTGAGATTGTTGGAGAATTTGAACATGAAGTTCTGGTTGTAGAAGAACATGAATTTGAGGTGGTGATTAATAGAGTTGAAGATGATGTTATGCCACTAGTTAGTGAGATGAATGTTGTTGAACAATATACAGTGAGGACTGAATCATTAGGTGGGGAGAAAGAAATGTGTGATTTGTCTATTAAGGAGGAGGAGAGTAGGCAAGAAGAAAATTTGTTGCTCAAAACATTTGAAGAAAAAAATATTTCATGTGTTCAATTGAATCCAAATGTTGTTCTTGAGAATCAATTGAAATTCCCTTAAATAAGTGAAAAAAAATGTGATATGGTCAAAAGAATGAGTGAACAAAAGAGTGAGATGACCATAGAAAGAAAAAAAGAAGAGAATGATGAAATAAAAGAAAAAGAAAAAGAGGCCAAAGAAAAAGAAAAGAAAAATAAATTAAAGGCCCAAAGAATAAAAAGAGTGAGGTTGAGACTCATGTATTTTTGAATAAACCCTTTAAAGTACCTTTGTACAAAGTGGTTTATTGTCATTGTGATGATATAGCCGGTTCAATCCCGAGCGATGCTAATTCTTCTTTGCAGGAATCCGATGAAGTCATGATGAGGAGGCGAGATAGTGTTATTGGTGAGAAAATGCAATGGGATGATCCATATGAATTTGGAACTAAGAAAGGTGATGTAAGGTTAGTTGCCAACGTAAAAACCATGAGGTATGACTTTCGTCTTTATCTTAATTCTTTGATGTATCATTTTCCAAAGCTTGGAGAATATGTTGCAAATGTGGTGGTTAAGGGGTTAGATGTAGATTTACCTTTATTCCTTGATTGTTATGAATTTGAGACCATGAATGTATTGCATGTACCTACTCTGAATTTTGACGTCTCACGATCTACAAAGTTGATGGGGTTTGTTTACTACAAGGGTTTATATACATTAGACTTAGATTTTTTTGATGAGATAATATATTGCATTGATAGTACATGTGACGTGTCCTATTTTCGTGATATATACTTGATTAGTGATGATTGTAAAGATTACATGGATAGTACATTTAATGTGTTCTATTTGCATGATTTATGCTTGTTTGATGGTTTTAAGAGGTGCAAGGATGAACATGATTATTTCTTTATTCATGATGAATATATGTTTAAAGAGATTAAATTTGACATTCTATATTCATTGCATGAATTACGTGCTAGTGGAGCATACTGTTGCTATTTTATCATCAACATAATCCATGATTATATGTGTTGGTTGCATATGAAGAGGTATGTTAAGAGGTGTAGTGAAGGGTGCATTGGATATGGGGAAAGGGCATCTAAGTTTGATTCTTATGTGTTGCATCAATTATATCTTATTCATAGTGGACTATGGTCGTACACATGTATGGATTTCACTTGTGTGTTAACTAGGTCTAAGAAGGGGAGAAATCTGATCTTTTTGATAGTTAATGATATCTTATCATTTGGTGTCACTCGTCATTGGGTGTATGTTGAGGTTGTTACATTGACAGTGAAGACAACCATGGACTCAGGGCTCAAAACATTGAAGGAGCACGTGGGCCATAGCACCTACAAACGTAAGCCTGAAGGTAAGCATGTTGGTCATATAAATTTTGTTATTACTAACTTGCTTCGTTTTTGTGTAGGTAGTGAAGATTTGAGGACAAATCTTTTTGAAGAAGGGGAGTATGATATGAATCTGGCTAGGCACCGTGTGCAAATGATTGGAAGAAGATTTAGAGAGTGTCGTTGTTTCGGACCTTCAAGATCAATAATGATGAATCAAGCATATCCAAGCAAGTTGTGGAGTTCAACAAATAGTATAATGAAGGAATCCCGAACAACTAAGCATATGAGTGCAAAATGGCCCGAGAGAAGCAGTGCAGCAGCACGCGCTAGCGCAGATGTGCAGAAGCAGCAGCACGCGCTAGCGCAGATGGGCAGAACTGTGCGCACGCCAGAAGCAGTGCAGCAGCGCGCGCTAGCGCAGAGCAGAACAGCGCGCGCGCCAGCGCCAGAAGCGACGCGCCCGTGCGCACCAGTGCGCGCGCCCGCGCCAGAAGTGGCGCTACCGCGCGCCCCGTGCTGTCCGGGTGAAGAACCATGCGCGCGGCTGCGCCAGTTCATGCGCCACCGCGCGCAGTGCCGTGTCAAATTTGCTAGACAAGTTCACTTTTTACACTACTTTATGTTGTTTTCTTGTATTTTATTGTCTATTTAATGCTTGTAAGGACTATGAACGAAAATTATTATTGAAGATTGATAAAAATATTTTGAAGAGTTTCTCTCAAATTTGCAAGGCATCTTGCTTTGTTCAACACAAATCAAACTTATCAAAGATTGCATCTTTGTGGCCTTTGTCGATTGTTTTTTCGCTCGGATTGTCAAAACAAGATCTTTGAAGGTTCGTTTGAAATTCAATTGTTTTATCGTTGATATTTGTTGCTAAGTTTTAATTGCTTAGAGGTGAATATCACAAATCATTACTTGTTTCAAAAGATCGGGACAACATAATCGATCCTTGTTTGTTATTGAGTTGAGGGCTCGATTTCGATAATCGTGTTTGCTTCTCATTCGTACGGGGATTCGCATCACTAGACTTACAGTGTATCGATGAGCTTAAATGTAGATCGACGTCTATTGTAGACATTCGATACAGCATACCAAAGTCTAAATTAGATCGGAATCCCTAGATTAGAAATGAGTCCTTGATTTAGGTACAGATTTGTATTGATTCATGTGGTCAGAGTAGATACATGTCTTGATGTTTATTATGCTTTTATATATGCTTTATATGATTGCATTGATATATTGTTTATATTGGGATTTTATTCTCACAGAGGTGAAGAAAGATCGAGATTAGAGTGGTGATTCCGGACTTGAATATAGATAGGTTTCATTACTTGATTGTAGTAGTTGAACCTTAGTTTTGAACTAGATTCATGTTATACAGGATTTGTATTATTATACTGGTTTGTATAATAGAATGATTCCATTACCTTCCGCATTTTAAAAAAAAAATTCAGACCCTGTTTATTCTAATTGATTAAATTAGTCCCAATAACGATTAAAAAGATGATTAGCGTCCGGGTCCCTACAATTCTCCTCGCAGCAGTCACGCCCGGGCGGTATGATATTACCGCTCGAGCGCCAGGTCTTCTGGACTGTTCATGCTCGGGCGGTAAAGTTTTACCGCTCGGGCGCGAGTCACGGGCTCAAGCGCGATTTTTTTTACCGTCCTAGCTCGGAGCTCTCGGCTCAGGAGTCTTGTTTTGGCTTTCTCTTCATATTTTAGCACTCGAATAACATTGAAATATCTTTCAACTTCATTGCTATGCATGCCAAATTCTTTGAAGCATCGAATCGCAAGATTTAGCACGTCATGCCCGGTCAGATTCATATCATACTCATCTTCTTCAAAAAGATTTGTCCTCAAATCTTGGCTACCTACGCAAAAACGAAGAAAGTTAGTAATAAAAAGAATTAATTTATCAACATGCTTACCCTTCAACACTAAATTGTAGATGCCATCGCCCATGTGCGCCATCAACGTTTTGCTCCCTAACTCCACGATTGCCTTTAATATCACTCATCAACCTCAACGTACACCAAATAATAAATGACACCAAATGATAAAATACCATTATGTATCACAAAAATTAAGTACCTCCCCTTCTTAGACCTAGTTAACAACATAACAAAATCCATACTAATGTACGACCATAGTTCACTAGGAATAAGATATAACTGATGCATGACATAGGAATACAGTCGCCATGTCATTTTCCCATGTGCAATGCATGTATCACAATCACACTCAACATGTCGTTTCATATGCAACCAACACATATAATCATGCATTTTATCAGCAATTAAACCACCACAATATGTCTCATTAGCACGGAACTCATGCAATGAATATAGTATGAAGAATTTATCTTCTTTAAAGTTGTATTCATTATGATCATAAAAATTCTTATGTTCAATGCATGTTTCACAATTCCACTCAATATACCTCCTCATATGCAACCATAGTAAAAATTCATGCATCCTATCAATGGCTCTAGTTATTTCATGGCTACCAATCAAACAAATGCCATGCGCCTCAATATCAAACAAAAACTCATGCAATAGGAGTGTAATGAAAATTTTATTCTCTTTAAACATGTACTCATCATAAACAAAGAAATAAACATCTTCATCCTTGCACCTCTCAAAACCATAACCAAACCAACATAAATCATGCAAATAGGACACACAAAATGTACTATCCATGTAATCTTCAAAACCATCATCAATCAAATATAAATAATGGAAATAGAACACACTAGATGTACTACCCATGTTAACATTTAAGTCATCACAAAGATTTGAACATAATGCATACAATTCATTATCATGACAAAAACTCATCAATTTGACAACTCTTGAAAAATCACAATGACTAACATTTAAATTTGATCTATTCAATATGTAATCATTCTCAAATCTATGACACTTAGGCAACAAGGTTAAATCACAATCAGACCTCCTAAATATCACATTTTCAACCCGTTCTCGCAATTCATGAAAACAAAACAACAATGGCTTAAGGTAAAGAAGCAAATCATACATCTCAGATGTTGCGCTGGCAACTAACCTTACCTCGCCGCTATTGCTCTTGAATTCATATGGTTCATCCCATTGCATTCTCGCACCATCAACACTTGCTCGCCTCCTCATCATGACTTCAACAGAATCCTGCAAATGAGAAATAACAATGCTCGGGATTGAACCGGTTATACCTTCACAAGGATAATAACCCACTTTGTACAAAGGTACATGAAAGGGGTTATACAAAAATAAATAACTCTCTATCTCACTTTTGTCACTCTTTTGGACCTTTAATTTCTTGTTCTTTTCTTTGGCCTCTTTTTCTTTTTCTTTTTCTCTCATCTCATCTTTATTTTTTTTTATGGCCGTCTCACTCTTTTGTTCACTCTTTCTTTCGGCCATTTCATATTTCTTTTCACTCAATTTATGAATAACTTTCAATTCATCCTCAAGAGCATTTGGAGTCAATTGAACTAATGAAATAGTTTGTTCTTCAAGAGGTTGATTGTAACGCCCCAGATTCGACGACTGTCCTCACTGTATCAAGACGAGTCTTTCCAGCGTGCTTTATGTCCTCACTCACACGCACCCTGGGAAACTTCCCAGGAGGTCACCCATCCCAAAATTGCCCCAAGTCAAGCACGCTTAACTTTGGAGTTCTTATGTGATGAGCTACCGAAAAAAAGATGCACCTTCATGATATGAGTAGTACAAATCAAATCTTTTAAGCCCTCTTCAACTGTACAGTCCATTACATTGAACAGTCTCGGAATCCCTCTCATTCCCGTGTGGGTTCGGTTCATTCATGTTCCCTTCACCTAGAAGCCTGCCAGGAGCCGCTCATTGTCCGTGCAACTGATGGCACCGGCGATCACCCCCCGCTCTCTTCGGCCCCAGGCCTCACATGCCCACCAGCTTCCGCTTGGTTCGTCCCCGAACCACACCGTACTAAGAGAGGTCGGCTCTGATACAGTGTAACGCCCCAGATTCGACGACTGTCCTCACTGTATCAAGACGAGTCTTTCCAGCGTGCTTTATGTCCTCACTCACACGCACCCTGGGAAACTTCCCAGGAGGTCACCCATCCCAAAATTGCCCCAAGTCAAGCACGCTTAACTTTGGAGTTCTTATGTGATGAGCTACCGAAAAGAAGATGCACCTTCGTGATATGAGTAGTACAAATCAAATCTCTTAAGCCCTCTTCAACTGTACAGTCCATTACATTGAACAGTCTCGGAATCCCTCTCATTCCCGTGTGGGTTCGGTTCATTCATGTTCCCTTCACCTAGAAGCCTGCCAGGAGCCGCTCATTGTCCGTGCAACTGATGGCACCGGCGATCATCCCCCCGCCCTCTTCGGCCCCGGGCCTCACATATAGGCCCTTGGGGCAGCCAAGATCAGATCCTTCCTCCTTGACATCCAAACTGAATTTTCGAATCACATTTCTGCACTTATGGGGAACTTGCTGTCATTTCGGTTTTCCAGCAAGCATGGGGCTGGTTTGAATGGACCAACATGGTCCTAATGCATCCTACTACATGTATACAAGTCGCCTTGGGAGCCTGGAGTCGATCCAATACCTGAAACTCACAAACCAAAAGAAATCGTGAAGCTTGCCATGAAGAGCCGAAATTCTGCATGTGTGTTCCAAAATATTTTGACATGTATCTCGGTTTTTGCTTGCTAAAACATGATCATGTACTGAAAAATAAATGATAATATGACTTGATTGAGGTTTGAAAGAAATCTAGACATGCCTGGTTTCGTTTCGAAAGAAAACGAAAAGAAGAGACGGGACGGCGCGGAGGAGACGGAGTGGCTTGCTTCTCTACCTTTCTTGGCTCTCGATTTTTCTCCCTTTCTCCCTAGCTGTTATTCACGTTTTTTCTACTGAAAAGGGGTCTTATTTTCGGTGGAGGTGGAGGGGGGAGTGATGGTTATGAAGGTGAGGAGAAGGGTGCACAAAAATAGGATCATATCAAGACCAAGTCTTCATGCATTTGAATTTTGAATTTTGAATTGCTATCAAATGATCTCTTGGGTGGTTCTAGACTATAGTGGCCGATTTTATCATGCCAAACAAGGGTTAGGATAGTGGTCTAGTATTAATTAATTAAGGTGGAAAAATAGCTAAAAAAATTAGCATGCTAATCAACCAAGAATGGGTCAAAGGTGAGTTGGCAAGTCCTAGTTTGTTCTTCTAGGGGTGTGGCCGATAATGCATGATAAATGGTAGGGGGAAAATTGATTATCTAGTAATTTAATAACCCTTAAAAGCCTTACTAATCCTTTAATTAATTTAGTGAACTAACCCCTTAATTAAGTAACTTAAATGAGCTCATTTCTTAATCACCTCCAATAATTAAATTAAAATCCTCAACTAACTTAAATAATTCCTTAAACTTCTTTTTAACTTAAATGAACTTACTTGCTAGCTAAATTAACTTCTGGAAATATTTCTCAAATCTTAAATTCTATCTCAAAACTCCAACTCCAGTCCGGCCTCACTGAAATAACTGAAATGCTAAAAATCAAACTACTGAACTGAAATAATGAATAATTAACTTCAAATAAATGCATTTAAAATAATTATGCAATAAAGTCAATTAAATTTAAAAATCTAGAATTATGCATGGCTTATACGTCTACTGATTTACGGGTTCTACAATCCTTCCCCCCTTAAAATAAATTTCGTCCTCGAAATTAGAACTCACCGAATAACTCAGGGTATCGACTTCTCATCTCCGGCTCAGACTCCCACGTAGCTTCCTCCTCTGAATGGTTGAGCCATTTGACTTTGACTCGCTTAACCAACTTGTTCCGAAGTTTCTTCTCCTGTCTGTCTAAGATCTGCACGGGTCTCTCCTCATAAGATAAGTTCGGAGTAAGCTGCAACGGCTCGAAATTCAGCACATGCGAAGGATTTGCCATATACTTCCTCAGCATGGAGACGTGAAAGACATTGTGTACTCCGGCCAGATTTGGCGGAAGAGCCACACGATACGCTAGCGTCCCAACTCTGTCGAGGATCTCAAACGGTCCAATGAATCTCGGACTGAGCTTCCCTTTCTTGCCAAATCTCATGACACCCTTCATAGGTGCCACTTTCACGAAGACATGATCGCCCACTGCAAACTCTAACTCTCTCCTCCGCTGATCGGCATAACTCTTCTGTCGGCTCTGAGCAGTCCTCATTCTATCACGGATCCTGACTACTACATCTGCTGCCTGCTGAACAATCTCTGGACCCAACTCTGCTCTCTCTCCTACTTCATCCCAATGAACAGGAGATCTACACTTGCGACCATACAGCGCTTCATACGGAGCCATACCTATGGACGACTGGAAACTGTTGTTATAGGTGAACTCTACCAATGGTAAGTTCGACTCCCAACTCCCAGAGAAATCAATAACGCAAGCACGGAGAAGATCCTCTAAGATCTGAATAACTCGCTCCGACTTTCCATCTGTCTGCGGATGGAAAGCTGTGTTAAACAGCAACTTCGTACCCAAAGTCGAATGCAAACTCTTCCAAAACGAGGAAGTGAATCTGGGATCTCTGTCGGATACGATAGAAACTGGAATACCATGGAGTCGGACTATCTCTCGGATATACAGCTCTGCATACTGAACCATGGTGAAAGTCGTCTTAATAGGCAAGAAGTGCGCTGATTTGGTAAGACGATCTACAATCACCCAGATAGCATTCGATCCTCTGGCTGACCTCGGCAATCCGGTCACAAAGTCCATGGTAATGTTCTCCCACTTCCACTCGGGAATAGGAAGAGGCTTGAGCAAACCTGCTGGTCTCTGATGCTCGGCCTTCACTAACTGGCAAGTCAGGCACTCGGATACAAAACGCCTGATGTCCTTCTTCATTCCTGGCCACCAATACAATAGCTGCAGATCTTTGTACATCTTCGTACTCCCAGGGTGAATAGAGTACGGGGACGTATGGGCCTCTGATAAGATGTCTGCTCGGATAGAATCACTGCTAGGAACCCATATCCTATCTCGGTATCTCACAATACCGTCGCTGACTGAATACAAAACACTGCCCTTAGCTTCATCTCTCTTCTTCCACTGTGCCAACTGCTCATCTGCTGCCTGACCGCTGCGAATACGGTCAAAAAGGGAAGACTGAATGGTCAAGGTAGATAAACGAGGACCTCTACCTCGAGGATAAGTCTCAAGATCAAACCTCTGCATCTCAATCTGAAGAGGTTTCTGAATCGTCAAATGAGCCATCACTGCGACTTTCCTGCTCAAAGCATCCGCAACTACATTAGCTTTACCCGGGTGGTAGCTAATGTCACAATCGTAGTCTTTCACAAGCTCCAACCAACGCCTCTGACGCATGTTCAGCTCCTTCTGCGTAAAGAAATACTTGAGGCTCTTATGGTCGGTAAAGATCTGACACTTCTCCCCATACAGATAGTGCCTCCAAATCTTCAAAGCAAAAACTACGACCGCTAACTCCAGATCATGGGTGGGGTAGTTCTTCTCGTGGATTTTCAGCTGTCGAGAAGCATACGCTATCACTCTCCCATGCTGCATCAAAACTGCACCTAAACCAAGCTTCGAAGCATCCGTATAAAGGACAAACTCGCCGGGCCCTGATGGCATGGCCAAAACTGGTGCTGAAATAAGAGCTTGCTTCAAAGTATCGAAGCTCTTCTGACACTCCTCGCTCCACACAAACTTCACATTTTTCTTTGTCAGTGCTGTGAGTGGAACGGCAATAGAGGAAAATCCTTGGATGAATTTCCTGTAATATCCTGCTAGCCCAAGAAAACTGCGGATCTCTGATGCATTTTGAGGCACAACCCAATCTCTGACTGCTGCAACTTTCGCCGGGTCTACCTCAATGCCACTGCTAGAAACAATGTGGCCCAAGAACGCCACCTTCTCTAACCAGAATTCGCACTTACTGAACTTTGCGAATAGTTTATGTTTCTGCAATGTCTGCAACACTGTGGTCAGATGCCTGTTGTGCTCCTCCCGACTCTTGGAGTAGACGAGAATGTCATCTATGAACACTATCACAAACTGGTCGAGGTACGGCTGAAATACGCGATTCATTAGATCCATGAAGATCGCTGGCGCATTCGTGAGACCGAACGGCATCACTAGGAACTCGTAGTGGCCATAACGAGTCCTGAAAGCTGTCTTCGAGACATCAGCATCTCTCACCCTCAACTGGTGATAACCGGAACGCAGATCTATCTTGGAGAAAATCGAAGCTCCCTGCAACTGGTCAAACAGATCCTCAATCCTCGGCAGTGGGTATTTATTCTTCACTGTAACCCTGTTCAACTCCCGGTAGTCAATGCAAAGCCTCATCGTGCCATCCTTCTTTTTCACGAATAAGACTGGCGCGCCCCATGGAGAAAAGCTCGGGCGAATGAACTCCTTGTCGAGAAGTTCCTGAATCTGCTTCTTAAGCTCTGCCATCTCTGTCGGTGCTAGACGGTATGGCGCTTTGGATATCGGAGCCGTACCTGGCATAAGCTCAATAGAAAACTCCACCTCTCTCTCTGGTGGCATACCAGAGACGTCTTCGGGAAAAACGTCTAAGAAATCTCTAACTATCGGAACATCTGAAGCTGACTGGCTGGGTTCCTCGGGGACAGATAAAGAGGTCGCTAGAAATGCCCGACACCCTCTATGCATGAGCTTCCTAGCCTGAACATAAGGAATAATGCGCGGTAAAGGAAAGTACCTGTCCGGCTCAAATAAGAACTGCTCCATTCCAGGCGGTCGGACAAGAACGGATCTCCGCTGGAAGTCTATCAACACTCTGTTCCTCAATAGCCAGTCCATCCCTAGGATGATGTCAAATTCCGGCATCGGTAGCACAATCAGATCCGCATAAACAAGATTACCGTGCAGCTCAAGGTCTATATCTCGGATAACATTGGTAGCTGCCATCTCCTCGCCTGACGGCAACACTACTGAAAAGGCTGTATCTAGCCCAATGGACTGGATCTTGAGAAAGTTTGCAAAGATCTCCGAAATAAACGAGTGAGTGGCCCCTGAATCTATCAAGGCCTTGGTAGCGGAACCAGATATAAAAATTCTCCCTGAAAGAGCGGAGCTCTAAGTTGAATCCCACTACAAGATCTATACTTATAGACATGCAAAGGTCTAGGTTCCTCTAGCTTAATTTCCCCGAAATAAATCTGAGTAGAGCATGCAATCCTATAACAGTTCTAAGTTCAAAATCTAAATCCCGATTCCCAAAACGCGGAAATTCAAATAATAACTTAAAGTTTAAAGGTACCTGTCAACAACATAGTCTCCGGGTTGGTTTCCGCGGCATGGAGAGCAAAAACTCTGCCTTGGGTAGGCAGATTCCTCTGAGGGCACTGCAGCAACATGTGGTCTGGACTGCCACACTTAAAACACTTTCCTGAGCCAGCCATACATGCTCCAGGATGGCGACGTGAGCACCTGGGACAGACTGGGTGCTCCTGAGTCCTCGGGGCTGGGCGTCCCCGCTGCTGCTGCTGCTGCTGCTGCTGGCCTCTGTTCCTGGGCGGTCCATGAAATGGCCTCTTATTCTGCTGCTGATGCTGATGAGGAGGAGGGCGGTGCGGTGCCTGGACTGGGCGCTTGCCCTGGCGATCCCTCTCGATATCCCGCAGATCCTGCTCTGCGGCTAAGGCCTTGGAGACGGCAATCTCATAAGTAGCAGGGTCAGATCCCCTAACATCCCGGCGCAAGATCGGCCGTAAGCCCACCAGGAAGTGCATCAGCTTGGCTCTGGCATCATTCGCTATCAGGGGCACAAAGTGACAGCCCCTCTCGAACTTACGGATAAACTCCGTAACCGACATATCCCCCTGTCTCAGGCTCATGAACTCGGTGGTCAGCCTGGTGCGAACCTCCTCAGCAAAATAATTGGAGTAGAAAACCTCCGTAAAGCGGGTCCAAGAAAGTGTAGCCAATGTCAGGGCTACCGAAGCTCCTTCCCACCATAAGCGGGCGTCTCCGGTGAACAGGTAGGTGGCACATCGGACTCGGTCTGCATCTCCCAGCTCCATAAAATCGAAGATAACCTCGAGGGATTTGATCCATCCCTCGGCAACCATGGGGTCAGATGCCCCAGAGAATTCCTTCGGGCGCATTTTCATGAATCGCTCATACACAGCCTCGGGCCCTGTCGGCCTGGCTGCGGCTGCGGCTACGGCTGCGGCATTGCCCCCCGCAATCTGTGCGAAGAACTGTGCCATCCCAGCTAACATCTGGGCACTCATGTCCGGTGGGGGCGGTGGAGGAGGTGGTAGGTCTCCCTCCGGTCTATGCTCCTCTCTGTCCTCTCGGCGAGGCTCCACCTCTCTGTTGCGCTCTAAAATGCGTCTAGGGGGCATACTGTTCCAACATAACCCATACGTAACTAACATGCATAATTCCATACTTTATTTTAAATGAACTCTGAAATACTGAAAATCTGGAAGCATGCTGACAAAATAATTCATGCTATAACTGAAATGCTGAACAAAATGCTGAACTGAAAAAAACTTACAGACCAAAGGCGTGGCTTCGTGAGCTTCTCGCGGTCAGTAGTAGTGAAACCCTATACAGAACCACCGCTCTGATACCAACTCTGAAGAACCTAAAACTCCTTTCTTGAAAATTTGCGGAAAATTAAAAATTTTCTTTTTAAAAGAACTTAAATGGCCTCATTCATAAAATCACTGGTGAATCAAATTCAATATTTCAAAATATTGCAGCGGAAGAAAATCAAAGTTTTGCCAACAACAACGATTTAAAAATATCCAACAACTGATAAAAATTGTTTGCGAAGAAAATAACAACTGCTGCTCTGAGGTCCTCGGGTGCCACTACTGCCGACCCAAGCTGGCTCACTGGTCCCCGCCCTCGGCCCTGGCCTCATCAGTACCTACAACAATCAAGTCTAGTGAGCCTAAAGACTCAGCATGCATAAATCGCAGGTAACGAGTAAAAATCTGAATTTAAAATATGCATGTGATAAAATATCCTGTCCTGAGGCATACTGAAAATAATCTGTACTGAGCAATTATAATACGTGCATAACTGAACTGGAAGTCACTGTAAAAATATTTGCTCCTTGGAGCCTGTACTGAAATAACTGATAAAATTTTCTGTTGAGATTATGTTTTACGCCTGTGGCCACTGCACTAAGCTGAACTGATCGGTAACTGGCTACCGGGGAGGCTGAACTGAACTGAGCTGGCCGGTCACTGGCGACCGGGTGATACCATACTGAACTGATCGGTCACTGGCGACCGTATAAAATAACACTCCCACATAGTGAATGAACCACAAGCCATATCGCATAAATCTCAAAAATAATCATTTTCTATTTAATGCACGTAAAATAATTAACTGGCATAATGAAAAATCCTGTAATTTACCAACTGGATTGGATTGGATCGTTCCCAGGCTCGCTGCAACCTAACTGTGCCATGAAAAATATGCAATAGCTTAAACATGACCAACTATGCAATTTACGTTCAAAAGATGCGACTATGACGCCTAATAACTTCGCATTTACTCATGACTCCGAGCCAACCTGAACCGACACTGAACCGACATATAGTCATGATTAAAATACGCTGAAAAATCATAAAATAATGTTCCTAAAATGATAGGGTCGAAATCTAGGTGGAATGGAGGCCAAAACACGAAACGCTCTTTCGAGAGTCAATTTGGCACATTGCACCGTAAATTCTCGTACGACCTCAAAAATGATCCAAATGACAAACGGTCAAAACATGACCTTCCTAACTCAATGAGGCACTGTCCAGTCCAAGGCCATGGGCTAAAAGCCAACCAAGAACTCGAACGAGCCTCTGAACCGACACAGCAACTTGCTGTAATTTCCAGCAGCTGCGACCTAGCTTGCATCGCGTCGTTTGCGAGACTTTTGGCCATTGGGGCTTGAACTACCGACCAAAGCCTCTCCAAAACGTCCCAAGGAATGATTTGAACCATGGCTAAGGGCCCTAGGCCAGCCACAATTCGCCTCATTCCAGCAACCACCCGAAAGTTCTCACCGAGGGCCCTCATGCGTGCGTGTGTAGTGTTTATGCTATGATCGATGTCTTGCGTCGTTCCAGTGGCCATTTGATTGACCATGGCACGATCTAGACATCTAGGAGCATGATATGAACCCTGGCTAAGGGCCATAGGCCAACCAAGATCCACACCAAGCCACAAAAGAAACGAAACCAAATGCTGAAAAATGGAAGGGCCGAATGGGGAAAGGGCTGTTCTTGTTGATTATTTAAAAACCGATGAGCCATGGACCAAGCCACCAAAAGGGCGACTTAGTCACGTCTTAGACATGCTAGGGAAGTGATCCAACCATGGCTATAGTTTAGAACCCGTAAATCAGTAGACGTAGAAGCCATGCATAATTCTAGATTTTTAAATTTAATTGACTTCATTGCATAATTATTTTAAATGCATTTATTTGAAGTTAATTATTCATTATTTCAGTTCAGTAGTTTTATTTTTAGCATTTCAGTTATTTCAGTGAGGCCGGACTGGAGTTGGAGTTTTGAGATAGAATTTAAGATTTGAGAAATATTTCCAGAAGTTAATTTAGCTAGCAAGTAAGTTCATTTAAGTTAAAAAGAAGTTTAAGGAATTATTTAAGTTAGTTGAGGATTTTAATTTAATTATTGGAGGTGATTAAGAAATGAGCTCATTTAAGTTACTTAATTAAGGGGTTAGTTCACTAAATTAATTAAAGGATTAGTAAGGCTTTTAAGGGTTATTAAATTACTAGATAATCAATTTTCCCCCTACCATTTATCATGCATTATCGGCCACACCCCTAGAAGAACAAACTAGGACTTGCCAACTCACCTTTGACCCATTCTTGGTTGATTAGCATGCTAATTTTTTTAGCTATTTTTCCACCTTAATTAATTAATACTAGACCACTATCCTAACCCTTGTTTGGCATGATAAAATCGGCCACTATAGTCTAGAACCACCCAAGAGATCATTTGATAGCAATTCAAAATTCAAAATTCAAATGCATGAAGACTTGGTCTTGATATGATCCTATTTTTGTGCACCCTTCTCCTCACCTTCATAACCATCACTCCCCCCTCCACCTCCACCGAAAATAAGACCCCTTTTCAGTAGAAAAAACGTGAATAACAGCTAGGGAGAAAGGGAGAAAAATCGAGAGCCAAGAAAGGTAGAGAAGCAAGCCACTCCGTCTCCTCCGCGCCGTCCCGTCTCTTCTTTTCGTTTTCTTTCGAAACGAAACCAGGCATGTCTAGATTTCTTTCAAACCTCAATCAAGTCATATTATCATTTATTTTTCAGTACATGATCATGTTTTAGCAAGCAAAAACCGAGATACATGTCAAAATATTTTGGAACACACATGCAGAATTTCGGCTCTTCATGGCAAGCTTCACGATTTCTTTTGGTTTGTGAGTTTCAGGTATTGGATCGACTCCAGGCTCCCAAGGCGACTTGTATACATGTAGTAGGATGCATTAGGACCATGTTGGTCCATTCAAACCAGCCCCATGCTTGCTGGAAAACCGAAATGACAGCAAGTTCCCCATAAGTGCAGAAATGTGATTCGAAAATTCAGTTTGGATGTCAAGGAGGAAGGATCTGATCTTGGCTGCCCCAAGGGCCTATATGTGAGGCCCGGGGCCGAAGAGGGCGGGGGGATGATCGCCGGTGCCATCAGTTGCACGGACAATGAGCGGCTCCTGGCAGGCTTCTAGGTGAAGGGAACATGAATGAACCGAACCCACACGGGAATGAGAGGGATTCCGAGACTGTTCAATGTAATGGACTGTACAGTTGAAGAGGGCTTAAGAGATTTGATTTGTACTACTCATATCACGAAGGTGCATCTTCTTTTCGGTAGCTCATCACATAAGAACTCCAAAGTTAAGCGTGCTTGACTTGGGGCAATTTTGGGATGGGTGACCTCCTGGGAAGTTTCCCAGGGTGCGTGTGAGTGAGGACATAAAGCACGCTGGAAAGACTCGTCTTGATACAGTGAGGACAGTCGTCGAATCTGGGGCGTTACACTGTATCAGAGCCGACCTCTCTTAGTACGGTGTGGTTCGGGGACGAACCAAGCGGAAGCTGGTGGGCATGTGAGGCCTGGGGCCGAAGAGAGCGGGGGGTGATCGCCGGTGCCATCAGTTGCACGGACAATGAGCGGCTCCTGGCAGGCTTCTAGGTGAAGGGAACATGAATGAACCGAACCCACACGGGAATGAGAGGGATTCCGAGACTGTTCAATGTAATGGACTGTACAGTTGAAGAGGGCTTAAAAGATTTGATTTGTACTACTCATATCACGAAGGTGCATCTTTTTTTCGGTAGCTCATCACATAAGAACTCCAAAGTTAAGCGTGCTTGACTTGGGGCAATTTTGGGATGGGTGACCTCCTGGGAAGTTTCCCAGGGTGCGTGTGAGTGAGGACATAAAGCACGCTGGAAAGACTCGTCTTGATACAGTGAGGACAGTCGTCGAATCTGGGGCGTTACAATCAACCTCTTGAAGAACAAACTATTTCATTAGTTCAATTGACTCCAAATGCTCTTGAGGATGAATTGAAAGTTATTCATAAATTGAGTGAAAAGAAATATGAAATGGCCGAAAGAAAGAGTGAACAAAAGAGTGAGACGGCCATAAAAAAAAATAAAGATGAGATGAGAGAAAAAGAAAAAGAAAAAGAGGCCAAAGAAAAGAACAAGAAATTAAAGGTCCAAAAGAGTGACAAAAGTGAGATAGAGAGTTATTTATTTTTGTATAACCCCTTTCATGTACCTTTGTACAAAGTGGGTTATTATCCTTGTGAAGGTATAACCGGTTCAATCCCGAGCATTGTTATTTCTCATTTGCAGGATTCTGTTGAAGTCATGATGAGGAGGCGAGCAAGTGTTGATGGTGCGAGAATGCAATGGGATGAACCATATGAATTCAAGAGCAATAGCGGCGAGGTAAGGTTAGTTGCCAGCGCAACATCTGAGATGTATGATTTGCTTCTTTACCTTAAGCCATTGTTGTTTTGTTTTCATGAATTGCGAGAACGGGTTGAAAATGTGATATTTAGGAGGTCTGATTGTGATTTAACCTTGTTGCCTAAGTGTCATAGATTTGAGAATGATTACATATTGAATAGATCAAATTTAAATGTTAGTCATTGTGATTTTTCAAGAGTTGTCAAATTGATGAGTTTTTGTCATGATAATGAATTGTATGCATTATGTTCAAATCTTTGTGATGACTTAAATGTTAACATGGGTAGTACATCTAGTGTGTTCTATTTCCATTATTTATATTTGATTGATGATGGTTTTGAAGATTACATGGATAGTACATTTTGTGTGTCCTATTTGCATGATTTATGTTGGTTTGGTTATGGTTTTGAGAGGTGCAAGGATGAAGATGTTTATTTCTTTGTTTATGATGAGTACATGTTTAAAGAGAATAAAATTTTCATTACACTCCTATTGCATGAGTTTTTGTTTGATATTGAGGCGCATGGCATTTGTTTGATTGGTAGCCATGAAATAACTAGAGCCATTGATAGGATGCATGAATTTTTACTATGGTTGCATATGAGGAGGTATATTGAGTGGAATTGTGAAACATGCATTGAACATAAGAATTTTTATGATCATAATGAATACAACTTTAAAGAAGATAAATTCTTCATACTATATTCATTGCATGAGTTCCGTGCTAATGAGACATATTGTGGTGGTTTAATTGCTGATAAAATGCATGATTATATGTGTTGGTTGCATATGAAACGACATGTTGAGTGTGATTGTGATACATGCATTGCACATGGGAAAATGACATGGCGACTGTATTCCTATGTCATGCATCAGTTATATCTTATTCCTAGTGAACTATGGTCGTACATTAGTATGGATTTTGTTATGTTGTTAACTAGGTCTAAGAAGGGGAGGTACTTAATTTTTGTGATACATAATGGTATTTTATCATTTGGTGTCATTTATTATTTGGTGTACGTTGAGGTTGATGAGTTGATATTAAAGGCAATCGTGGAGTTAGGGAGCAAAACGTTGATGGCGCACATGGGCGATGGCATCTACAATTTAGTGTTGAAGGGTAAGCATGTTGATAAATTAATTCTTTTTATTACTAACTTTCTTCGTTTTTGCGTAGGTAGCCAAGATTTGAGGACAAATCTTTTTGAAGAAGATGAGTATGATATGAATCTGACCGGGCATGACGTGCTAAATCTTGCGATTCGATGCTTCAAAGAATTTGGCATGCATAGCAATGAAGTTGAAAGATATTTCAATGTTATTCGAGTGCTAAAATATGAAGAGAAAGCCAAAACAAGACTCCTGAGCCGAGAGCTCCGAGCTAGGACGGTAAAAAAAATCGCGCTTGAGCCCGTGACTCGCGCCCGAGCGGTAAAACTTTACCGCCCGAGCATGAACAGTCCAGAAGACCTGGCGCTCGAGCGGTAATATCATACCGCCCGGGCGTGACTGCTGCGAGGAGAATTGTAGGGACCCGGACGCTAATCATCTTTTTAATCGTTATTGGGACTAATTTAATCAATTAGAATAAACAGGGTCTGAATTTTTTTTTTAAAATGCGGAAGGTAATGGAATCATTCTATTATACAAACCAGTATAATAATACAAATCCTGTATAACATGAATCTAGTTCAAAACTAAGGTTCAACTACTACAATCAAGTAATGAAACCTATCTATATCCAAGTCCGGAATCACCACTCTAATCTCGATCTTTCTTCACCTCTGTGAGAATAAAATCCCAATATAAACAATATATCAATGCAATCATATAAAGCATATATAAAAGCATAATAAACATCAAGACATGTATCTACTCTGACCACATGAATCAATACAAATCTGTACCTAAATCAAGGACTCATTTCTAATCTAGGGATTCCGATCTAATTTAGACTTTGGTATGCTGTATCGAATGTCTACAATAGACGTCGATCTACATTTAAGCTCATCGATACACTGTAAGTCTAGTGATGCGAATCCCCGTACGAATGAGAAGCAAACACGATTATCGAAATCGAGCCCTCAACTCAATAACAAACAAGGATCGATTATGTTGTCCCGATCTTTTGAAACAAGTAATGATTTGTGATATTCACCTCTAAGCAATTAAAACTTAGCAACAAATATCAACGATAAAACAATTGAATTTCAAACGAACCTTCAAAGATCTTGTTTTGACAATCCGAGCGAAAAACAATCGACAAAGGCCACAAAGATGCAATCTTTGATAAGTTTGATTTGTGTTGAACAAAGCAAGATGCCTTGCAAATTTGAGAGAAACTCTTCAAAATATTTTTATCAATCTTCAATAATAATTTTCGTTCATAGTCCTTACAAGCATTAAATAGACAATAAAATACAAGAAAAACAACATAAAGTAGTGTAAAAAGTGAACTTGTCTAGCAAATTTGACACGGCACTGCGCGCGGTGGCGCATGAACTGGCGCAGCCGCGCGCATGGTTCTTCACCCGGACAGCACGGGGCGCGCGGTAGCGCCACTTCTGGCGCGGGCGCGCGCACTGGTGCGCACGGGCGCGTCGCTTCTGGCGCTGGCGCGCGCGCTGTTCTGCTCTGCGCTAGCGCGCGCTGCTGCACTGCTTCTGGCGTGCGCACAGTTCTGCCCATCTGCGCTAGCGCGTGCTGCTGCTTCTGCACATCTGCGCTAGCGCGTGCTGCTGCACTGCTTCTCTCGGGCCATTTTGCACTCATATGCTTAGTTGTTCGGGATTCCTTCATTATACTATTTGTTGAACTCCACAACTTGCTTGGATATGCTTGATTCATCATTATTGATCTTGAAGGTCCGAAACAACGACACTCTCTAAATCTTCTTCCAATCATTTGCACACGGTGCCTAGCCAGATTCATATCATACTCCCCTTCTTCAAAAAGATTTGTCCTCAAATCTTCACTACCTACACAAAAACGAAGCAAGTTAGTAATAACAAAATTTATATGACCAACATGCTTACCTTCAGGCTTACGTTTGTAGGTGCTATGGCCCACGTGCTCCTTCAATGTTTTGAGCCCTGAGTCCATGGTTGTCTTCACTGTCAATGTAACAACCTCAACATACACCCAATGACGAGTGACACCAAATGATAAGATATCATTAACTATCAAAAAGATCAGATTTCTCCCCTTCTTAGACCTAGTTAACACACAAGTGAAATCCATACATGTGTACGACCATAGTCCACTATGAATAAGATATAATTGATGCAACACATAAGAATCAAACTTAGATGCCCTTTCCCCATATCCAATGCACCCTTCACTACACCTCTTAACATACCTCTTCATATGCAACCAACACATATAATCATGGATTATGTTGATGATAAAATAGCAACAGTATGCTCCACTAGCACGTAATTCATGTAATGAATATAGAATGTCAAATTTAATCTCTTTAAACATATATTCATCATGAATAAAGAAATAATCATGTTCATCCTTGCACCTCTTAAAACCATCAAACAAGCATAAATCATGCAAATAAAACACATTAAATGTACTATCCATGTAATCTTTACAATCATCACTAATCAAGTATATATCACGAAAATAGGACACGTCACATGTACTATCAATGCAATATATTATCTCATCAAAAAAATCTAAGTCTAATGTATATAAACCCTTGTAGTAAACAAACCCCATCAACTTTGTAGATCGTGAGACGTCAAAATTCAGAGTAGGTACATGCAATACATTCATGGTCTCAAATTCATAACAATCAAGGAATAAAGGTAAATCTACATCTAACCCCTTAACCACCACATTTGCAACATATTCTCCAAGCTTTGGAAAATGATACATCAAAGAATTAAGATAAAGACGAAAGTCATACCTCATGGTTTTTACGTTGGCAACTAACCTTACATCACCTTTCTTAGTTCCAAATTCATATGGATCATCCCATTGCATTTTCTCACCAATAACACTATCTCGCCTCCTCATCATGACTTCATCGGATTCCTGCAAAGAAGAATTAGCATCGCTCGGGATTGAACCGGCTATATCATCACAATGACAATAAACCACTTTGTACAAAGGTACTTTAAAGGGTTTATTCAAAAATACATGAGTCTCAACCTCACTCTTTTTATTCTTTTGGGCCTTTAATTTATTTTTCTTTTCTTTTTCTTTGGCCTCTTTTTCTTTTTCTTTTATTTCATCATTCTCTTCTTTTTTTCTTTCTATGGTCATCTCACTCTTTTGTTCACTCATTCTTTTGACCATATCACATTTTTTTTCACTTATTTAAGGGAATTTCAATTGATTCTCAAGAACAACATTTGGATTCAATTGAACACATGAAATATTTTTTTCTTCAAATGTTTTGAGCAACAAATTTTCTTCTTGCCTACTCTCCTCCTCCTTAATAGACAAATCACACATTTCTTTCTCCCCACCTAATGATTCAGTCCTCACTGTATATTGTTCAACAACATTCATCTCACTAACTAGTGGCATAACATCATCTTCAACTCTATTAATCACCACCTCAAATTCATGTTCTTCTACAACCGCAACTTCATGTTCAAATTCTCCAACAATCTCAACCTCCACTTGAGATTTAAACTCAACCGACGATTCTACTACTGTCAGCTCCTTACGTTGACATTGGCTAGTATCATGCCCAAATTTTAAACACCAACAACATATAATATCAAAAGTACTAGAATTTGAGTTTTTACTTGTACCTTGATATTCATATTTGCTAGCTTTACATCTCGACTGCACCCTTGGACTAGCAATGATTTTCTCTCCCTGGTTGCAATACCCACCACTCTCCTCACATCCCCTATCATCATCTCAATGCAAATACAACAATCTATTCCCTCCAAATCTTCTACGTCGCCTATCCTCATCATGTTGCCTATCATCATCCCGATCCAAATACAATGATCTATTCCCTCCAAATCTTCTACGTCGCCTATCCTCATCATGTTGCCTATCATCATCCCGATCCAAATACAATGATCTATTCCCTCCAAATCTTCTACGTCGCCTATCGTCATCATATTGCCTATGATGTATTTCCTCTTCTTCACTCCGCCTATACCTCTCACGTAGAGGCTTAAACTCCTTCTCCCATATTTTATCCAACCCTTCTAACATTGTTTGAAATTGACGATCGTCAACCATTATACCTGCAAGAAAAGGTTAGTATAAAACAATAAAAGATAAGTTTCCTCACCATGAATCCTCACTGGTCACTCCAATGGAAATTCACTCGTCTCTCTTTTTTTTTTAATACAAAATACTCACCGATCACTCCAAAGAAATAACGCTCGCACTCAAGTGTTTTCACTCAAATTTGATAGTTCTCTCTAAGATGTGCTCAAGCTTTGTACTAACAAGATTCAACTTGTGGACACTTGCAACTGTCTCACTTGGACTGCACAAAACAAAGAACGATAGAATAACACAGATTTGAAAACATAACAAAGGATAACACATATCTGAAAACAGAAACGATGGAATAACACAGATCTGATAACAGAACGAAATTTATGTTTTTCTTTTCTTATATAGAAAGATTTGACAATAGAAACTAAAAGATAACACATATCTGAGAACAGAACGGATTTTAAACAGATCTGAAAATAGAAATAAAAGGATAACACAGATCTGATAACAGAACGGATATATATATATTTTTTATTTTTATACAGATCTGAAATAACAACAACAACAATAACTTACTTGAATTCAATGAGCCAAAGCTTTGATACCAAATGATGCGAATCCTCGTACGAATGAGAAGCAAATACGATTATCGAAATCGAGCCCTCAACTCAATAACAAACAAGGATCGATTATGTTGTCCCGATCTTTTGAAACAAGTAATGATTTGTGATATTGACCTCTAAGCGATTAAAACTTAGCAACAAATATCAACGATAAAACAATTGAATTTCAAATGAACCTTCAAAGATCTTGTTTTGACAATCCGAGCGAAAAAACAATCGACAAACGCCACAAAAATGCAATCTTTGATAAGTTTGATTTGTGTTGAACAAAGCAAGATGCCTTGAAAATTTGAGAGAAACTCTTCAAAATATTTTTATCAATCTTCAATAATAATTTTCGTTCATAGTCCTTACAAGCATTAAATAGACAATAAAATAGAAGAAAAACAACATAAAGTAGTGTAAAAAGTCATAAAGAACTTGTCTAGCAAATTTGACCCGGCACTGCGCGCGGTGGTGGCTCATGAACTGGCGAAGCCGCGCGCATGGTTCTGCACCTGGACAGCACGGGGCGCGCGGTAGCGCGCACTGGCAGCACGGGGCGCGCGGTTGCGTCACTTCTGGCGCGGGCGCGCGCACTGGTGCGCACGGGTGCGCCGCTTCTGGCGCTGGCACGCGCGCTGTTCTGCTCTACGCTAGCACGCGCTGCTGTACTGCTTCTGGCGTGCGCACAGTTCTGCCCATCTATGCTAGCGCGTGCAGCTGCACTGCTTCTCTCGGGCCATTTTGCACTCATATGCTTAGTTGTTCGGGATTCCTTCATTATACTATTTGTTGAACTCCACAACTTGCTTGGATATGCTTGATTCATCATTATTGATCTTGAAGGTCCGAAACAACGACACTCTCTAAATCTCCTTCCAATCATTTGCACACGGTGCCTAGCCAGATTCATATCATCTAGGGTCTTAGCTGTTCTGTCAAAGACCTGGCGGTTCTGCCCTAGCTAGGCTGATCTGCCTTAGACTCAGACTCTTGCTCTGCTATAATTCAATAGACTAAACATATCAATCTAATAATTTGCAAACATCAATGCAATGAAATAAAGTATGTGATTTAGGAAAACTCAAGCCAAACCTAACTCGAGTTGTGCAATCCCGAATCAACATTTATTTATACCTTTCGTTCTGTCGCTCTGATTTAATCGAAGTCTCGACTCAAAGTCAGTCAATGTTCAATCTGGCAATGACAATATCAATATACCGCATTAATATTCTATTCAAATCAAGACATCTCTGTCTTATCAAATTCTGACGGTACAACAGTACAATCTTGCGATACCGGTGATGCCACATCAGTATATACTAATTCCAATAACTTATAATCAACCACAGTGCAAATCTGACATCACATCTCAGTCAGTTTAACTGTGAAATTCATAACAATTCCATAATCAATCTGTTTCTTAATCTGACTTCGATTCTATGATGTCTACGATGTCAAGAAAACCATATATGAATCATGTCTGATTCTGACAATATCATATTTTCAAATCTTAACAAAACATAACAAAACTTACGTCCTGTAGTAGCTGTCAACGATAGGAACACGGTATTGAAATCAGATTCAAAATCAGACAGACGGATCAAAATATAAAGGCGTAAGGATTTTTCTGAAAGATTTTCGATTTCCCTTCTTTGTTTTTTTTTTTATATGAATTCTGAAGGATGACATATATATATATATATCCAGTTTGCATGTAAAGCAACGTGGCTTATTTTTCTTGAACTTGGGTCGGCGCTCGAGCGGTGCTAAACTACTGCTCGGGTGCGGCATTCTCTGTCCAAGCATTTCCAAATTGCACCTTGGCGCACGGGCGGTCACAACCTACCGCCCGGGCGCCACCTCTTCTTCACGCAACATATATTGGATGAACACTGGCGCTCGGGCGGTCAAAAACTACCGCTCGGGCGTCAGACTCTCTGTCCACAAGTTGTGTAATTCATATGCTTGGCCCAATTTGGTCTCGTAATGGCCCGACTATAATCATATTAGTTCAAATTCAATAATCTTTGCTTAACATGATATGAAATCTAGGGCATTACATTTCTCCCCCTCTAAGATACGATTTCGTCCCCGAAATCCCAGGCAATTTATCATATCAACAAGGATTATATACAGATACTGTATAAAAATTTACATTATCAAAACAACTCTGGGAATTCTTGTCTCATATCTGATTCAGTCTCCCAGGTTGCTTCTTCAGTGCCATGACGAGTCCATTGAAATTTTACAAGTGGAATGGTCTTCGTTCTGAGCTGTTTTTCTTTACGATCGATAATTTGAATCGGTTTTTCAACATAGCTCAACGTCTCATCCAGTTCGGTCTCGTCTGGCTGAATAGCATGTGAAGCATCAGGAAGGTATTTCCTTAATAACGATACATGAAAGACATCATGTATCCCGGATAATGAAGGCGGTAAAGCGAGTCGATAGGCACGATCTCCTATCTTCTCGAGAATCTCATAAGGCCCAATGTATCGTGGAGACAATTTTCCTTTCTTGCGAAATATGACAACTCCTCTGAAAGGTGAAATTTTTAAAAATACTAGGTCTCCTGCCTCAAATACCAACGGTCTACGTCAAACATTAGCATATTTGGCCTGTCTGTCTTGCGCTGCCTTCATTTTCTTTCGGATTAGCTTCACTTTTTCTGTCATATCTCTTATCATGTCAGGTCCAGTCTCAGGCACTTCAGAGATATCATCCCAATAGAGAGGGGATCGACACTTCTTTCCGTACAACGCTTCAAATGGTGCCATCTCAATACTCGTCTGATAGCTGTTGTTGTACGAAAACTCACAAAGTGGCAATGCATCTTGCCAATTAGTGCTAAACAGCATCACCAAGAATTCGTAATGCCCGTATCTGGTCCTGAAAGCTGTCTTGTGAACATCTGCATCCTTCACTTTCAGCTGATGATACCCTGATCGAAGATCTATCTTAGAGGACACAGTAGCTCCCTGTAACTGATCAAACAAGTCTTCGATTCTAGGCAACAGGTACTTATTCTTGATCGTTACCTTGTTCAGCTCATGGTAATCGATGCACAGTCTCATGCTTCCGTCTTTCTTTTTCACAAAGAGCACTGGTGCGCCCCACGGTGAGAAACTCGGGCGGATAAACTCCTTGTCTAAGAGCTCCTGAATCTGCTGCTTAAGTTCTAACATCTCTGCTGGAGCTAATCTGTACGGTGCCTTAGAGATTGGCACTGTGCCTGGCATGAGATCGATTGCAAACTCCACCTCTCTATCTGGTGGAAGGCCTGCGACGTCGTCTGGAAAGACGTCTCGGAAATCCCTGACTACTGGCACCCCTGAAATAGAAGGAGTGGGCACGTCCGGTGCTGAGATAACTCTGGCCAAGAAGGCCTGACACCCCTTCGAAATGAGTCTCCGTGCCTGCATGCAAGAGATCATACACGGGAAACTCCTCCACATGGCTGGCTCAAAAAGAAACTGCTCCATGCCCAATGGTCTGACTAACACTGACCTCTTCTGAAAGTCGATAAGAACTCTGTTCTTATTCAGCCAGTCCATTCCAAATATGATGTCGAATTCTGGCATCGGCAATAGGATTAAATCGGCATATACTAGGTGGCCATGTAATTCTAGATCGATGTCTCTGACCACAATGGTAGCTAACAGCTCTTCCCCTGATGGGACTGTCACTGAAAAGTTCACGTCTAGGCCAATGGACTTGAGGTCCAAATGATTAGCAAAAATCTCCGATATGAAGGAGTGAGTGGCCCCTGAGTCTATCAGTGCAGTTGTGGATAATCTCTTAACAAAAATGTTTCCTGAGATACGTTAGCACCACACAAAACTTATATCCCCAACATACAAACAGTAACCTAAAGCATAATAGAACTCCATATCCTATGTCACACAAAATATTACTGGCACGCTAATAATCCCAAGCAAGTTTCCACATGCATGGCAAAATAATACTGAGATTAGGTAGAAATGGTTACCGGTCAGTAGTGTAGTGTCTGGGTTTGCCTCCTGAGCATGCATGGCGAAAACTCTCCCTTGAGTCGGTTGTTTCCACTGCGGGCACTCCTTCAGCATGTGGTCGCTAGCTCCACACTTGAAGCACTTGCCTGATCCATATAAGCACTGCCCCGGGTGCTGGCGGTTGCATTTAGGACACACTGGGTAAGCAACGGGCTTCTGAGGTGCCCCCTGCTGTTGAATTGGACCCTTGCTGATACGAATCCTCGTACGAATGAAAGGCAAGCACAAAAATAGAAATCGCACCCTCAATTCAATAACAAACAAGGAACGATTATGTTGTCCCGATCTTTTGAAACAAGTAATGATTTTTTGATATTCACCTCTAAGCGATTATAACTTAGCAACAAATATCAACGATAAAACAATTGAATTTCAAACGAACCTTCAAAGAACTTGTTTTGACAATCCGTATGAAGATCAATCGACAAACGCCACAAAGATGAAAATCTTTGATAAGTTTGATTTGGTTTTCTTCTTGTGAAGAACAAAGCTAAAAGCTTTGAAAATTGAGAGAACCTCAAGTTTTTCTTATATCATTCAATTATGTTTCGTTCATAGTGATTACAAGCATTAAATAAACAATAAAATACGAGAAAATTTGTGTGAAAAGTCATAAAGAAAGTTGTGAACAATTTCTACACGGAAGTGCACCAAAAGACCGCGGGTGCGGTGCTTGTTTGACCGCGGGTGCGGTGTAGCTTCGGCAACAGACCGCGGGTGCGCTAATGATTTGACCGCGGGTGCGGTGCAGCTTCGGAAAATTTTCTTAAATTTGATTATCATGGACCGCGGGTGCGGTCCCTGCTTTAGCGCGGGTGCACTGGACCTTCGGCAATTTCACTTGAATAACATTCCAAAGACTTCCATTGTTGTGTCCATGTTCCCCAAACTCCTTTAAATTAGACACCCCATTTGTAGAACTTTCTTTGTAGCTCATCATGAGTCCTTGAAGTGCTTCTTTAAACTTCTTGATACATCTCCTCATTATAGGTCCTTCGGTATATTTTTTGTTGAACTCCACCACTTGCTTGAATATGCTTGATTCATCATCTTTAATCACAATCAAGCTTGAAAGTCCGCGGCAACAACGCATCTTAAATCTCCTTTCAATCATTAGCTACGTAACACCCGGTCAGATTCGTATCATACTCCCCTTCTTCAAAAAGATTTGTCCTCAAATCTTTTCTACCTACACAAAAACGAAGCAAGTTAGTAATAACAAGAAGTATATTATCAACATGCTTACCTTTAAGCTGAAGATTGTAGGTGCTATTGCCCACGTGTTCCTTCAATACTTTGAGCCCTAACTCCATGGTTGCCTTCACTGTCAATATAACAACCTCAACATACACCAATTGACGAATGACACCAAATGATAAGATGTCATTAACTATCACAAAGATCAGATTTCTCCCCTTCTTAGACCTAGTTAACACACAATTGAAATCCACACACGTGTACGACCATAGTCCACTAGGAATAAGATATAATTGATACAACACATAAGAATCAATCTTAAATGCCCTTTCCCCATATCCAATGCACACTAGACTACACCACTTAACATACTTCTTCATATGCAACCAACACATATAATCATGCATTTTATCAAAGATAAATACACCACTATATGCATCACCAGCACGTAACTAATGCAATGAATTTAGAATAAACAATTTATCCTCAAAATTGTAATTATTATGATCATAAAAATTCTTACGTGCAATGCATGTTTCACAATTCCACTCAATATACCTCCTAATATGCAACCATAGTAAAAATTCATGCATCATATCTATGGCTCTAGTTACTTCATGGCTATCAATTAAACACATGTCATGTGCCTCAATATCAAGCAACAACTCATGCAATGGATGTAGGATGAAAAATTTATTTTCTTTAAATAGGTATTCATCATGAATAAAGAAATAATCATGTTCATCCTTGCACCTCTCAAAACCATCAAACAAGCATAAATCATGCAAATAGAATACCCTAAATATACTATCCATGTAATCTTCACAACCATCATCAATAAAATATAAATCATGGAAATAGGACACGTCACATGTACTATCAATGCAATATCTTATCTTATCACAAAATTTAAGTCTAATGTATATAAACCCTTGTAGTAAACAAACCCCATCAACTTTGTAAATCGTGAGACGTTCAAAATTCAGAGTAGGTACATGCAATTCATCCATGATCTCAAATTCATAACAATCAAGGAAAAAGGATAAATTTACATCCGACCCCTTAACCACCAACTTTGCAACTCGCTCTACACATTCTTGAAAACAAAACGAAACAACTTTAAAGTAAGGAAGAAAGTCATATCTCATAGTTGTTGTGTTGGCAACTAAACTTACCTCATCGCGATGGTACTTGTATTCTCGAGGCTCGGACCCTTGAGTTCTCCCTTTAGTAAAACTCACTTGTCTCCTTGGTATGACAACCCCAAGAACCTGCAAATAAGAAATAGCAATGCTCGGAATTGAACCGGCTATATCATCACCATAACAATAAATCACTTTGTACAAAGGTACATGAAATGGTTTATGCAAGAATAAGCTTCTCTCCATCTCACTCTTTTGGGCCATAAAGTTCTTTTTCTTTTTATTTTCTTTGGCCTCTTTTTCTTGTTCTTTTTCTTTTATCTCATTCTTTTCTTCTTTTTTATTTCTATGGTCATCTCACTCTTTTGTTCACTCATTCTTTCGACCATATCACATTTTTTTCGACTCTTTTCAATACATTTCAATTGATCATCAATAATTTCTTTTCGTTTAAATTGAGCAAAAGAAATATGTTTTTCTTCAAATGTTTTGAGCAACAAAGTTTCTTCTTGCCTATTCTCCTCCTCCTTAATAGACAAATCACACATTTCTTTACCACACAATGATTCACTTTCCACTATACACAATTTAACATCATTAGACTCATCAACTTGTGGAATACTATCATCAACAACTTTCTCAACCACAACCTCAAATTCAGATTCTTCTACAACCTCAACTTCATGTTCAAATTCTCTAACAATCTCAACCTCCACTTGAGATTTAAGTTCAACCAACGACTCTACTACTGTCAGCTCCTTACGTTGACATTGGCTAGTATCATGCCCAAATTTTAAACACCAAAAACATATAATATCAAAAGTACAAGAATTTGAGTTTTTACTTGTACCTTGATATTCATATTTGGTAGCTTCACTGTCTCGACTCATTCATTGGCCTAGCAATAATTTTCTCTTCCAAGCTCGTCCGCCAAGTAGATGTCAAAGACTCCTTGTGCACATCACGTTCACCTCTTCGGCCTACTCCTCTATTCTCATCACATCGCCTATCATCACCATGATCCACGTGCGAAGCTCTATCCCCACCAATTCTACTACCTCGTCTATTCCCATCATCTTGCCTATCATACCTCTCATCTCCTTCACTCCGCCTATATCTCTCATGTAGAGGCTTAAACTCCTTCTCCCATATTTTATCCAACCCTTTTAACATTGTTTGAAATTGACGATCGTCAACCATTATACCTGCAAGAAAAGGTTAGTATAAAACAATAAAAGATAAGTTTTCTCACCACGAATCCTCACTGGTCACTCCAAAGAAAAAATTCACTCGACTCTTTTTTTTTTCTCACTACAAAATACTCACCGGTCACTCCAAAGAAATAACGCTCGCACTCAAGTGTTTTCACTCGAATTTGATAGTTCTCTCTAAGATGTGATCAATCTTTATATATATATTTTTTAATCAAACTAACAAGATTTAACTTGTGAACACTTGCAACTGTCTCACTTGGACTGCACAAAACAAAGAACAACTAGAATAACGCAGATCTTACAACAATACAAAGGATAACACAGAACTGAAAACAGAATCGAAGTTTTAGAAAGATCTTGAATAAAAACGAAAAGATAACACAGATATGAGAACAGAATGAAATTTTAAACAGATCTGAAAATAGAAACAAAAAGATAACACAGATCTGATACAGCGGGGACACTTTGCTAGAGTCTGCTCACAGAGAGGTTCCCGAAGATTTCAGGGAGCAGAATCATCTGGTGGTAGTGATCGAGGAACAGACCCAGGACACACATGATGATATAGTGGCAGGTAATAATCTTTTATGATTATGTTGCATATGTATTGATATATACTAATGCATTTCCTACAATTATCTTTGACTGAGTTGTATTGATATATGTTGTACCTGCAGGGTCTGTATTACTGTAGTATTGATCTTTGTACCTTTTGGGGAGAGGAATTGATATCAGTGAATTCTGTGATATATTGTGTACTGCAGTGAAAAGAGAATGAGATTGAATTAGATTGTATTGTACTTGTGTTATCTGATTCTGACTACATTATTTGTAAGGCCCGAGATTTTGTTATTGTAATCTGAGATTAATTTGAAATGATTTATTTATTTATTTAAAGATGATTATAGACGGAACGGATCAGATCGGGAGAGCCGAAAGAAGAAATCACATTAGGTGTGAAGAATATAATCGGCGCACATGCGCGGCTTGAATGCGCGTATATGCGCGGAACGTCCAGAGAGTTCGGCGCACATGCGCGGCGGAAGGCGCGCATATGCGCGAGTAAGGGAAGATGCGAGACAGAACATCTCGCGCATATCGTCGCGCATATGCGCTGAGAAGATTTATGCAACAGGCAGCCGGGCAGAACTACCGGCGCATATGCGCGGCTTTGTGCGCGCATATGCGCGCGGCATGCATCATGAAAAATCGCCACATGGTGTCTTGGAATGCAACGTATATATATATATACCTTGCAATTATTTAGAACAAAAGGAACGAAGGGAGAAAGGGAAGCTTCAGAAAGAGAAAGAAAATCCTTACGCCTTTTGTGAGAAATTCGTCCGTCTGTTTTTGAATCAGACTTCAGTACTGTGTTCCTATCGACGCAGGCTACAACTGGGCGTAAGTTTTGTTACGTTTTGATAGGTTTTGAAATTATGATGTTGTCAGAATTAAATGGAATTCATATATGATGTTCTTGACATGTTAGACATCATAGAATCGAAGTCAGATTAAAGAATAGATTTTTTATGAAATTGTTATGAATTTTAGAGTTGATTTAGTTGAGATTCTATATTAGAGTTGTGTTATTATTCAGATTATGAGTTGTACTGATAGTGGTTATGAATTCTGGTATTATATCTGTGATGTTGAGATAGACGGGGTTATCGTGACTGTATTGTTATGCCGTCGAAACATCAGTAGATTGATATTGATCAGATTCAGTATTAATTGAGATTGATAATATTTAGTAATGATTTCGATTGTATCGTGATATCATTGATATCAATTCGATTGTACCTTGTTCAGATATGGATCAGATTATATACCGATTTGAGTATTGATCAGAACAGGTCTTGAATTGAGTTATATACTGATATGGTATTTATATGATTGTCATTATCAGATTTGGATATGGACAGATTGGGATACGAGACTTCGTCTTCATCAGACCGAGAATACAAAGGTATAAATCGATGTTAATTGGGAGATCGACTTGAGTTAGATTTAACTCGAGCTTCCCTGAACCACATACTTGTATGGTATTGTTTTTATACCTTTGTATTTTCATGATTATGTTTATTCTATTGAATTAGAAATAGAAAGCAGAGAGCTATTGAGTGAGAGTCACTGACAGAGGGGTTAGATTTTGACAGTATAGTCACGGACCCATTGCACATTATCAGACTAGGCTTAGTCTTGGTAGATACGCCAAGACACTGGACGTTTGGTGTATCGATGTGCTTAAGATACAGACATTGTTCTTATTGTAGATTATTCGATACAGCTAGACCAAAGTCCAGAAATAAGAACGTACCGCCACCGCGACTGGTAGTAGTAGGTGGGAGACTTGTTACGTTCTTATTCACCGGGATCCCTAGATTAGAATGAGAGATGAGTCGAGTCTTAGATATCGAGACTAGAACTTGATTTACAGATTTGTATTGATTTATGTTTCGTAGATTACGATTCATGTTTTATTTACAGACTGGTATTGATACATGTTGTTTGATTATGCTACATGTAATAAGATATAATTCATGCTTTTATGTTATTTCAATTAACTGCATGTATACATTATTTATACTGGGATTTATTCTCACCGGAGTATCCGGCTGTTGTCTTGTTTGTATGTGTGCATGACAACAGGTGGGACAAGATCGGGGTCAAGAAGATGATGAGAGAAGACGAGTTTAGAGTGGTGACTTCGGATTTATTGTAGACTTGGTTCAATACTTGAAATTTAGTAGGTAAACCTTAGACTAGTTTGAACTAGAAGCATGTTGTACAAGATTTGTATTATTATACTGGTTTGTATAATAGATTGATTCCATTACCTTCCGCATTTTAAAAAAAAAAATTTAGACCCTGTTTATCTTAATTGATAATTAAATCCCAAAGATGATTAAGATGATGATTAGCGTCCGGGTCCCCACATTATTGATATTAATATGCTAACAAGTACAAAACTATTATAGATTCTTGCCAGGAGATGGTAAGATTCGGACTTGAAATGGCCGATGAACGAATGATATACGGTAAGGATTCTCGATTTTGAATTCCTTGATATCCGTATTATGTACGATTCGATGATTATCGAAAAGAATGGAATAATTCCTTATGTATTCAGTTGATTACTGAAGTTGAGCTTATCTGGAAATGATTTGTCAGTAGCAGGAGAGTTGCTATAGTCGTTCCAGATGAAATTCCGGGTTTGTCTTATATCAGAGAGAGCGACTTCAGCCTTGATTTAATATCAGGTATGAATTTCATTTTAGACTTCTGTGCAGACTGATATTGATTGAATTGAAAGAATTGAAATGTCAGTTAGAAGATTTACTGCCTGAGAGTTAGAGTTACATCTGATTATGTGTTCCTCTGGGGAAATACTTCAGTTCTGTGTATGGGTTGATAAATCCTGTGTTCCGAAGTGTTCTGATGACCTTATGCTCGTTTTATCTACGATATTTTGATATATTCGCCGCGTATGAGTGATTGAATCAAACAGTTGAAATTTGTATTGAATATTCTGGGAACTGAGATTGTTGTATACAGAATTGTTCGGCTATGAATCTAGATTGCAACAGATTGTATTCAGAGTCTATGATATACGAAGATAGTATACTGATTAATTGTAGCACAGTTGAGACAGTGATCAGTGGATGAAAACGACACTCAGAGCTGATGTTGAAAATTACAGCAGTTCCAAAGTTTGATCAGATTGTTCAGAACTTGATTTCGATAGTTAGAACAGTGTATCAATCAGAATACCAGGTAGGTAATGCTTTATTTTATATAATTAGCTGATTTGTTGTGCCAGATATTTCGAATTTGAAATAACAGGTATTGTCAGAGGCACACAGTAGTAGATTCAGTATTATTCTGGTAACAGGAAATGTGTGATAATTCAAACGGACAGTTTTGATGTAAATAAACGAAATCAGTTATGTCAGAATTTGTATTGAAATGTCTAAATCGCTGATAGATGAGGACAGTTAGATAGAAACCAGGAAATTGGTTATACTGATTATCGATTCATGAATAGAAATAGGAGTACAATTCTATGGATCTGGTGATAGTTACCGAAATCGTGCCAAGAATGTACCAGAATGTGGTTATGATTGAACGATTGTTCAAATCTGCATAGGTATATTGTACAGAATGACGTGCAGATATGACAAGACGACTGAGAGGTATGTCAGAAAAGGGGTCAGATTGTATTGAATGCCAGAGTTAATTATATCATACCGTGATTTTGGTTGATTTTATACTTTTGGCAGAATGTATAGCATGATTTTTTATATATGGTTTATAGATTGATGGATAGTCGGAGCGAACTATCTAGATACTAGAGGATATCCAGGAACTGTAGTGCTGGGTTTTAGCACTAGTGACCTGATGTCTTGTCACTTTATGAAATATTGTACAATAATAGCTATTAGATGAGTATCGAGATAGCTCTAGTCGAGGTATTGTACAGTGAGAACTGCGGATTTCCTTCATATGGGGATGATACTGCGGTGATACCTGAGATTGGATTTGATGGGATCCGAGATATGAAAAAGAAAATGAAACTGATTCAGAATCAAATGAAGATAGCTCGGAAGTTGATATGAAATATGCCAACGTCAGGTGATGACTGTTGGTATTTGAGGCCGAGATTGAGTTGTGAGGAGCTATGGATTGGTATATATGGTAAAGTTAACAGGGCATTAAAAGAGACAAAATCTGATATGAGATTGAGATTTCAGAATGATTTTATAGAATAAATTTTCTGAAGTAACCTCTAGTATACATTTCTTCCTTATCTGAATTGATTGCCTGTGATTTCGAGGACGAAATCATATCTTAGAGAGGGAGAAATGTAAGGCCCGAGATTTTATTACTGTAATCTGAGATTAATCTGAAATGATTTATTTATTAATTGAGATGATTATAGACGAAACGGATCAGACTGGGAGAGCCGAAAGAAGATTTGACATGAGGTGCAAGAAGAGTCCCCGCGCACTTGCGCGACATGTATGGGCACACATGCGCGAGGAAGACAGAACCATGCGCGCACGTGCGCGGCTTGAATGCGCGCACATGCGCGGAACGTCCAGAGAATTCGGCGCACATGCGCGGCGGAAGGCGCGCATATGCGCGAGCTATGCGAGGAGCCGAGGGAGAACTCCAGAGAGTTCGGCGCATATGCGCGACGTGGATGGCGCACATGCGCGAGGTAGGCAGAACATTTCGCGCACATGCGCAACTTGAAGGCGCGCACATGCGCGGGGTGTCCTAGAACGTTGGGCGCATATGCGCCGAGATAGTACGCGCATATGCGCGAGAGCCATTGTGAAGACACACGCGGAGACTTAGTGTCTCGCGCATATGCGCGACCGATGGCATTCGCGCATATGCGCGAGACGTGTTATTGAAAGAAGCAAGCCACGTTTCTTAGAATGCATGAGGTTATATATATATATAAATACAAGCATTCATCCGTAGAAAATCGAAAGAATGGAGAGAAAAGGGTGAAGTTTTCTTCGACGTGAAAGAATTGTGATTTACGAGAAATCCGTCCGTCTGATTTTAAATCCGACTTCAGTACTGAGTTCCTATCAACGCAGGCTGCAACTGGACGTAAGTTTTGTTATGTTTAGACATGATATGGAATTATGATGTTGTCAGAATTGAATAGGAATCATATATGGTGTTTCTGATACAGTAGACATCGTATATTTGAAGTCAGATTAAAGAACAGACTAGTTATGTAATTGTTATGATTTTTGGAATTGATTAATTGAGATTCGATATCAGATTTGTATTGTTATTGAAATTATGAGTTGCACCGATATTGATTATGAGTTCTGGTATTATATCTGTGGTGTTGGAATTGACGGGGTTATCGAGACTGTATTGTTATGCCGTCGAAACATCCGTAAATTGATATTGATCAGACTCGGCATTGGTTGAGATGGTATTGTGGTATCATATGTCGATTGGCATTGATCAGATTATGTTTTGTTTTGAGTATTAATTAGAACAGGTTTTGAACTGAGTTATATACTGATATTGTATCTATTCGATTGTCATTATCAGATTGGGTATGGACAGAGTTGACTTCAATACTTCGTCTTCGTCGGACCGGGAAGATAAATGTATAAATTAATGTTGAGTTGGGATTGCACAACTCGAGTGAGGTTTGGCTCGAGTTTCCCTAAATCACATACTTTACTTTATTGCATTGATATTTGCATTAATGTGATTGATGTACTTGATCTCTTGATTTATAGATAGCAGGTATTAGACAAGTAATCTTTTGACAGAAGTGCCTGATAGTGGTGGGATCGCCACGGGCACATTGCATGATGTCACAAGATAGTGTATTGGCGATAGTGCCAAAGTTTGTCACTGGATGTTTGGCTATCGATGTGGATAGAAATGTGGCTTATTCTATTACTGGTGATCGATACTGTCACACCCTTACTTCTATACTTAGCATGATTACCATAATCAAAATAAGGTTTGAATTATATAACTATAGTATGAAGCAAATCAAACAAGAGGCATCACTTTGACGGTTTATAAAAATTTTGGCATGATGTCCCTATATTTTGTATAAGCAAAAACACTCAACTCAAGCAACAACCTCAAGCATATTCTCATATAAAAACATACTTTGTATCATCATTCATAACATGGAACTTGTTTCAAACCCTCATATAAAATTTACTATAATACATATGCGAAAGCTATACATATCAAGTCGTGATCAATAATGAATCTTATAAACATGTCATACCGTAGCATATATTCAATGTTCATTTTTGTACTTGAGCCTCATTAGTTGACCTGTACTACCGTGCTTGCTTTATTATATAGCTACTACTGTGTTGGACGTCAGGGAGCAACCTTTGGCAACCCCACGCCCCATGAACATATATTGGCCAATAGCTTTGGTGGACTTAAAACCACCCATGATGTCAACAAGCTCTATATCATGTAAAATCAGTCCTTTTTCTTTCAATGTTCATGTTCATGTTTATAACATAGCACCCATCATCAATATTCATGAGTTCCTTACATATTTAATACATAACAATGGAATATGGTGCTATATTTTCATCAATAAACATAATAACAATGTACATATAGCAATAATCAATGGGAAGTATTTGAAATCATAATATTACTCATGTATTACTTCAAGAACATGCCAACTTACTGTCCAAGCTTAAGAACACATGTTTGAGACGGTGTTTCTTGCTCCTATACTGTCAAATATACCAATAATTCAGTCACTATTGCATTAACTAGATTAAAATCATTCCTTTATTGTCACCTACATGTACCATAACTAAAAGAGAAGAAAACTTACACCCTTATGAAGTTCTTGTGATGGAGAACTAAAATCTAACTTCAAAACTTTGAAAGGAATGAAGAAAGAAGCTTTGGAGGATGTTTTCTAGATTTTTCTCTCGAGCTTTTGCTGTTAAGGAATGGAAAATAATGAAGAAATGGTTTAGAAACTCGATGCTTATCTTCTTATATATATAAGGCGGCTCTCGGGCGGTAGTTTTCTACCGCTCGAGCGCGGAATGCTAGAAGTCCACAAAATTTTCGTGCACTGGCGCTCGGGCGGTCATATTCTACCGCTCGGGTGCCATATGTTCTGTAAAATTGGTGAGGTTGTAAAGTACCGGCGCTCGAGCGGTAAAATCTTACCGCTCGGGCGCCACTTGTTCTGCTTCTGCGCGCTATTTCATCAAAGATCGCTCCGGGAACGTCTCTTCCGTTCATAATCGGAAAGAATGGTAAACTAGGAAGTTGTAGCTCTATGTCTTGGCTTGAATCTCCCACTAGTTTCACGTCATTTGGAGGTCTGAGTAAAAGGTTATGCCCATTCTTCCAACATGTGTCATTGTAGGAGTGACGATACACACAACTCACTTCGGGGCGCTTTTGGCTTGTCTTCCACAATGATTTGGACAAAACCCGAAACGTGAAAGTTGTAGCATTATATCTTAGCTTTCTAACGGTTAAGGCCTCACACAATTTGGATCAATATTCAAATCATTATGCTAAAACCCGTACGAACTACCATATTTACATCTCATTTCCCACAACTTCCATTACACTATCTTCACCTACACATCATTCTCTAACTATTTAGGCATATATTCATTCTCAATACACCATGAACAATGTAAAAGTCATGTTCAATCTCAATATTGATACCTCAATCATCACGTGAAATCTAATGAGCTAAATAACTACATAATAAACGACGTAAACGCATTATTATCATTTGTACGAGTAACCGGGCATTACAATTCTCCCCTCCTTCAAAGAATTTCGTCCTCGAAATTTGACGTACCATATAGTTCAGGATAGCTGTGTTGGATCTCGTCTTCTCGCTCCCAAGTTGCTTCTTCAATCGCATGATTGCGCCATAATAATTTCACCAAGGGTATTTCCTTGATTCGTAACACTTTTGATTTCCTATCGAGGATTTGGACCGGTCGTTCTTCATATGAGAGATTCGATGCAAGCTCCAATGGTTCATAAAGAAGAACCTGAGAAGGATTGGCCAAATACTTTCGTAGCAAGGAAACGTGAAAAACATTGTGCACATTTGACAAGTTCGGAGGTAAAGCAACTCGGTAGGCTCTGTCTCCTATTCTTTCCAAGATTTCAAATGGACCGATATATCTTGGACTCAATTTTCCCTTCTTACCAAAACGCAAAATGCCCTTCAATGGTGATATCTTTACAAATACATGGTCACCAACCTGAAATTCCAATCGACGACGTCGCACATCAACATAGCTTTTCTGTCGACTCTGGGCAGTGTGCATTCTTTCTCTGATCTTGGTTACCAATTCAGCTGTCTGTTGTACCAATTCAGGGCCTAATAATTTCCTTTCTCCTATTTCATCCCAATGTACTGGAGATCGACATTTTCTACCATATAATGCAGTATATGGTGCCATTCCAATGCTTGACTGATAGCTATTGTTATATGTAAACTCAGCCAACGGTAGTTTACTGTCCCAACTACCTGGGAAGTCAATAGTACATGCCCTCAACATATCTTCTAAGATCTGATTCACTCTTTCTGATTGTCCATCAGTTTGACGGTGGAATGTTGTGCTGACTGACAATCGAGTTCCCATAGCATGATGCAAGCTTTTCCAAAATGCAGATGTAAATTTGGGATCTCTATCTGATCCAATGGACACTGGGATGCCATGAAGCCTCACTATCTCTTTGATATATTCTTCAGCATATTGATTCATCGTGTATGTGGTCTTCACCGGAAGAGAGTGAGCTGATTTTGTAAGTCGATCCACAATAACCCATATAGCATTGAAGCCTCTTTGAGTTCTTGGCAAACCAAGAATGAAATCCATCGTGATGTGTTCCCATTTCCATTCAGGAATGGGTAGTGGTTTCAGGAGTCCTGTTGGTCTTTGATGTTCAGTTTTGACCTGTTGACAAGTTAGACATTGTGCAACAAATTGAGCAATGTCCTTTTTCATACCTGGCCACCAAAATAATGGTTTCAAATCCTTGTACATTTTAGTGCCTCCTGGATGGATCGAATAGGGAGTAGCATGAGCATCAATAAGAATGTCGTTCCTGATCGTTCCTTGTTTTGGCACACACAATCTACCCCGATATGTCCATATTCCTTCCCCATTCAATTCAAAGTTCGAATGTCCTTTATCCTCATCTCGCTGTCTCAATTGCTGGAATTCAGTATCTGTATTTTGTTCGGCCTTGATCCTGTCTGCAAGTGTTGGTCGAATCATGAGAGATGATAATTGGATTGCAGTGCCCTTTAGCATAACATTAATCTTCAAATTCTGCAAATCCCATAAAATTTGTTCTTGTACTTGCATTGCAGCAATAGAACTGGACTTTCGATTTAACGCATCTGCAACAACATTGGCTTTGCCTGGATGATAATTAATAACACAATCGTAATCCTTCACCAATTCCAACCAACGTCGTTGTCTCATATTCAGTTCTTTTTGCGTGAATAAATATTTCAAACTCTTGTGGTCCGTATAAATTTCACATCGTTCGCCATACAAATAATGGCGCCATATTTTCAATGCAAATACCACTGCTGCCAGTTCTAAATCATGTGTTGGATAGTTCTTTTCATATTCTTTCAATGGCCTAGAGGCATAAGCAATCACCTTCCCGTGTTGCATCAAGACTGCTCCTAAACCTTGTTTCGAAGCATCACTGTACACTATAAAATCTCCTGATCCTTCTGGAATAGCAAGGACCGGTGCTGAAGTCAATTTTACCTTTAACTCGTGGAAACTGCGATCACATGCTTCATCCCATACAAATTTCACATTCTTTCGAGTTAAAGCAGTCAAAGGCAATGCTATCTTAGAAAATCCCGCTATAAACCGACAGTAATAACCAGCTAGCCCAAGAAAACTACGTACCTCGGTAACAGTGGTAGGTTGTAGCCAGTTATTAACAGCTTCAATCTTACTTGGATCCACTGATATGCCTTCTTTTGAAATGATATGACCCAAGAATGATACTTGTTCAAGCCAAAATTCACATTTCTTCCATTTTCCATATAAATGTTTATCCTTCAAAGTCTGCAAAACTAATTGCAAATGTTCTCTATGCTCCTCTACAGTTCGTGAGTAGATGAGAATATCATCTATAAACACAATCACGAACCTGTCTAGGAATGGCTTGAAAATTCTGTTCATTAGATCCATAAATGCAGCTGGTGCATTCGTTAGTCCAAATGGCATTACAAGAAATTCATAATGTCCGTACCTGGTTCTGAAGGCAGTCTTTGAAATATCATCTGACTTCACTTTTAATTGATGATAGCCTGATCGTAGATCAATTTTCGAAAAGATAGCAGCTCCTTGTAGTTGATCAAACAAATCATCAATTCTAGGGAGTGGATACTTATTTTTTATTGTCACTTTGTTCAACTCCCGATAATCAATGCATAGACGAAGAGTACCGTCTTTCTTTTTCACAAACAAAACAGGTGCACCCCACGGTGAAAAGCTCGGTCTAATAAACCCTTTATCAAGCAACTCCTGTAACTGTTCTTTCAGTTCTTTCATTTCTGTAGGAGCTAATCGATAAGGAGCTTTTGAGATCGGATGAGTTCCTGCACTTGCTACGGTGAATGGTTCAGCTCCTACTGGTGCAAACTTGATCATCTTTATGCCACAGTCAATAGTAACTATGTACTTCGAGAGCCAATCCATTCCCAATATCACATCAAAATCGGTCATTTTCAAAACAATCAATTCAACATACATCTGATGGCCTTGGGCATATATTGGACATCCTCGCACAATCTGATCTGTCTGTAATTCTTGCCCGGAAGGTAAGGCTATGGCGAGTTGTGTCTCTGTTGTACTTGGTGTAATGCCCAGTCTCTTTACAAACGATTCCGAAATAAAAGAATGTGTGGCTCCTGAATCTAGTAAAACAATAGCAGTAATACCAGAAAGCAAGAACATACCGGTGATCATCGATGTATCCGCATCCACTTCTTCTTTGGTCATGGAGAAAAGGCGTCCCTGTACTTTCTCAGAACTTCCTGGACAATTCTTGGCGAGATGTCCTGGCTTCTTGCAACGATAACAGACATTAGAACCCTGCATACACTCCCCGCCATGGAGTTTGCCACATTTAGGACAAGGTGGCCTGTCCTATTCTTTACGTGGAGGATGACCCTTGCTACGGGGTTCCTCTGGTCGAGTACCTTTGCTATCGGTCTTTTTGCCATGTCCTGTTCCTTGGCTCTTTTGAAAGTACTGTTGCCTTCGTTGTTGCCTGTCTAAGTCAATGTCATGTTCATCTTGTTCTGCCATAAGTGCTCTTTCTACTATCTTCCCGTATGTAGCAACTTTCGACATCCTTACATCTCTTTTAATTTCAGAGCGAAGTCCCCGCATGAAGTGTTCGCCCTTACTTGTGTCATCTTGTGCAATATACGGTACATATTGGACTCCGGCCTCAAATTGTTGTATGTAGTCCGCCATTGACATGGTCCCTTGCTTCAAATTCAGGAAGTCACTGGCTTTCTTGGCTCGTACATCTTTACTGAAATACTTATTGTAAAACACAGTTTTGAAAGTTCCCCATGTCAATGGTCCAACCGGTAATGCAACTCTTGCACTTTCCCACCATATTCTTGCATGTTTTGTTAAGAGAAAGATGGCACAAGTTACTTGGTCAGCATCATCCATATGAAGGTAGGAGAAGATGGACTTCAATGATTTAATCCACTCCTCTGCTACTGTCGGATCAGTGCTTCCCATGAACTCCGGAGGATTTAGACGTCGAAAACGATCATACACGTCGGTTTGAACAGGCCCATGTCGGTGTACTATTGCTTGTGCTTGTGCCTGTTCTTGAGTAGTCCGTTGCATTACCAGTAGCTGCTGTATTTGTTCACCATGGACCTTTGCTTGTTGTTGGAGTAATTGAGCGAAGTCATCTATCGGTCGTGGCGCACTGCCCTCACCTTCGACTGCTGGGGCCTTGCCCTTAGATGACTCTCCTTCATGTACTTTACGTTTCGGTGGCATCGTCGCTTATCTTAACCTACATGTAGGATACATAGACACATAACTTAGCATAAACTATGGAATACAAAGATACTTACTTGCCGAGTTCCCCATGTGTGGATGAAGTGAAGTGTCTTTCCTGTCAAAGAACCAGTGGGCTCTAATACCATAAAAATGTCACACCCTTACTCTATACTTAGCATGATTACCATAATCAAAATAAGGTTTGAATGATATAACTATAGTATGAAGCAAATCAAACAAGAGGCATCACTTTGACGGTTTATAAAAATTTTGGCATGATGTCCCTATATTTTGTATAAGCAAAAAAACTCAACTCAAGCAACAACCTCAAGCATATTCTCATATAAAAACATACTTTGTATCATCATTCATAACATGGAACTTGTTTCAAACCCTCATATAAAATTTACTATAATACATATGCGGAAGCTATACAATAAGAAGTCCCGGTTCTTGTCGAGGTAGGGCACGTCACTAGCATCCATTGGCGAACCGGCATCCTAGGCATCTTCACTACCTGATCCTGTAATACATGAGCTATGTGAGTTTATAAAACTCAATAAGTTGGCACTTATACATATCAATATGCATCGAAGGAACATACATATCAAGTCGTGATTAATAATGAATCTTAAAAACATGTCATACCGTAGCATATATTCAATGTTCATTTTTGTACTTGAGCCTCATTAGTTGACCTGTACTACCGTGCTTGCTTATTATATAGCTACTACTGTGTTGGACGTCAGGGAGCAACCTTTGGCAACCCCACGCCCCATGAACATATATTGGCCAATAGCTTTGGTGGACTTAAAACCACCCATGATGTCAACAAGCTCTATATCATGTAAAATCAGTCCTTTTTCTTTCAATGTTCATGTTCATGTTCATAACATAGCACCCATCATCAATATTCATGAGTTCCTTACATATTTAATACATAACAATGGAATATGATGCTATGTTTTCATCAATAAACATACTAACAATGTACATATAGCAATAATCAATGGGAAGTATTTTAAATCATAATATTACTCATGTATTACTTCAAGAACATGCCAACTTAGTGTCCAAGCTTAAGAACACTGGTTTAAGACGGTGTTTCATGCTCCTATACTGTCAAATATACCAATAATTCAGTCACTATTGCATTAACTAGATTAAAATCATTCCTTTATTGTCACCTACATGTACCATAACTAAAAGAGAAGAAAACTTACACCCTTATGAAGTTCTTGTGATGGAGAACTAAAATCTAACTTCAAAACTTTGAAAGGAATGAAGAAAGAAGCTTTGGAGGATGTTTTCTAGATTTTTCTCTCGAGCTTTTGCTGTTAAGGAATGGAAAATACTGAAGAAATGGTTTAGAAACTCGATGCTTATCTTCTTATATATATAAGGCGGCGCTCGGGCGGTAGTTTTCTACCGCTCGAGCGCGGAATGTTATGTCCACAAAATTTTCGTGCACTGGCGCTTAGGCGGTCATATTCTACCGCTCGGGCGCCATATGTTCTGTAAAATTGGTGAGCTTGTAAAGTACCGGCGCTCGGGCGGTAAAATCTTACCGCTCAGGCGCCACTTGTTCTGCTTCTGCGCGCTACTTCATCAAAGATTGCTCCGGGAACGTCTCTTCCGTTCATAATCGGAAAGAATGGTAAACTAGGAAGTTGTAGCTCTATGTCTTTGCTTGAATCTCCCACTAGTTTCATGTCATTTGGAGGTCTGAGTTAAAGGTCATGCCCATTCTTCCAACATGTGTCATTGTAGGAGTGACGATACACACAACTCACTTCGGGGCGCTTTTGGCTTGTCTTCCACAATGATTTGGACAAAACCAAAAACGTGAAAGTTGTAGCATTATATCTTAGCTTTCTAACGGTTAAGGCCTCACACAATTTGGATCAATATTCAAATCATTATGCTAAAACCCGTACGAACTACCATATTTACATCTCATTTCCCACAACTTCCATTACACTATCATCACCTACACATCTTTCTCTAACTATTTAGGCATATATTCATTCTCAATACACCATGAACAATCTAAAAGTCATGTTCAATCTCAATATTGATACCTCAATCATCACGTGAAATCTAATAAGCTAAATAACTACATAATAAACGACGTAAACACATTATTATCATTTGTACGAGTAACCGGGCATTACAGGTACCGTATCGATGTGGATAGAATTATAACTTCTTCTATTACTGATGATCGATATTATATCGATGTGGATAGAATCGGAGTTTCTTCTATTACTGGTGATCGATACTATACTGATGTGGATAGAATCAGAGCTTCTTCTATTACTGGTGATCGATACCCTATCGACGTGGATAGAACTGGAGTCTTTTCTATTACTGTTGGTCGATATGGGAATGCCAACTTTCTGGAAACCGGGATTCCCTAGACTAGGATTGAGTCTAGTCTTAAATGTGGAGTCATGAGTCTAATTGACAGTTGATATTGAGTTACATTGATTATGTTCCTGAATATGGTACATGATGAATTATGTTCCTGATGATGGTACATGTTTAGAATAGGATTTATTCTTGATATGGATTTATATTCTGATTTTAATACATGTTAGAAATATCTGTTATATGCTTTTATATTGTTTTTATGATTGCATGTATACATGATTTATACTGAGAATGTAATTCTCACAGGAGTTATTCGGCTGTTGTCTTGTTTGTATGTGTGCATGGCAACAGGTGGGATAGGATCAAGGTCAAGAAAAGAACGAGACTGGACTAGATAGCGTGGAGATCGGGCTTCGAAGTAACTTAGGATTGAGCACTGATATATAGTTGAACCTTGTTGAATTCTTGTAGATAATACAAGATTTGTATGTTTATGTTTATTATGTAATTTGAATTGAATTACATTACAGTTTCCGCTTTGTAATTTAAAAAAAATTTAGACCCTGTTTATTATAATTGTTTGAATTATTCCTAAAGACGATTAAGAAATGAATTAGCGTCCGGGTCGCCACATATATCATACTCTGTAAAACATGGCTTTGAAATCATTAAATACCATCAACTCTTGAAATATGAATAACATAGCATAATATAACAATAAGATGGTATTTCTCTTTTCTCTGTTGGATTGATATCTATATAGTATCTCTGTCTCTGTACCTATATCCCATCGACAAAAATCGATAACTCTAAGGGATATAAGCCTATGGTAGAAGACTCTTTTCTCTTGTATTCTCCCTTTTTCACAATTGAGACATAAAAATGCCTCCATAATATACAACAAAGTGTATCAATACATATCACGAATCAAATGAAGGGAATAACACATTAAACCATTGAAACACCATACATATATTATCATGTGAGCACAAGGAATGAAATTCCATTTACAACCAATAGAACCCTTGATTCTATACTCTTGGTTCAATTCCTACAACAATAAACCATGTATTGCACCATTAATAACTTAATAATCACAAACCCATAACAATTAATCCATAAAACCAACACAATCACCAAACCCATGATTTCTCCCAACACCAAAACCAAGAATAAACTAAACCAAAAGCTTACCTTAGCTTCCTTGAACCCAAGTAAACCTTGCTCTCAACACAAAACTCCAACAAGATGCAAGAATCAAAGAGATGAAGTGTAACGCTCTGACCGATTTCAATAAAATATCAGCGGAATTTAAATAAACATTTCTTTGAAGGGAGGAAGGATTTAAAAATTTTCTTGACAACCACATAAATTCACTTTTTACAAACAAAAGTATATACAAGATCAATCAAATGATGAAACCAAAATCCAAAATATCATTTTTATGATCATGTCCAAAATGCCATCAAAATATCTTCTTCCTTCCATCTTTGGTATGCATATGACTCCGGCCCACAATCAACGTCCCGGCCCGTCGCTCTTATCTGCATCACATGAAATAACTGAAATGAGTATAAAACTCAACAAGTGGAACTCTTACATAACAATAGATACATAGCATACTCTGTAAAACATGGCTTTGAAAACATTAAATACCATCAACTCTAAAACATGAATATTCTGAAACATGAATATCATAGCAATAATAACAATAACGATGGTATTTCTCTTTACTCTGGTTGGATTGATATCTATATAGTATCTCTATCTCTGTACCTATATCCCATCGATATAAATCGACAACTCTGAGGGATATAAGCCTATGGTCGTTGATCAACTAATTGCATGCAATCTCTGACTATGTATCTATCAATCCATAAAACATTTGAACTCTCTCTTGGGCATTTTATCAAACACTTTGCATACTCTTTCTCTTGTATTCCCTTTTTCACAATTGAGACATAAAATGCCACCAATATATATAACAAGTGTATCAATACATAATCATGAATCAAATGAAGGAAATAGCACATTAAAACCATTGAAATACCATACATATATTATCATGTGAGCACAAGAATGAAATTCCACTTACAACCCTTGGAGCAATTGATTCTAATCTCTTGGTACAAAACCTACAACAATAAACCATGAATAACACCATCAACAACTCAATAGTCCAACAACAAAACCATAAAGCCATAAAACCAACACCATCAACAACCCATATCATCTCCAACACCAAAAACTAAGAATAAACTAGACCAAAAGCTTACCTTAGCTTCCTTGAACCCAAAACTATCTTGATCTAACTTCAATAATCCAAAAAAATGCTTGAATCAAAGGAAGGAAATGAAAGGAAAATGAACCCTAGCTTCCTTGCTCTGAAGAAACCGAGAGAATGGGAAAGAAATGAGAGAAAAGTGAAGTCTCCACCTATTTTATACCTTAAAACACCAAAAACACGACTTTACTGTTCACAGACCGCGGGTGCGCTAGCCCATGCACCGCGGGTGCGCTATGCCTTCGGCAACTCATCCAAAAATTTGAAACAGTAGACCATGGGTGCGGTCATCTTTTAGAGCGCGGGTGCGTTCTCCACTCTGCGCACAGCTTCTTCAAAGATCGCCTCCGAAACGCCTCTTTCCTTCATAATTTGGAAAAATGGTAAACTACAAAGTTGTAGCTCTATATCCTTTCTTGAACCTCTCGAAATTTCAGATCATTTAGAGGTCTGAGTAAAAAGTTATGCTAAATCTCCCAACATGTGTCACTGGAGGAACGTCGAAACACACGACACACTTCGGGGCACTTTTGGCTTACCTTCCACAATGATTTGAACAAAACTCAAAATAAGAAAGCTACACATCTATGTCTTATCTAACCACTCCAATTGGCCTCATACCAATTGGCTCAACATACGAATTATCATGAATATAATCGTAATGACGCTACAATCAAACTACACAACATCTATCATCAACAATACTATAAATCATAAATCGCCATCCTTAACATCAAAACTATACTTAAACTTACCCAAATAGCCAATAATCATACGAAATCTTAAACCATACCGTTCACCAGGCTTGGCTATTACAATCTCCCCTCCTTAGAGGAATTTCGTCCTCGAAATTGACGTCACTGCGCAAACAACTCAGGATATTTTCCTTTCATCTCATCCTCTGGTTCCCACATGGCTTCTTCAATCAATTGATTCCTCCAAAGGACTTTGACAATGCCGATCTCTTTGTTTCTTAATACTTTAACTTTGCGATCCAGAATCTGGACCAGGAATCTCTTGGTAAGTCAAATTCGGCGTCAAATCCAATGGCTCGTGGTGAAGAACATGGGAAGGATTCGCAATATATTTCCTGAGCATAGATACATGAAAAACATTGTGAACTCAGTCAAGATCTGGCGGTAGGGCTAACCTTGTAAGCTCGATCACCAACTCTATCCAAGATCTCAAATGGGCCAATAAATCTAGGACTCAACTTTCCCTTCTTGCCAAACCGCATCACACCCTTGAGAGGTGCAATCTTCAAGAACACATGGTCGCCAACCTCAAACTGCAACGGCCTACGACGCACATCAGCATAACTCTTCTGTCTCGACTGCGCTGTCTTCATCCTCTCCCGAATAACAGCAACAACATCAGCTGTCTGTTGGACCAACTCGGGACCCAACATCTTCCTCTCACCAATCTCATCCCAATACAAGGGAGATCTACACTTTCTGCCATAAAGTGCTTCATACGGTGCCATGCCAATTGTCGCTTGGTAGCTATTATTGTACGTGAACTCAACAAGAGGCAATTTAGAATCCCAGCTACCAGGATAATCTATAGTACAAGCTCTGAGCATATCCTCTAAAATCTGAATAACTCTCTCTGATTGACCATCACTCTGGGGATGATATGCTGTACTGAATGCTAACCGTGTACCCAAGGCTCTGTGCAAACTCTTCCAAAACTCTGAAGTAAATCTAGGGTCACGATCAGACACAATCGACACAGGAACACCATGAAGTCGTTAAATCTCTGCTATATACTCTTCGGCATACTGGTTCATGGAATACGTCGTCTTAACTGGGAGAAAATGCGCTGACTTGGTTAACCGATCAACAATAACCCAAATAGAGTTAAAACCTTTCAGCGTTCTGGGAAGACCGGTCACTGAAGTCCATCGTAATGTGCTCCCATTTCCATTGAGGAATCGGCAATGACTGCAATGTCCCAGCAGGTCTCTGATATTCAATTTTCACCTGTTGACAAGTTAGGCACTGAGAAATAAACATGGCAATATCCTTCTTCATACCTGGCCACCAATAGAGTCTACGAAGATCCTGATACATCTTGGTACTACCTGGATGTATCGAATATGGCGCGGTATGTGCCTCTGTCAAGACGTCTCGCCGAATATCATCACCAATAGGAATGCAAATACGGCCTCTGAAAGTCACCAAACCATCTCCATTCAATCCAAACTCTGAATTACCTCTCTCCTCTGCTCTGGCTCTCATCTCTGTCAACTGTAAATCACTGGCCTGCTCTCTACGGATCCTGTCCGTCAATGTAGCCCGAATAACCAACGCTGAAAAGCGAGCAATGGTTCCCAGAACAACCAAAGCTATCTTTTCTCGCTGCAAATCTAACAACAATGGCTTTTGAATCAAAGAATTCAAAGAAGAACTCGACTTACGGCTCAAAGCATCTGCTACAACATTTGCCTTCCCAGGGTGGTAACGAATCGTCACATCATAATCTTTGACAAGCTCTAACCACCGTCTCTGTCTCATACTGAGTTCTTTCTGAGAAAACAAATACTTCAAACTCTTGTGGTCCGTGAAAATTTCACACTTTTCGCCATATAAATAATGTCTCCAGATTTTCAAGGCGAAAACCACTGCTGCTAGCTCCAAATCATGCGTAGGATAATTCTTTTCGTAGTCCTTCAACTGGCGAGAAGCATAAGCTATAACTTTCCCACGCTGCATCATCACTGCACCAAGACCCTTCTTCGACGCATCAGTGTAAACAACAAAGTCCTCTGAACCACTGGGCAATGCAAGTACAGGAGCTGACGTCAACTTATCTTTCAACTCTTGGAATGAACTTTGACAATCATTGGACCACTCAAACTTCACAGTCTTCCTCGTCAGATTGGTTAACGGCAGGGCAATCTTGGAAAAATCTGAAATGAAACGACGATAATAACCCGCCAAACCAAGAAAACTGCGTACCTCTGATACAGTGGTAGGAATAGACCACTTCTGAATCAGCCTCAATCTTTACTGGATCAACAGCTATACCATCCTTCGAAACAACATGGCCTAAGAAAGAAATCTGCTCCAACCAGAACTCACATTTCTTCAACTTAGCATACAACCTCTTATCTCTCAACAATTGAAGAACAACTCTGAGGTGCTCTGAATGAAGCTCTCTGGTCTTGGAATAAATCAATATGTCATCGATGAAAACAATGACAAAGCTATCCAAATACGGCTTGAATACTCGGTTCATCAGATCCATAAAGACTGAAGGAGCATTAGTCAGACCAAACGACATAACCAGAAATTCGTAATGACCATACCTGGTCCGAAATGCCGTCTTAGGGATATCAGATTCCCTAACTTTCAACTGATAATAGCCAGATCGAAGATCAATCTTCGAAAACACTGTAGCCCCTTGCAATTGGTCAAAAAGATCGTCAATCCGTGGCAACGGATACTTATTCTTAATCATCACTTTGTTGATTTCCCTATAATCAATGCATAACCGCAAAGACCCATCTTTCTTTTTAACAAAAAGAACCGGAGCTCCCCAAGGCGAAGAACTCGGCCGAATGAAACCTTTATCCAAAAGATCCTGCAACTGTGCCTTCAACTCTTTCATCTCTGTAGGGGCCATTCTATACGGAGCCTTAGAAATAGGAACCGTACCTGGAACTAGATCAATCACAAATTCTACATCTCTGTCCGGCGGTAAACCCGGCACATCATCCTCAAAAACATCAGGGAACTCTCTCACAACATCAATATCATCAATATTCAATTTCACAATTACATCCATATCAACAATCGAAGCCAAAAACCCCATCACAACCTCTAAACAACAACTTCTTAGCCTCAAGGCACGAAATAAAAGGAAGAACCAGCGAAGTACCTGAACTGGCAAGCATACCTTCCTTATTACCATCATCTGCAAATTTTACCGTCTTGGCAACGCAATCAATCACTGTACGGTAAGTTGATAGCCAATCCATGCCAAGTACAATATCAAACGCAACCATCGGAATAACAATCAAATCAGCATAAACCACCCTCTCATCGATTTGAACAGAACATGAATACACAATAGACGTCGGTCACAACACATCTCCCGAAGGCAATACAACATTAAACTGGAGGGGAATAACAGAAGGAACTATACCCAAAGATCTCAAAAATAATTCAGACATAAAAGAATGAGTAGCACCTGTATCAATCAATGTCGTAGCTACTCTGCCTGAAATTAAAATAGTACTAGAGATCACGGAAGAATCAGGATTTATACCTTCCTTCGTCATAGTAAAGATGCGACCCTGCACCTTCTCTTTACTCGATCCTCTCGGACAATCTTTGGCAATATGGCCTGCAGTGCCACATCGGTAACAAGTATAAGAACCAAACCTGCACTCACCTCTATGAGGCCTATTGCACTTGGGACACAATGGCTTCTCTGGATCAAATGGAATTGCTGGTACTTTAAAACTCGGTTCCATCTTGCCTTTCCTTTTGAATCTATCTTTACCTCTTTGGCTTGAACCTTGACTTCTCTGAGCCATAGCCTGCTGCCTCGCCTGTCTCTCTCTAGCAATGTCTTTCTCATCTTGCTCGGCCAACAAAGCCTTGGTCACAATCTCTTTGAATGTCACAGCTTTCGACATGTTGATATCCCTCCGGATCTCTGCTCGAAGGCCTCTAATGAAATGAGCACCTTTATCCTTGTCGTTGGAAGCAATATACAAAGCAAACAGACAGCCCTCCTCGAACTTCAGAATGTACTCAGCAACATTCAAATCTCCTTGGCGAAGCTCTAAAAATTCAGTCACCTTCCTAGCTCGAAGTGCATCTGGAAAGTACTTGTCATAGAAGAGATCAGTGAACTCTTGCCACTTCATTGCCGGAACATCAACACCTACTTTGGTAGCATTCCACCATATACGTGCAGCCTTGACTAGCATAAACACTGCACAACCAACTCTGTCCTTGTCTTCATAGTTGAGATGATCAAAGATCGCCTCAAGTGCTTTGATCCACTCTACAGCCACCAATGGATCAGTGCTTCCTGCAAACTCAGGCGGATCCATTCTCTTGAAAGCAGTAAATACCCCATCGGTTCCAACTGTTTGAACCACTTGGTCTCTTCCTTAGCCTCTACCTTGACCTGTACCTTGCAGACGGAGCAACTGCTGGATCTGCTCACTATGGACCTTGGCCTGCTCTTTCAATAACTTGCCGAACTCATCGACAACTCTAGATGAAGAACTATCCTCACCCTCTGAAGCCTTTCTCTTAGGAGGCATAACTCCTACAATGTGCTCACATAATACATATCAACCAATAACAATGAATAGATGCAAGAAAAGACATACCCGGACCGTTGAAAGTAGACGAAGTCATATGCATTGGTCCAAAGAACGGTGCTCTGATACCACTAAATGTAACGCTCTGACCGGTTTAAATAAAATAACAGCGGAATTTAAATAAACATTTCTTTGAAGGGAGGAAGGATTTAAAAATTTTCTTGACAACCACATAAATTCACTTTTTACAAACAAAAGTATATACATGATCAATCAAATGATGAAACCAAAATCCAAAATATCATTTTTATGATCATGTCCAAAGGCCATCAAAATATCTTCTTCCTTCCATCTTTGGTATGCATATGACTCCGGCCCACAATCAACGTCCCGGCTCGTCGCTCTTATCTGCATCAAATGAAATAACTGAAATGAGTATAAAACTCAGCAAGTGGAACTCTTACATAACAATGGATACATAGCATACTCTGTAAAACATGGCTTTGAAAATATTAAATTACCATCAACTCTAAAACATGAATATTGTGAAACATGAATATCATAGCAATAATAACAATAACGATGGTATTTCTCTTTACTCTGGTTGGATTGATATCTATATAGTATCTCTATCTCTGTACCTATATCCCATCGATATAAATCGACAACTCTGAGGGATATAAGCCTATGGTCGTTGATCAACTAATTGCATGCAATCTCTGACTATGTATCTATCAATCCATAAAACATTTGAACTCTCTCTTGGGCATTTTATCAAACACTTTGCATACTCTTTCTCTTGTATTCCCTTTTTCACAATTGAGACATAAAATGCCTCCAATATATATAACAAGTGTATCAATACATAATCATGAATCAAATGAAGGAAATAGCACATTAAAACCATTGAAATACCATACATATATTATCATGTGAGCACAAGAATGAAATTCCACTTACAACCCTTGGAGCAATTGATTCTAATCTCTTGGTACAAAACCTACAACAATAAACCATGAATAACACCATCAACAACTCAATAGTCCAACAACAATACCATAAAGCCATAAAACCAACACCATCAACAACCCATATCATCTCCAACACCAAAAACTAAGAATAAACTAGACCAAAAGCTTACCTTAGCTTCCTTGAACCCAAAACTATCTTGATCTCACTTCAATAATCCAACAAAATGCTTGAATCAAAGGAACGAAATGAAAGGAAAAGGAACCCTAGCTTCCTTGCTCTGAAGAAACCGAGAGAATGGGAAAGAAATGAGAGAAAAGTGAAGTCTCCACCTATTTTATATCTTAAAACACCAAAAACACGACTTTACTGTTCACAGACCGCGGGTGCGCTAGCCCATGCACCGCGGGTGCGCTATGCCTTCGGCAACTCATCCAAAAATTTGAAACAGTAGACCGCGGGTGCGGTGCGGTCATCTTTTAGAGCGCGGGTGCGCTCTCCAATCTGCGCACAGCTTCTCCAAAGATTGCCTCCGAAACGCCTCTTCCCTTCATAATTTGGAAAAATGGTAAACTACAAAGTTGTAGCTCTATGTCATTTCTTGAACCTCTCAAAATTTCAAATCATTTGGAGGTCTAAGTAAAAAATTATGCTAAATCTCCCAACATGTTTCACTGGAGGAACGTCGAAACACACGACACACTTCGGGGCACTTTTGGCTTACCTTCCACAATGATTTGAACAAAACTTAAAATAAGAAAGTTACACCTCTATGTCTTATCTAACCACTCCAATTTGCCTCATACCAATTGGCTCAACATACGAATTATCATGAATTTAATCGTAATGACGCTACAATCAAACTACACAACATCTATCATCAACAATACTATAAATCATAAATCGCCATCCTTAACATCAAAACTATACTTAAACTTACCCAAATAGCCAATAATCATACGAAATCTTAAACCATACCGTTCACCAGGCTTGGCTATTACATGAAGTGAAAGGAAATTGAACCCTAACCTTCACTTGAGGAGAAGAATCGAGAAGGAGGGGAAAAGAATGAGAAAAAGTGAACAAATCTATGCCTTATATCATTAAAATCTCGAAAACACTCTTTCACTATTCATCGACCGCAGGTGCGCTCCAACATGCACCGTGGGTGCGGTGTGCCTACGGCAATACAACCAAAATTCTGAAACTGACGACCGCGGGTGCGGTACAAAACTTACCGCGGGTGCGTTGCCTCCACCGCGGGTGCGGTGTCTGTTCGGCAATCCACCAAAAATGCTGCAATAAAGACCGCGGGGGGGCTGCTCAAATTACCGCGGGTGCGGTCTGGTCTCGGCCAAAACAAACTCTTATGCAACTAAAATCGAATCGCAACGCTGATACAATACAACTACCATCAACTAATATCAACAATGCCACAAAACAATAATAACCAACAAAATACTATGACCCATAATCACAACTCTTAACATCTAAACCAAATAATCCATAAACATACGAAAACTTAAACCATACCTGTTCACCAGACTTGGCTATTACAGATTTAATGGTATGAGTTTGTGATTATTGAGATGATAATGGTGCAATACATGGTTTATTGTTGTAGGTTGTGTACCAAGAGATTATATTCAAGGGTTCTATTGGTTGTAAGTGGAATTTCATTCCTTGTGCTCACATGATAATATATGTATGGTGTTTCAATGGTTTTAATGTGCTATTCCCTTCATTTGATTCGTGATATGTATTGATACACTTTGTTGTATATTATGGAGGCATTTTATGTCTCAATTGTGAAAAGGGAATACAAGAGAAAAGAGTCTTCAAAGTGTTTGATTTAATGCCCAAGAGAGAGTTTAAATGATTTATTGCATTGATAGATACATAGTCAGAGATTGCATGCAATTAGTTTATCAACGACCATAGGCTTATATCCCTCAGAGTTATCGATGTATATCGATGGGATATAGGTACAGAGACAGAGATACTATATAGATATCAATCCAACAGAGAAAAGAGAAATATCATCTTATTGTTATATTATGCTTTGTTATCCATGTTTCAAGAGTTGATGGTATTTAATGATTTCAAAGCCATGTTTTACAGAGAATGATATATATATATGTCCATTGCTATGTAAGAGTTCAACTTGCTGAGTTTTATACTCATTTCAGTTATTTCATGTGATGTAGATAAGAGCGACGAGCCGGGACGTTGATTAGGGGCCGGAGTCATATGCATAGGAGAGGGAAGGAAGAAGGCTACTTTTGCTAGCATTTTGGACATGATCACAAAAATGATATTTTGTATTTTGTTGTATCATTTCATTGATCATGTATATACTTTTGATTGTAAATGTTTTTATGTCAAGAAATTTTTAATCCTTCCTCCCTTCAAAGAAATTTTTAGTATTCCGCTGCTATTTTATCAAAACCGGTCAGAGCGTTACAATATACATCCGTCTGAACAGGCACAAGATAATTGTGCGTCGAGAAGCCGGTTCTTTTTGTGGGCTCTTCATCTGGTACGAAAACCGGTCCACCTGGGAAGGGAAAGAAGCGTTCTTTCCAACGTCCCAAGAAGAACGTGCCCTTGAAGAGGCAAACTCCGGGTCCCGTTGTGGCAGCCACAGCAGTGAAGGCTGACAAGACTGTTGACATCTGTCATCACTGCAAGAAGCCTGGACATTGGAGGCGTAACTACAGGGAATTTCTTGCCCAGAAGAGTTCAGGAAACGGTATGTTCTATATTGAAGTAAACATTTCAATTAACTCTACTTCTTGGGTATTGGAAACCGGCTGTGGTTCACATCTCTGTAATGATTTGCAGGTGATGGGAAGAAGTAGGAGACTAAGGGAAGGTGAGACCTTCTTGAGGATGAGCAATGGAGCAAGAGTTGCTGCCAAGGCCGTAAGAGATGTTTACTTGCTTTTGAACAATGATTTTAAGTTAATTTTAAGAGATGTTTTATCTGTACCTGATTTGGTGAAAAACATTTTTTCCATTTCTATGCTTGATAAAGATGGATATTCTTGTTTATTTAGCAAAGTTGTTTGCAAAATTTACAAGAATGAATGTTTAATAGGTACGGGTGATGTAGGGACCCGGGCTCTAACTCCACTCTTTTCGGGATTAATTGGATCTTTATTCAAAATGTGGGTCAAATTTTCGCTTTTTAACATTAATTCAAATGTAAATACTAAGCATAATATCTTTCTTTATTTAATTACAACACATATAATATACATGTCATGTTCTACTACAAACACATCACTAGTGTTTAATACAAACCATAAACTACAAGTAGTACAAATCTAGTACAACATCACTAGTGATCTTCTGCGCCCGTAGTCACCACGCTATCTTGATCTCATCTCTGACGTGACCCAGATCCTGCCCCACCTGTTGTTATGCACACATACAGACATGACAACAGCCGGAAACTCCGGTGAGAACAAATCCCAGTATAAAACATGTATGCATGCTAATACATAGTCATAAATCATGCATGAAAGCAATAACAATGGGTTCCATAGTCTATGAAACCAATCTATATGAGCATGCAATTCAAATGAAATCATGTCTTGACTCAAATCGACTCTACTCTAGGGATCCCGGTGTGAATAAGACGTCAATGGCTGTCACCTACCCTCCCAATCGGGGTGACTGTACGTCTTATTCCTAGACTTCGGTCATATCTGTATCGAATGTCTACAATCGTATTGAATCTGGTCCGAAGCGTCGATACCACCGAACATCTAGTTTGGCAAGTCTGCCAATGACTCTCCTATCTCAAAGGCTTGAATGTAAATCTATAAACAAGACATCATCATATCAAGAGATGTGAATATAAATCTATAAACACATCAAATTCATATCAAAAGATAAACAACAATTCTAGTATGTGATTTGGTTGGGAAACTCAAATTGAATCTCATTTGAGTTGTGTCTTCCCCAAACAAAACATGAATTATACCTTTCGTCGCACAATCTGTGTCGTAGTCAAAGTCTCGAAGACGAATCTGTCAATATCAAATCTGAAATGGAAATGTTGATACATATTCTATCAATCTCTAATCTCAATCAACACATATCCAATTCAATACTTGATCTCGGTACAATTTGACGGCATAACGACGTAATTTCTCGATACCGGTCAATCCAACTCTCAACATATATCACCAATTCATAAGTCTCAACTCATAATCATCATTATAAGCACATGATAGTACTCAAAATCTGCATATTTAACTCTAAATATGCTGGAAAATCATAACAATTGCATATGACATCCGATAATCGATCCGTTTACGAATATATAGTCACTAACTTCACAAGAACACATAATCTAGTGTAATTCACAATTTCCCCAACATCAATATTTCAAATCATGCAGGAAATGAATGAAACTTACATCCCCTTAAAGCCTTTGATGAGAGGAGTTCAAAACCGAAATCGGACTAACGTTTGGATGTGAAATTCTTGTACAAACTAGCTTTAAAAGAAGAGAACTTTCCCTTTCCTTGAACTTTTCCCTTTCTCTCGGTGGTCTCAGCTGTGCTAGGAGAGAAATGAAGACACACACTATATATATCTTGCATGTTGAGGGGCAAGTGTCATATTTTTCAAGTAACACGCATGACCGCGGGTGCGCTCAAGCTTCGGCAGTCCATCCACTTTCCAAATCGACGACCGCGGGTGCGCTACATATAAAACCGCGGGTGCACTCTTTCTTGGACCGCGGGTGCGGTGACCCTACTATAAAAATGGCTAACTTTCTGTCCATGCACCGCGGGTGCGGTGTTTCTCTAGGCGCGGGTGCGGTCCCTTTCTTCAAGCAAAACTTTATCTTTTCATTTTATCCACATACAATCTAGGGCATTACAGGTGAACTTGAAAATGATCTCTACAACTTAAAATTGAAAGATATTCCACTAAACAATGTCCAAATAATAACAACAACAAACAAGCAAAAACAAGATACTCTAAATTTGGCACAATTATGGCATGCTCGATTAGGACATATTTCCCTAAGAAGGATGAACAAGCTATTGGTAGTGGGCATGTTTGATATGTCTGATATTAATTCTCTCCCAACTTGTGAATTCTGTCTAAAAGGAAAGATGAGAAAAATTCCCTTTCAGGGCCATGTGGAGCGAGCCAAAGGGTTATTGGATTTGATCCATACCGATGTGTGCGGTCTGCTTAGCATCACCACTAAGCATGGACATGCCTACTTCATCACCTTTACCGATGACTTTTTGAGGTATGGGTATGTGTATTTGATGAAATAAAAGTCTAAAGCCTTTGAAAGGTTCAAAGAATCCAGAAGTGAAGTAGAGAAACAATTGGGACGAAGCATCAAGTCACTTAGATCGGATCGAGGTGGTGAGTACTTGGGTGCCGAGTTCCAAGAGTATCTAAGGGAGAATGGGATTCTCTCGCAGTGGACTCTGCCCGCTACACCGCAGTGGAATGGTGTTTCGGAGCGTCGTAACCGGACTTTGATGGACATGGTTCGATCTATGATGGGGTTTACGGAGTTGCCGCCATCCTTTTGGGGATATGCGCTTGAGACAGTGGCACTGTTGTTGAACAATGTCCATTCAAAGGAAGTTGATAAGACACCATATGAGATATGGATGGGTAAGCCTCCCAAATATTCTTATCTTAGAATATGGGGATGTCCTGCTTATGTGAAGCAGCAGTGAGAGATAAATTGGATAGTCGATCCATTTTATGTTACTTTGTGGGATTTCCAAGGAATTCAGTTGGATATTATTTCTATCATCCCCAATAAACAAAAATATTTGTTTCTAGGAATGCAACCTTTTTGGAAAAGGAATTTCTATTGGATAGAAAATGGGAGATGATAGAACTCGAAGAGGTTCGAGAGACACCCACAATTGAAGAACCCACACCCGAAGAGCCAAGAGAGGAGATACAAGCTCCTAGAAGATCCGAGAGAGTCTCGAGACGACATATGAGGTATGGTCTATTTCTTTAAGAGGGCCATGATGAGCCTAACCATGGATGTGATCCAAGGACCTTCAAGGAAGCATTATCTGATGCCGATTCATACAAATGGCTTGAAGCTATGGAATCTGAGATAAATTCCATGCATTCAAACCAAGTTTGGAATCTTGTGGATCCACCTGAAGGAACTGTTCCCATAGGGTGTAAATGGATTTACAAGAGGAAACTTGGGGCGGATGGGAAGGTATTGACCTTCAAGGCTCGATTGGTGGCAAAAGGATATACTCAAGGACAAGGAGTTGACTTTGAGGAAACCTTTTCTCCAGTTGCAATGTTCAAGTCTATAAGGATATTATTAGCCATAGCTGCATGGTATGACTATGAGATATGACAGATGGATGTCAAGACAGCCTTTCTTAATGGGGATATTAAGGAAGAGATTTACATGTCTCAACCTGAAGGGTTTACATCTATCGGAAGTGAGCAAATGGTATGCAAACTTTAGAGATCTATTTATGGTCTAAAGCAGGCATCTAGGAGTTGGAACCTCAGATTCGATAGTACAATCAAAGATTTTGGTTTTACTAAGAATCCTGAGGAACCCTGTGTGTATAAGAAGGTCAGTGGGAGTGCTGTGACATTCCTGGTGCTTTATGTTGATGACATTCTACTCATTGGGAATGATGTAGGGATGTTGCAATCAACTAAAATATGGTTAGCGAGTAAGTTCTCGATGCAGGACTTGGGTGAAGCATAATTCGGATTGAGAATACAGATCTGTAGAGATAGATCAAGAAGATTGCTTGGTCTCACCCAGTCCACATACATTTATACCATTATGAACTGTTCTCGATGGATGAGTCCAAGAGAGGACATCTACCAATGTGTCATTGTGTGTCCCTATCCAAGTCTTTGTCTTCCAAGACTGATGCAGAGATAGCGGCGATGACAAGCATTCCTTATGCATCTGTAATTGGTAGCATCATGTATGGGATGATATCTACACGTCCTGACGTGGGTTTTGCATTAACAGTAGTGAGTAGATATGAATCGAACCCTGGTATTCCACTCTGGGTTTGTATTCATGCTCAATGGTGCTGCTGTCTATTGGAAGAGTTCCAAGCAAGACAGTACTGCGAATTCCACCACTGAGGCCGAATACATTGCTGCATCAGCTGCAGCAAAGGAGGCTGTTTGGATAAGGAATTTCGTCCAAGAATTGGGCGTCATTCCTAATGGAGTTGCTCCTGTCCCGGTGTTTTGTGACAACACGGGAGCTATAACTCAAGCAAAGGAGCCAAGGTGTAATAGCCAAGCCTGGTGAACGGTATGGTTTAAGTTTTCGTATGTTTACGGATTATTTGGTTTAGATGTTAAGAGTTGTGATTATGGGTCATAGTATTGTTGGTTATTATTGTTTTGTTGAATTGTTGATATTAGTTGATGGTAGTTGTATTGTATCAGCGTTGCGATTCGATTTTAGTTGCATAAGAGTTTGTTTTGGCCGAGACCAGACCGCACCCGCGGTAATTTGAGCAGCGCGCCCGTGGTCTTTATTGCAGCATTTTTGGTGGATTGCCGAACAGACACCGCACCCGCGGTGTGATAGTTACCGCACCCGCGGTAAGTTTTGTACCGCACCCGCGGTCGTCAGTTTCAGAATTTTGGTTGTATTGTCGTAGGCACACTGCACCCGCGGTGCATGTTGGAGCGCACCTGCGGTCGATGAATAGTGAAAGCATGTTTTCGAGATTTTAATGATATAAGGCATAGATTTGTTCACTTTTCCTCATTCTTTTCCCCTCATTCTCGATTCTTCTCCTCAAGTGAAGGCTAGGGTTCCATTTCCTTTCACTTCATCTCTTTGATTCTTGCATCTTGTTGGAGTTTTGTGTTGAGAGCAAGGTTCACTTGTGTTCAAGGAAGCTAAGGTAAGATTTTGGTTTAGTTTATTCTTGGTTTTGGTGTTAGGAGAAATCATGGGTTTGGTGAGCTGTGATTCGTTGGCCTAGACCGACTTCTGTACCAAAGATACACAGTTTCATGGGTTTGGCAGGGTACTATCGACGATTTATTAAAGATTTCTCCAGTATCACGAAGCCGATTACCCAGTTGACACAGAAGAATGCGCCATTTGTGTGGTCTGAAGCCTGTGAATCTAGCTTCTTGGAGTTAAAGAGACGACTGACCAGTGCTCCTGTATTAACTATTCCTTCAGGTACTGGTGATTTCGTTGTATATTGTGATGCATCTTACAGAGGGCTATGATGTATTCTTATGCAGCGAGGGCATGTGATTTCATATGCCTCGAGAGAGTTGAAGCCCCACGAGACTCGTTACCCAATTCATGATCTTGAATTGGTGGCCAATGTGTTTGCACTGAAGATATGGCGACACTATCTCTACAGCTGAGAAGTTTGAAATCTATTCTGATCACAAGAGCTTGAAATACCTGTTTTTGCAGTCAGAATTGAATATGAGACAGCGTAGATGGCTCGATTTGTTGAAAGATTTTGATTGTGAAATCGAAGTACTATCCAGGAAAGTCTAATGCAGCAGCGGATGCCTTGAGTCGAAAGGTATGTGCTCTATCTTTGTCGACGATAGGTATTTCGAATATGATTGAAGATTGCTGTTTGTCTGGATTAGCATTTGATACAGATAGTAGACCATTGCGACTTGCTACGATTCGAATGGAACCAGATTTGATTGTTCGCATTAAAGAAGCACAGAAAAATGATCAGAATGTTCAGAACTCGATTGAGATGGTCAGAACCGGACATCAGTCGGAGTATCAGGTACATGATCATGTTTTGTATGTGAATAACCGTCTTGTAGTGCCAGATGTTTCAGATTTGAAACAACAGATTTTATCAGAAGCGCACTGTAGTCGGTTTAGTATTCATCCTGGTGGCAGAAAGATGTACAACGACCTAAAGATACAGTTTTGGTGGAAACAAATGAAATCAGACATTGCAGAGTTTGTATCTAAGTGCCTAAATTGCCAACAAGTGAAAGCCGAAATGAAGAAACCCGGAGGTTTACTTCAGAGTTTATCTATTCCTGAATGGAAATGGGATCACATTTCCATGGATTTTGTTACGAAATTACCACGATCATCCCAGGGTTGCGATGCGATTTGGGTAGTGATTGACAGATTGACCAAATCAGCATGCTTTATTCCGTACAGAATGACGTATCGACATGATCAGATGGCAGAGATATATGTCAGAGAAGTGGTCAGATTGCATGGTGTGCCGAAATCTATTGTATCAGATCGTGATCCCCGATTCACTTCACATTTCTGGCCCAGTTTGCAGCAGGCTTTAGGTACGACATTGCACCTGAGTACTGCATATCATCCTCAGACCGATGGACAGTCAGAGCAGGACTATCCAGACATTAGAGGATATGCTGAGAGCTGTAGTAGCTAGATTTTGGCACTAGTTGGCAAGATTCACTACCACTTTGTGAATTCTTGTACAACAACAGCTATCAGACGAGCATCGAGATGGCACCATTTGAAGTATTATATGGCAAGAAGTGCAGATCTCCTCTGTATTGGTATGATATATCTGAAGTACCAGAACTTGGACCTGATATGATCCAAGAAATGACTGAGAAAGTTAAAGTGATCCAGAAAAGAATGAAGACAGCACAGGATAGGCAAGCCAAGTACGCGAATGTACGTCGTCGACCGTTAGTGTTTGAACAAAGAGACAGAGTATTTTTGAATATCTCTCCACTCAGAGGTATTGTCAGATTTGGCAAACGTGGGAAATTGTCTCCTAGATACATCTGTCCATACGAGATTCTTGAGAAAATTGGTGATCGTGCATATCGACTTGCTCTTCCTCCTTCTCTATCCGGGATACATGACGTCTTTCATGTATCGATGTTACGGAAATATCTGTCAGATACTTCCCATATTCTTCAGCCTGACGAGGCCGAACTCGACGAGACTTTGAGTTATTTTGAGCAGCTGATACAGAATCTTGATCGAAAGGAAAAACAGCTCAGAACAAAGACTATTCCTTTGGTGAAGATTCAGTGGAGTCGTCATGGCATTGAAGAAGCTACCTGGGAGACGGAATCAGATATGAGACAGAGGTTCCCAGAGCTATTCCGCTGATGTGAGTTTTCTATATAGTTTTATTATACCTTCTTATTGATATGTTGTGATCGCTTGTGATTTCAGGGGACGAAATCGTATCTTAGGGGGGGAGAAATGTAAGCCCGAGAATTTGGTTATATAATCGGAAATGATTTGTTGATAATTGATGTGATTATAGACGAATTGGATCGGACCCGAAAAGATGAGGGAATACATGAAATATGTGCGGGGACAGTACCCCTCGCGCATATGCGTGACATTGATTCGCGCATATGCGTGAGGCAGGCAGAGGACCTCGCGCATATGCGTGAGGCAGGCAGAGGACCTCGCGCATATGCGCGAGGAGATGTGTCTCAAAATATTAAGTCCAGAGAACCTCGCGCATATGCGCGGAAGAAGGGCACGCATATGCGCGAGCTGTTAAAAGAAGAAATGCCGAGACCAGTAGGTCTCACGCATATGCGCCGGTTGAGGTCGCGCATATGCGCGAGACGTGCAGACCAAAGAATAAGACACTTGTACTTGCCATGCATATATAATGTGTTATCTTCATTCTAACTTGATATGGACGAGAGAGAAACGAGAAAGAGCTTCAGAATTCCTTCAAGTTGCATCCTAGCTTAGATTGATGGTTTCGAACGATCCGGCCAACCGATTTTCCATTCGAGCCTAGATTATTGATCCTCGCATTACTAGATTCGAAAGGATGTAAGTATTATTACATTTCAGCATGTTTGGAAGTTGAGATGATTGGGGAAAGCAGATTTTTAGTTCTATTATGTGTTATATTGATGTCGGTGATAGTATAGTCAAAACCGGATCGAAGAAATGTTACCGTATGCGATTATTACGATTTTCCAGCATATATATGTATGAAATTATGCCTATTTCAGCATGGTAGATTGTGGTGTGATGAGAATTATGAGTTATTGTTATTGATTATTGATGTTTGAATTGACCGGTATCGCGAGATTACACTGTTATGCTGTCGAAATGTACCAGGAATGAATATTGATACGTACATGTATTGATTCGAGTTAGAGATTGATAGAATGCATCTTGAATATGTTATTTCAGATTGGTCTTGACAAACTTCAACATCGAGACTTCGACATCGACAAAGATTGAGCAACGAAAGGTATAATTCAATGTTTGATCGGGGTGATATAACTCGAATCAGATCCAGTTTGAGTTTCCCACAAATCACATACTAGATTTCTATACCTTGCTATGTTGTGCTTTATATTGATTTATATACAAGCATTGAGATAGGAAAGTCATTGGCAGATATGCCAAGTTTCTAGACGTTCGGTGGTATCGAGGCATAGGAGAAGATCGACTCCGATTGTAGATATTCGATACAGACAGGACCGAAGTCTAGGAATAAGACGTACCGCCACCCCGATTGGGAGAGTAGGTGGGAGACTTGTTACGTCTTGTTCACACCGGGATCCCTAGACTTAGATACGAGTCAAGTCAAAGATATGAGTTTGATTTAAATTGCTTTCCTTATATTAATTATGTTTCATAGACTATGGGACGTATTGCTATTAATTATATTCATGATAGTATGTTCATGATTGATATTGTGTATATGCATGTGTACATGTTTTATACTGGGATTTGTTCTCACCGGAGTTTCCGGCTGTTGTTGTGTCTGTATGTGTACATGACAACAGATGGGACAGGATCAGGGTCGAGACAAAGATGAGAGATCGAGATAGCGTGGAGATTCGGGCGGAGAAGAAGAACTAGTGGTTTATTACGAGACATGTACTGAAATTCTAAACACTAGTAGGATACTTGTAATCGAACAAGTGAATGATATTTTGAATTAAATAATATGACAGCAGTATGTATGGTGTATTGTGTATGATTTAGATACACTTGTTTATATTGTTAAAAGCAAAATTTTGACCCACATTTTCTAGAAAAGATCCACTTAATCCCAAAGATAATTGAGTTAGAGCCCGGGTCCCCACATTTTATGAGAGTTCTCTCGTAGGGTACACTTTAAGGCTTTGTAGCTTGTGTGCATCAAACTCGCAAGTTCAAACTTCACGACACTTGCAAACTGACTTACACGGACTACGTAAAACAAGAAATATGAAATATTTTTTTTTGATTGTGAGAGTCACTTGAATATGACTCACAATAGAGATAAGAACAAGATTCAATGCTAAATAATAGCACAATAATTTTTATTTTTTTTATTGTGAGAGGCACTTGAATATGGCTCCCACAAGAGAATAGAACAATGGCAAAATTTCGAAATTTTGGTACTCATTTTTTTTTCACAAGATGGATTCTGTGTGCACTCGAAAAAAAAGAAAAAAATTCACAAATTTCGAGAATCAGTGATTCACGAAAGGCGAAGAACGAACGGATAAAACAGATCTGATAACAAACAAGGATAAATACAGATTTGAAAATAAAAAGGGTAAACTTACTTGAATCAAAGGGAACCTGGCTCTGATACCAAATGATACGATCCTTCAAACCACGAAAAGCAAACGCGCTCAAAAACGGAGTCACGCCCTCGATTCGATGAAATAAAGAAATGGTTGTGTTGTCCAGATCTTTTTAAACAAGTAAGGTTGTAATATTCGCCTCTAAATTACAAAGAATTTAGCAACAAATATTAACGAAGGATAAACAATCGAAATTCAAGTGAACCTTCAAAAAACTCGTCTTTGACAATCCGAGTGAAGAACAATCGACAAACGCCACAAAGTATTAAACTTTGATAAGTTTGATTTGATAAACACACGAATGTGTATACAAAGCCAAGATTTGAAAAGTTGAGAGAAAAACTCTAACAATATGATTAAAATCAAAATTAATCTAATTTTACAATGACCAATTTTCGAGTATATTGTTTACAAATCTCAAAGATATCAAATCTACTTGTCAAAATAATAAAACCCTAAACAAGGAAAGGTCTGCGCCGCGCGCATATGCGCGGAAGTCACTGTCTTCGCATTTGCACTGCGCGCAGATGCGCGCCCCAATTCCGCGCATGTGCGCGAAGTCTTCTGTTCCGCCCTCCTTTGAAAATTATGTGCGCGCATATGCGCCCCCCCGTCTGGCGCATATGCGCCACCTCTCGCGCATATGCGCATCATACATTCGCGCATGTGCGCGAGGACCGCTGTCCTCACGTGCCATTTTGCACTCACATGCTTGGTTGCTCGGGACTCCTTCATTATAATCTTCTTCGAACTCCATCAATGGCTTGAATATGCTCGACTCCCCATCACTAATCATTATCACACTTAAAGATCCGCGACAATGATTATCCTTAAACCTTTGACCAACTATCAGCACGCCACACATGATCAGATAAATATCACAGTGTTTACTGCTTCAGTCCAAAACCTTTGAGAAATACCAGAATCAGCAGGCATTGTTCTAGCAGCTTCTTTGAAGGTACGATTTGTTCTCTCAGCTACACCATTTTGCTGAGGTGTTCTAGCTGCTGAGAGCTCATGCTTGATTCCAGTATTTTCTAGAAAAGTTGAAAGATTTTGATTGATGAATTCAGTCCCTCTGTCAGACCTTATTCTATCAATCCCAACTGATTTTTCCTTTAAAAGTCTTTTAAAGAGCTTGATCAGTTGTCCAGCAGTTTGGTCTTTGGATTTGAGAAATATAACCCAAGTAAATCTTGAAAAATCATCTATAACCACCAAGGTGTATTTCATTCCCCCTAAGCTCATGATTGGTATAGGACCAAATAGATCCATATGTAACAGTTCTAAGCATCGGGAAGATGATTTACAGCCTCGATTTTTTAATGAAGATCTTACTTTTTTCCAAAGTGACATGCTGAACAAATTTTATCTTTTGAAAAATCTATTTTGGGCAAACCAGTTACAAGATCGTGGTTACTCAGATAGATAATAGATTTAAAGTTTAAGTTGTTTAATCTCTTATGCCACAACCAGTTTTTAGAAGATTTGGACGCAATAAAACAAACTGGTGCATAAGGTTGTTCAGTCCAACTGATTTTGTAAGTATTACCACAACGATTTCCAGTTAGTATGACCTCATCAGTTGAGTCTCTAACTGAACATGTGTGTCTGTCAAACTGAACTGAGAAATTATTATCATATAACTGACTAATGCTAATCAAGTTATACTTCAAATTCTCAACAAGCAAAACATCTTTAATTGTAAAGTTACCATGGATAAGCTTACCCTTACCCACAGTTTTACCATTGGAGTTGTCTCCAAAACTGATGTTTGGTCCATTATACTTGATCAGTTGAGATAGCTAATTTGCATCTCCTGTCATATGTCGCGAACACCCAGTGTCTAGATGCCAAGTTGCTTCTTTTGTTGTACCTGTCACCTGTAATCACACACAGTATATAACTTTGGTACCCATATTCATTTGGGTCCTAAACTAATTAGTCCTTTAGGAATCCAGACTTGGATCAGTCTAACTGAGTTCCCAATTTTTGTGTTCCAAATGGTTTTTCTCGAATTTTTAGCAATATGTGTGTGGTATGAGGATGAAACAGTATGAGTTATTCCCTTTTTCAATTGACTGTTCTTTTGATACCGTTTTTAAACTGGCTTACAGTTGTGATAATTGTAATAGTCATTCCTTGAGTACTGATATTTGTAACTGAATCGTTTAGGAGACCAGTTTCTTGTATCAGTTGAACTCTCTAAGCTATATCCAATACCATATCGTTTGCCTTTGTTCTTACTTTCAGTAGATTGAACAGTTGGTTTACTTGATTCTGAATGTTCATTTACCATGGTTGATTTTAAAAAGTTAATGTATTTTCCTTTGTTATTATTCAACCTTGGCTGAGTATCACTTGCAGAGTTTTCAACATGACTGTTAAAACCTAAACCAGTTTTATCAGCAACTGATTTTTGAGCATTCTGCATTTCAGTTAATGGAATTGAATACTTGTTCCAAGCTTGAATCAGTTCAGAATTTTTTGAAATCTCAGTTTTTAACTGACATATCAAAGCTTGGTTCTCAATCAGTTCAGCATTTTGCTTTGATATCTCCCATTTTAAATTTAACACTTCAACTGACTTATCAGTTTCAATTTTGTTATCATTGGGATCTTCTTGCTCAGCTTTGACCTTTTCAAATGATCGAGCCAGTTTATGATAATCATTTACCATGTCATGCAATGTGGTAATAAGTTCCTCACGAGTGAAATTAGTGGAGCTAAAATCAAATACATGTTCACTTGCTGAATCCAGTTCAGCTTCATCTGCCATCAAGCACTTGACTTCCTCTTCATCATCACTTGAGCTGCTTGGGCTTTCTGATTCTGACTCATCACTGTCAGTTTCAACCCAATTTGATCTGCTCTCCTCAGCCAGGAGCACTTCATGCTTCTTTTTGGATGATCTCTTGTCATCCTTAGTCCTTCTCCTGTGCTCATAAAGCTTCTGTGCTTTTTCAATTGATCCTCGACTGTCCTTCTTTGGCTTAGGACAGTCTGCTATGAAATGACCTTATTTGCCACAGTTGTAGCAAACATAGGATTCTTCTTTGGATTGGTTCTTCCGGTATTGTTTTTGGAAGTTTCCTTGATTCTTCCTCATAAACCTTCCAAATTTTCTGAACAAAAAATGACATGGCATCATTGCTAAGTTGATCAGCTGATCTGTCAGCTGAACCAGTTGTTTCCTTTCTGACAGCAGTTAAAGCCGTTGTGGCAGCTGGTGTAAAAGGTTCCCCTTCTCTGGTCTGTAGTTCAAATTCATATGCCTTTAGATCAGCAAATAGATCATGTAGTTCAACTTTGTTAAGATCTTTTGATTCATGCATGGCCATGGTCTTGACATCCCACTCTTTGGGAAGACCTCTTACCATCTTCAGTGCCACTTCTTTATTTGAGTACACTTTTCCAAGTGCATTCAGTTTTATTGATGATGAAGCTGACTCTTTCATCATACTCGTGTATAAACTCTCCTACTTTCATCTTGATATTTTCAAATTTTTGAACAGCAACTGAGAGCTTGTTCTCCTTGGTTTCTTCATTTCCTTCACACAGCTGAATAAGTTTTTCCCATATCTTTTTGGTCGTTTTGCACATTTTGATTTTTCTAAACGTGACTTTATCCAGTGTTCTGTATAAGATGTCCTTGGCCACATTATCCAAGTTTTCTTTTCTTTTGTCTTCAGTTGTCCATTCATCTCTGGGCTTTTCTATTCGCTGAGGTGCCCCGTCAGTGATGGCAACTGCAGTGTTTGCTTTTAAAATCTTCATTGGACCATCAGTGATGACATACCACATGTTATCATCTTGTGCAGCTAAGTGAGCCTGCATTCTTATTTTCCAGTCATCAAAGTCTTCTCTGGAAAACATAGGTATTTTGTTGAATGAAGACATATTTTACAGTTGTAAGTAAGAATATTCTGAGACAAGATTTAACTGCTCTGATATCACTTGATAGGATCGGTTAATAGGTAAAAAAGAGTTTAGAAAGGGGGGTTGAATAAACACTCACGATTTTTATAACCTTTTCGAATAAAGTATCGGTTTTGTGATAAATTGAAACTTAGGAATCTTGTCAATCGATGACAATCAGTATAACTAAATATTGTTGCGGAAATAAACTAACTGAAAGATAGAATAAATAACTGAAATAATAATGCAAAGATTTATGTTGTTCGGAGATTTGAGTAACTCCTACGTCACCCCTTTTATCATAAGGATAAGATATGCACTAAAAGACTTTGATCAATACAAAACTTGTACAGACCCACTTCAGTTTAGACTTAATACTGCCAGAACTGAAACATTTAGTTAACAACAATTTTCACATTTCTTCGACTGGATTTAGCACGATTGATATAAGTAATCCAATAGTTTTTGCTAGTAAGCTCGAAAAGTAGCCTCAAATGCTATGAATAATTCTAATAAGTGTGAGATTTTTGAATCTCAAATGAGAGTAATAAATCTAGCAGAGTAACAACAAGCTTGAGAGAATAGATGAATCGTATTGATAAGCATTCATTCTCAACTGCTCTTCTCGCCTATTTATAGGCTTCCTTCCAACGGTAACATTAAATATGATTTGAATCTTTATATCCGTTGATTGCCACGTCAATATACTTCTGACATTCGTACACTGTAGTCTCTGAAATGCGGCGTTCCACTACGAGTCACAGTCTGCTTTGTATTATTGTCGGTTGGAGGTCCTTTTCAACTGATGACGTGTACAGCTGAAGGATCAGCTGATAGGCACTCGCTTGTAAGCTTATAACTGAATATATCAACTGATTAGTTTCCAACCGATCAGTCAGTTGTCCTCGAAAGTTCAGCTCTGCTCAACTGATCAGTTTCCAACTGATCAGTCAATTGTCCTTGAAAGTTCAGTTCTGCTCAACTGATCAGTTTACAACTGATCAGTCAGTTGTAAATTCATTTCAGATGGCTTCAGTTGTCTTTGATAATATGCACATTAATCTTCAGTTAGGCAACTGTCAATACGTGATCAGTTAGTTCAATAGATTTAATCTTTTAGTTTGTCAAACCACCGAAATTAAGTTTCCAACAGACTACTACCAGCCCCTGGTTTTCGAGTCCTAGCGTGGCTAGGACTCTTCCCTAACTCAGACCATGACCCAGCCCTGACCATAGATGAGCCATGCAAGGCCTAGCCTCTTATTCCCCAAAAATCGAGCCCTCAAAACACACCACCACATGTTTCGGTTTCATCTTGTATTATTAATGTTTGTGCAACGTTTTGGTTGAGTTTTAAGAACCTAAAGCTTCGTGTAAACATCCTTAGTTATACTCCTAACGTGGCAGCTCCCTTAACCACATATTAACATGAATTTGGAATCAAAAAACACAAATTTAGAACACGTATACATATAGTTACGAAAATAACACCTTTGTGTTCCATGATTTCCTTCAAAATATGCTTAGATAATAATATGGTGTGATAGATGTTTGAAGGAATAAATATGACGTGTCTTTGCGTATTTTACGCACGAAAACGAAGTGACGATGCGAAGAACGGCAACGATCGACCTTGGCTTGAATAATTTTGCAACCTTCGAAACTCCACCTTGTTTGATACTTTGTGTGTGCCGTGTAAATTTGAAAGAAAAGTGTTTGATGTGTGATAGGAGAGTGGGCGTGAGTTTTTGGCATTATGGGTTTGGTTTAATATATAGTTAATTAAAAACACTAATTAAGCTTAGGTTCATTAAAAGTCATTTAGGCCCATTAGTGCTTACTTAAGATATTTAGAAGATTTAAAAATAATTTTGATTGAATAAGTTTGTGAATTTATTAGCCGGGTTGCCAAAACGTTCGTATTTCTGTTGAAAAGCCAACACCGATAAAATTTACGTCCCGGCGTATAAAATCACCTCAAAACCCCATATTTTCAAAAATAAGAAAAAGCATCACCCTTAATTTAAATAATTAAAAATAATTAACCAATAAAAACATTTTCTTTTTTTCAGCCATCGATCTCCATTCCTCGATCGCAACTCGAATATCCTTTAAAAAATACATTTTAATGCAACCACGTAGAAAATTATATTTTAAACATGCAAATATGCACAACATAATTATTTCATGCAATTAAAAAATTTAATTAAAATACAAAGGAATTTAATAACTCATGCATGTGGTTCACGTGGACTTTTAAATTTCGGGGCGTTACAACTAGGCTAACAGGGATTTCCACTACCACATACATAAGATCCCTGGTCATACTCTACCAGTTGTAATTGGTCCCTGATCATACTTTACTGCTTTTCAATCCTGACCAAACATGGTCATACTTCACTGGGATGGAGAGGTCCTCGGCCACATTCACCGACTTCCAAACCCGTTCATATTTGGTCACCAGACAATTAGCATACCTCAAAAACATAAAATATTTTATTTGCACGTCGAATGTACCAATACATTATGCATGCCCGCTCAAGACAAAAAATTTATTTTAACATTTTTTATTTTTTTCCCCCAGAATGCTTGGCGCTCGAGCGGTAAAATCTTACCACCCGAGCGCTTCCCTACGGCACTCGAAGAACATCTTTTTTTAAAAAATCACAATTTGAGCATTCACACGAAAATGATCATATCTCACTCGTCTCTTGTCCAAAAATTACGAATTTACTGTCAAATCGAAGATATCAAAAAGTACTATGTTTTATATGTAGAAGGTTTTCCAGAAAACCGACCAAAAATTCACAAGATTTGAAATGACAGCATATTCGATTTTTGAGATAAAAAAAATCGTTTAAGCATCACAATTTGATCAGTCACACGAAAATGATCATAACTCACTCATGTCTTATTCAAAAATCACAAATCTACTGTCATATCAAAGATATCAAAACATACTACGTTTTATATGTTGAAAATTTTTGCAGAAAACAAACCGAAATTTCACAGTAATCAAAATGATAGCAAACTCGATTTTGAGATATAAAATTTTCATCCGAATGCGTTTCAAACATTTTGCTCAAACTTTTTGCACAACATACATGGATTTCGTGTACAAAACACATCAAAATACTTACTACGAAAAGATCGATGCAAAAATAAAAGAATATTCATGCCTATGCATCTAAATGATCGAAGATAACGAATACCGACACGGTGGACTGCGGGAGATGACCGGGGGACGCTAGCTACGCGATTTTTGTTCAAAAAATAAACGTAAATCTTCAGAAATTTTGAAATGAAAAGGGTTTGAGATGGTGGCTACTGAAAGAGCAGAAGAACCCTACTAATCTCCTCCAAAGAAAACGTGTAGTGTGTGTTGTGTGTGTGTGCGTGTGTTAGTGTAGATTTAGGTAAACAAAAATTGGTTAATTAATTAATTAATTACCTAATTACGGGCTAAAAGTGCTTAATTAAATAATTAGTAACAAAAATAATACTAATCTAATTATTCAATACTGCTCAAAGATTAAATAAAATAATTGAGTACCAAGTTCCAAGTTTAAAATCTCTAAATTTTCAAATTAGTATTTGAAAATCTTAAAATCTTAAATCACATAATAAATTCAATTAGGCTATAAAATGCTCAAAATTTCGTAAATCATTTAAAATACTATTTTCTTGACTTGAAATAAAATACCTCATTTTCATAAATCGTCACCAGTCTTGAAACAACCTCCATTTTTCTTTTCTAATCTTAAATCATATTTTTAAATTACTATGTAAAATAATTTAACATAATCAACCATCATAATAATTTAGCATATGAAATCTCAAGTGCATAAAATAAATCTTAAATCATCTCCTAACCAAAATTCCTAAATCGACCTTTGAAAAGATCACTAACAATAAATTAAAGCATAAAATATCTCTAATAAAAATCATTAACATAAATCTTTAAATCATAAATCTATCTAGCTAGTGCGGAAACATATAGACCCTCGGGTGTGTACTGCTGCACTCGATCGACTCAATCGTCACCACCTCCAAAAATCATCAAATCATGCATCATACAAACCTAGTGAGTCTAAAAACTCAACACGTTCTAAACATGAATAACAAATAATATATATACCTCCACTTGCATTTAAAAATCATATTTTTTAAAAAAAATAATCTTTTGAACATAAATAAACCATTAAAAATCATTTAAGCATAAATAAATCATAAATAGTAAAATCACTTTAAAAATAACTTTGAGCATAAATAAATCTTTTAAAAATCATTTAAAAATAACTTTAATCACCATCATGAATCATATATCATAAAATCATTTTAATCATAAGCTTTCAATCGTAAATCATTTTGGGTGAAATTTGATTCTTGAAAGTGACTAGCTTTTATCCTTTGGTCGACTCATCAGTCTTCAGCTCCACATGGCCCATGGGGGTGTGTACTAGGCTCCACCATGGAAATACGATCGTCGGAGTTCCCTCGGGGGCCTTTTCTCATAGACGGGTTCCCTCAGGGGTCTTTTCCCACAATTGGGTTCCATCTGGGGCCTTTTTCCCGTAAATGGGTTCCCTCTTGGCCTTTTCTCCTCACGACATCCCCATAAAATTATAAGTTCACCGTACTCAACATAAACGGATCCCCTACAAATCATATCATATATCGTATCTTTTGTCACAGTCAATTCACATTCCTCAAAATATTTTTCTTTTTCTTTAAAAAAAATCATAAAAAAACACAGCTTTCCAAATAGCATTTTAAACAGTATAAATTGCACAACTTCATCATAAATCATAAAAATACATATTTTCATCAAAATTATCATTTTAAATCATATAATATCATTTAACATGTGTTATGATCCTTCGGGACGCTGTCCAAGCGTTTACGTATTTTCCTAAGTGTAAAATTACCGTTTTGTCCCTCGACATAAAAATTTTTGAATTTATATTTTCTCACTTTTAATGACATGGGATTATTCTAAATAATTATTTAAGCTTAAATATAATTTTTCATAATTTTATTCCGCTTAAATCTAGGTGTTTCAATTAATTCTTTAATTAGCATTTCGTGTGGCGATAAAATCCCGGATAAATCCAAAACTCAATATTTTGATCCCAAATTTTAAACATAATATTTTTAGCATTTATTCTACCCTTCTAAGCCTTGATCCACACCCGTGGACCCATGGATTCAATTTTTGTTCTTAAATTTTCCAAATTGACACATTAGTGAACCTACCGAGTCATCTCCCAATTTAATCGAGCCACCTCAAGCCAAACCCTAGCCAACCCACCTAGGCACCTTCTTGACAAAGCCCAGACCAAATAAACAGCCCCTAGCTCACCCAATCACTCCTGGAACCGAGACCCAATATGCATGTGTGTGTGCGTGTGACTCTTTACAAAATCTAGGACTCCTAACCCAACTAGGACTCTCCCAGCCGAGCCACCACCAACCCACACAACCCTCACCATCCCTAGACCATGACCAGCCCCTACCCAGACCAGCCCAAGCCCTGGACCCAAGCAGCGAAGCTCCTGAACCAGAAAAAAACAGCCTGCGCGTTTTCTTGCTTCCCTAAAGCTAATCCCCTTCCAGTCGAGCCAGTGGCGAATCACTCCACTGCAGCCCCTACCCCAACCCTTGACCATATCCCTGGGGCCGTGATAGACCACCCTGGCTCACCCCAGATCAGCCGCGAGCCCCTCTTCTCAGCCACACTATAAAACCCCCTCGGGAAGAGTCCTAAGCAGCAAGGACTCTTCCCCAGCCCGGCAGATCGAGTCCTAGCCTCCCTAGGACTCTACCAGGCCCTCTCCCCTGACCCTTCTCGAGCCTTAGCAAGCCCTGGTTAAGCCCAAAGGGACCATGCAAAGCAACCGAGCCCTTGCATCAAACACAAACCAACACACTCACGGTTCCTTTTCTGATTTTAATCCTACGGTTCCAGCACAAATTGCCTTTAAATTTAATCATGTTTTGTCCATAATTTATCATATTTTATCATGTATTGACAGCATGTCCGTTGGGTGTTGGATCTCGATTTTCTCGTGCCCAAAGCGCAGTGGAAGTTTAAAATTTTAATTTTATTTTGACAATCAAAATATATATGTTTGGGCACTCGTATGGTTTTATGATTAAACATTCATAGGGCGTTAGAATCTTATACCTTTGGTGAATTAAATCACTTGACTCCAACTAATCCGGTATTGGCGGATATAGCTCTTGTAGAATTCCCTACGAACTTTCTTTGATCTTCGAATCAGGTCCACGACTGGAATATATGTTCCTCTTCTAACTTGCACTAGAAAGTGTAGAAGATTTTTACGTAGAGATTAAGAGAACAAAATTGCTTCAAAACCTTTTGGAGAGCAGCCAAAAAAAAATATGGTCGATTGAAGATTTTGGAGACATTCTCCTTTATTCTTCTTGCCCAAGTTTCGGTCATCTCCATTAATTAAAGTAACAAGTATATAGTTAATTATATTAACTAATAATTGTTTCCTTAATTAACCATATTAATTAAATAATTAGATTTCAATAAATCTTTTGCCATTCTCGAATGAAATATCCTTGTCCATTAAGAATAATAAAATCCTTATCATTTTTCTAATCCATCCTTAACTTAATTAATCATATTAATTGAGTTAATTATAGATTCTAATTTCATTCCATATCCAAGACCAATCTCGACTTTATGCATATATCTTTTCAAGAATATCATGTATTAATTTATTTTTCTTTGTGTGCAAGTTTTAAATCATTGTATCATGAATTTCATATTACATAAATCAATACCATATTTTATAAAAACTTAATGGGCTATATTTTAACTCAATTAAAATATAATTAATTATTAAAGCTCATTTGGACTTTAATAAATTTGCATGATGGGCTTATACTCTTACAAGCTCATGATCCATGCTCACCTTAAATTAATCTCATCATAATCCCGATCGACGATTCAATATCATCGATGTGACAATTTCAACTTGTTTGTTATTATGATGCACACTTTAATTTCGAGATCAGCAATGTCTAAATAAGCCAGGTGTACTCCTTTGACGGTCTTAACAGTCATGCTATCAAAATTTCTATAAGCTTTTATAAAGTTTATTTATAAGCTTATTAATTGATCATATCAAACTTATTTCTTATAAATTCAACTCATTGAATTTATTATCTCAACGGGAACAAGTAAACCAGTGCTTGTGTGACCCTCAATGGTTTAGGGATATAGCTAGCTGTGGGTTCACAACTCTTTGTGATTCGAAACATAATCCTTTATTCGGACTTACCCTAATTTGCCTCATTCTATGTATCAACAATTGATCATGAGAATGTTAGAAACTATTTTCTGATTAAACCCATCGAATCATGGTAAGAGCGTCTAGTAGCATCGCCCCGTGATTCCCTAGGTATCACTGATAGTGCCTGCAAGAACCAGTCGATTATGATTAACGTACAGTACGGTCTTTTCATCTCATATATCCCGATCGAATCTGCAACTATTGGTTCATCGAGGGTTGCATAAGAATTCGATAACTATGTGATGCAAATAAATAGTGGCATCGCATGTACCATTGGAGAACTCCTTTACTAATGTACATCTCATACTCTGGCCAGAGATTGCACGCACTATTATTTCATCAGATCACATAGGATATCCAGACTCGTAGGTGAGCGGTGAATTTCCCGACAACAATGCACTGGCTCCTATATGTGTCGCAATTGTACCCAACCTCGCCACCTGATGACTCTCCTGGAGCCGATAAACGAGTCAAAGCACAGCCCTAGCATATAGAGCCTCAGTGTTGTCCCGGGTCGTAAGGACTAATGGTGTACAATCATAACCACGGACTTATCATCTCGATGAATGATAACCACTTGGAAATTTCGAGGGAGGATTGTTCGATATATTCATCATATGACTACCTATCTGCATGTTTGGACATCTCTATGCCCTTACCAAGAAACGCAGTACACAACATCACAGATGCTAGTCTCGTGCTCAAGCGGCCTTTATCCTTATTTTAGACTGGCTGAATCGACTAGGAACGAATTTAGAATATGCAGTGTTTACAAATGAGTTTCAACATCGAATTACGATTCATTAGTATTAAAGCATAATCAAGGACTTTATCTATGCTGATTGCATGGGTATACAGATAAAGTAAAACGAAACCATTAAAAAGTAAATTATATTAAAATAAAGATTGTTTATTACACTTGAGTCAATAAATTCCCCAGCCAACAGTTGGATTACAGGGCATCTACTCTAACAATCTCCCACTTGCTCTAGAGCCAACAACCCATAAAATTTAATCCCATTGCTTGGCGATGCTTTTCAAAGAATGGTCCTGGCAAGGGCTTTGTAGAGGGGACTCTTTCGACTGATATGTCTCCTCTTCCTACAATCTCCCGTATGATGTGGAACTTCCTCAATACATGTTTGGATCGCTGATGAGACCTTGGTTCCTTTGCTTGCGCAACGGCACCAGTGTTTTCCCAGTACAACGGGACTGGATCAACTCTATTAGGAATAACGCCCAACTCTTGGACAAAATTCCTCATCCAAACTGCCTCTTTTGATACAGCAGATGCAGCAATGTATTCAGCTTTAGTGGTGGAATCCGCAACAGTGTCTTGCTTGGAAATTTTCAAAGAGACAGCCGCACTATTTAGCATGAATACAAAACCAAAGGTCGATTTCGAATCAACTACGTCACATTGGAAGCTAGAATCAGTGTAGCCTTTCAATTTCAATTCTCCACCCCATTAGACCATGAACAAGTTCATAGTCCTTCTTAAGTACTTAAGAATATCTTTCACGGCCTTCCAATACATTAGACTAGGGTTCTCCTGATATTTGCTTGTAACACTCATAGCGTAAGAAACATTAGGACGTGTCGATATCATACCATACATGATACTACCAATGGCTGACGCATATGAAATACGTGTCATCATATCTATCTCTTCATCAGTCTTGGGACACATTGCCTTAGATAGAGTAACACCATGACACATTGGTAAGTATCATCTCTTTGACTCTTCCATAGGAAATCTTTTCAGGATGGTATCGATATAAGTAGCTTGGGTGAGCCTCAGCATCCTCTTTGATCTATCTCTATAGATTTGTATTCCCTATACATAGGATGCTTCACCCATGTCTTTCATGGAGAATTTACTTGCTAACCATACTTTAATTGATTGCAATAATCCTACATCATTCCCAATGAGCAGGATATCATCAACATAAAGTACTAGAATGTCACTGCACACCCACTAACTTTCTTGTACACGTATGGTTCCTCGGGATTCTTAGCAAAACCAAACTCTTTGATAGTGCTATCAAATCTGATGTTCGACCTCCTTGACGCCTGCTTGAGACCATATACTTCCTACTGACGTGTATCCCTCAGGTTGAGACATATAAATTTTTTCTTTGATGTCTCCATTGAGGAATGCAGTCTTTACATCCATTTGTCATATCTCATAGTCATACCATGCTGCTATAGGCTAGTAGTATTCTAATGGACTTAAATATAACAACTGGTGAAAAAGTTTCCTCATAGTCAATTCATTGCCTTTGAGTATAACCTTTTGCAACCAGTCTTGCTTTGAAGGTCAATACCTTCCCATCCCCCCCAAGCTTTCTTTTGTAGATCCATTTACATTCTATGGGAACGATTCCCTCAGGTGGATTCACCAATGTCCAGACTTGGTTTGAATACATAAAGTCCTTTTTAGACAGCATGGCTTCAAGCCATTTGGTAGAATGCAGTATCAGATATTGCTTCTTTGAAATTCATTGGATCACATCCAACAGGCTCATCATGGCCTTTTTCATGAAGAAGTGTATATCTTGCAGGTGGTCTAATAACCCTATCAGACCTTCTAGGAGCTTGTACTTCAACTACTGGTTATTGGGGATTAGGTTCAACTTCTACAGTTGAGGGAGTATCTTGAATTTCTTCAAGTTCTATCATCTTGTCTTTTCTATCCAATAGAAATTATTTTTCAAAAAGGTGACATTTCTTGAAACGAACATTTTTGCTTCATTGGAATGATAGAAATAATATCCAACAGAATTTTTTGGATATCCTACAAGAAGCACAAAGTGGATCTACTAGTCCAATTTTTCTCCCACTGTCTGCTTCACGTAAGCAGGACATCCCCATATTCTCATGTAAGAATATTTGGGAGTTTTTCCCATCCATATCTCATATGGTATTTTATCCACAGCTTTATTATGGACATTATTCAACAACATTGCCACAATTTCAAGCGCAAAGCCCCAAAACGATTTAGCAATTCAGTGAATCCCATCATGAATCGAACCATGTCCATCAAGGTTTGATTACAACGTTCAAAAACACCATTCAATTGTGGTGTTACTGGTGGAGTCCACTGTGAGATAATCTCATTCTCTTTTAGATAACCCAAAAATTCAGCACTCAAGTATTTTCCATCTCGATCAGATCGAAGTGTCTTAATACTTCTTTCTAGATGGTTTTCTACTTCAGATCTGAATTCTTTGAACTTTTCAAATGCTTCAGATTTGTGTCTAATCAAATAGACATACTCATACCTCGAATAGTCATCGGTAAAGGTAATGAAGTAAGATTGCCCATGTTTTGTGCTAACACTTAACGAGCTACAAACGTCTGTGTGGATCAAATCCAGTAGATCATGCGCACTGTTCCACGTTTCCATTGAATGGAGTCTTTGTCATTTTTCATTTTAGACAGTAATTACAAGTAAGTAGAGAATTTATGTATGACAAGTCAAACATGCCTTCTCCCACTAGTTTATGCATTTTTCCTTGGGAAATGTGACATAGTTTAGCATGCCATATTTGTGCGGGATTTGAATCATCTTTGCTATTATACGGACACCCACATTTCCAGATATATGCACAACGTTTGATAGTACAAAAAGATAATTAATTCTAAATGAGTATTTCTTGTTTTTTCACATGAGAAAACATGTTATCATGAGCTTCCTGTACAATAGTTGATGATACCTAAAAATAATTCTAAATGATAATTTCTGATTTTTTTTGTTGGATAATGGAAGAATTCTCGACAAAAGGCACATAATGAAATTGGAATTGAGTTCATTGCTTAAAATCTATTAGATGACATAGTTGAGGTAGAATTGATCGTCACATTCCATGAATTGAATGTGAACCCTTGTTGGAACTTTACAAGAACAAAACTTGTTATTTTGTGTTACTAATGTTTTAACTTAGTGTGCAGAAGCTAGAATCAGTTACGAGTTGTTTACATCGCAAACTGAAGATCCAACTGATCGCACAAACCAAATCAGGTGAACTGCTACGTCAAATGATTAGTTCAGCTAATTGTCCAGTTGATAGGTGGTTCAGCAGGAGAACCTCATAAGCCCGGCCAGCCGAATGAGTGTTCAACTTATGAAGAAACCCAGTTGATCAGTTCAACTGAACGAGAGTGAAATCAGTTCAACTGACTAGTCAACTGATTTCACCAGCCCAACTGAAGATCAGTTCAACTGACTAGTTCGGAGCGTCAGTTAATAATCTTTCAGTTTTAAATGAAGACAAACTCATTCAGTGGATTCCATGTATGCACAAAGTGACAAAGCAGTTGTCCAGTCAAAGGGCAATAATGAACGTTGCATCAGAGCATTAAAGACAAATATTTCAGAAGGATAGTCAAAAATTCGAGACACAAAGTCCAAGGAACGAATTCAAAATGCAACAGACATAATTATTGAGTTTCACTGTACGATCAGTTTTCCCGCCTATAAATAGAAGATCAGTGAAGACTCGAAATAGTAAAAAAAACCATACAACACTAGAGAGAGTGTGGTAAAACAAAAGAATGGCACGCATATCGCGTATCAGCTTACAAGGAAGCAACCACCTAGTTGAGGGAACACTCAAAAGTTATATCAGCTTAAATTATAAGCTCACTTCCATTAGTGTGTGAGAACACCTTTCTGGTGAATTCATTGTCCAGTTCTCACATATAAACACACCACCACCACTCAAATACATTCTTGCACAAAGACATTAAACTTGTGTATGTAGTCTTTGACACAAAGACGTTAAAGAAGTGTGGCTAGAAGTTGTCTTCAGTCTAGACTAGGAGTTCAGTTAGGCAGTGGATAAGTCCTAAGTTGGGTGGGTTTGTACAAGTAGATGTATAAATCAAAGTCTTCTAATGGATCCTACCCGAGGTGGTAGAAGGTGTGACTAGGAGCAGTTGAAGTCTCCGAACATCCGTAAACATATCTTGTGTATTTAACTGATTAACTGCTGTTTTCAAACTGTCTTGATCAGTTAGAGCATCCGTCAATTCAGTTTTTACCATAACTGAACTGATATTAGCGACAACTGATCCTCTGCTTTTCAGTTATTCAGTTTTACTTAAGTTAAAATGTTTTCTAATTTAACAGTCTTCTTCACGAAGGATTACTTCGAGTTTCTTCTGCTTGGTTTTTAACCAAACTCGATTTAATTCATCGGTTTTAACATTCTTAGAACACGAGCTATTGCATCTCATTGGAGAATATTTTGTTTGAAATGCCTTCAAAGGCACCAGCACACATTCTTTCAACCCTAATATTCATGGTAGTTTCCAAGCTTGTGGGAGTATAGGCATAATTATTTTTTATTTTAGTATTTTTTTATTGCATGACTTTTTATTTTATAATTTTTTTTGTATGTATTTCATTGTTGGAGGTATAAAATATAAATAAAGGAAAAATTTTAAGCGGAATATCATATCTTCTCTCCTTCAAATATTGACATTTTACGATGAAATAGACAAACCCTTTGTTTGTTCCTTACACGACATAGGAAAAACTTTTGATGCATTAAAATTTCATTATACGGACACCCATGTTCATAGATACATGTATAATGCTTGATGGTACAAAAATGTAATTCTAACGGAGAATTTCTTGTTTTTTCCCATTATTAACGGATTCTCCTGAGCTTTCTGCACAATGTCTGATGATACAACAAGATAATTTTAAAAGAGAATTTCTTGGTTTTTTTAGTGAGGAAAAAAGTTATTCATAGCTTCTATCACGAATATGCATTTCAGCAAGAGGAAAGAAGGTTGTAGTCATTGGCCAAAGTAACATAGTTGACTTACTGGATGCATGTATATGATTAAAACATAAGTTCTTTTAAGGCCAACTTATTTAAAAATACCCCTATACTTACTCAACTTTCTTTTCACTCTCCTTTCCTTCAAATCTTTGTTTTTACTCCCTCATTTTCTAAAATTCCCCATAATACCCTTACCTTCATTTGTTCGTACGTGGCATTGTTAAACCCATCGAGCTTGTTCTTAAAGGCACATAGCCCCAATACATACAGCTACGCAAAGTTTTCAGTCTATATATCATTCTCAAATGATTGATTTTTTCTTATTTTTATAAATGGCCCATCATGCTTCCGTAAAATAAATTGAACTGTTTTACCTTTTTGACCAGAATTCCGTTGGGTTATATCCAACGAATTTTATAGACTGCTCCTCACAGCCTAACCACACAGTCACAACATACGGTTCCTGACGCAGATTCCTTCAACATTACTTAGCACAATCCTGTTTCGTTTCCTACCTCAGGGTGTATAGTAAAGTAATTCAATTTGAAACTAATACATGAGATGGGCAAAAGCCTTGGTTCTTTTATTCAAACATACAAACTATTATTACATAGTAATCTCCTATAGAGGAGGAGAAACTTCTTTAGCTACTTATAATAGCCGAATATAAAACACGCATAAACTTGAAAGAGAGTATTACAACTTATTTGAAAGAAAATGAAGAGGTTGAGTGATGCATTCATCTTCCTTCTGCCTTCTTATTTATAGAAGCCCTTGGCGGATTTGTTTTCGGACTTCAAAATCTTTCTTTAATGTCTTCCAGCTGTGGTTGGCATTATTTCTTGAGTGGGTTGAGTTGATGGTTGAGTGGTCCCTTCACTTTTCTTGAGTTGTCTCCTTCCTAGATTATTAATCTAGAAACAGCTTTTTCATCTGATTTTTTCTCATGGCATAGATAGAAGATATGAATTTGGATCATATCAGCTGAGATTTCATTACCAGCTTCTTTCAGCAGTTTGTATAGATCTTTGAAAATCACCAGCTGCTTTCTTGTTGCCTTAATTCGTCTTTTGGAGACCTTCAGATATGTATAATACATTTTTTTCAGGTTCCAAATTTCGGTTTAATTCTTGTGTGAATTTCTTGTTCCCATTAACTTTTTTATTTATAGTTGTTTGGGTTCAAGTTCTCTTGGTCCTTTAGTGAGTTTATCACATGCCCAATAAGTCTTTTACCTTTTGTTATCCCCAAGAAAAGTGATGGTAGTCACATGTTCACTTATTTATGTTGAGCAATCTTAAACTTTTGATGTCCCCGAGAAAAACGTGATCGTGATCTTTCACCACTTGGTCCTGTCTCAGCAAGATGCTTTTTGTCTGACCGAGGTCTGAAACCCTTGCCAAATTCTGGATTCTTTTGATTTGGACATTCTGGGCAGATATTCTCTGATCATCTTCCCACATGAGCCATATTACGGAATTTCCGACGATTTTCTTTACTCCCCGGAAGCTTGCTATTCAATAGAAGATTTCTTTTTTTTCGAATAAATCTTCTGCAAAACTTGTTGTTTTTCCTGTCATAGTATTTAACATGAATGATCCATTTAGAGAATTATGATAAAACTTAAATGAAAACTTGACTTTGTCCATCTCAGTAAGACATTCCCATAAACCACATGCTCTTCTGGTGGAAATGTCGTCTTCATTTATTGAAGCATCAAGGGGTTTTCTTCTGACGGAGGGTCCTTGATAGCATCATAGGTAATCCTGGAATTTCTGAGAAGCTGGGTGAGGTAGTATAAACTGAGGCCAGGGCCCCGAATTCATACCAAGCTTTAACTTCCTTTGGATATGAATTTGGTTTCATCCATACATGAGGATATTTTCCTGAGACCTCAACCCTTCTTATGGCGGGGTTAATACATACTCTTGTTTTCAATTTCTCCTCACATTTTTTGATAAACCTGAAATAGAGAAACTGTAACTTCATTAGCATCAACCTTAGATTTTCCTTTATCTGTATAAGGTCTAAGGTTGATCTTTCCCTCTTCGATCCCCGAGGTGCAAGGGTTGACTTGAGGAATCGAGATAAGGATCTGGAGTCTCAATTTTTGTTCTATTCGACTCATCTAGAGGTGATCCCGACTTAACAATTGTTCTAGGGGTATTTGAATCCCCTGCTCCAGGTATAGAGTCATGTACTCGAAAACTCTCCATTTGTGAAACCAATGGCTTCTCAATGCCTTGGAGGAGAGGCCTTTGTATTACAGACCATAGCTGAGTATAAGCCTGTAAGCATCCTGTGATTCGATCAGAAATAATTCTCTTATCGGCTTGTTGTAGTCTTCCCGCAACTTCTACATTTCAGGCCAGCTTGTTGAACTCGTTTTGAAACATTTCAAGGTGTTCCCTCAAATGCCTATGCATTTTTATGATGGCGTCAACATCACGCTGTCCATCTTTTAGTTAAAAAATCTGCAATAATATTTTCATAAGATTTAATTATCACAGTATCGAAAATATAATTTTGACACAACGCTTGCAATCTTAATAGTCTAGCCCTCTCAGGTTTAGATTTTATCATATTCCTCAAGAAAGCCTTTACATATGTATTATCAACTTTTAAAGTAAATTTTTTTGTAAGTAAAAATAATGGTAATTTTTCAAAAGCCTTTTTTAGTGCAAAAAATTATTTTTCGTTGATGTGCCATCTTATGGCTTCTGCATCTTAGAAGAGTCCATTGCAATATCTGCATGGCTGTTCTCCTTCTTGTGTGAACTTTGTTAAAACTGCTGTCCACCAATGATCACTGACATCCGCATAAAATACCAAATCATCTTCATCATGAGGAATAGCCATTTTCCGAAGATTTTTACAAATCTCCTTTAGTTGACTAAGTCCTTGGGTGTGTTCTAGAAACGTCTGCTTATTCATTTTCTTAAAAAGTACTAGAAATTTTTTTAAAAAAAACCCTCAAACTTTCGGCCTATACATATACATATACATAAAAATACTTTTGCACCATTTTAAAATAAACAATCCATCTAGTATTAGAAAATCCATAGGGAATAGTCAAAACCAGAAATCGTAAAACGTTTTACCAAACCTAAAAAGTAATAAATGTTGAAAAGTGTAGCCCATACTAAACCTCTCAAAAATCTCTCAAAATCATAAATAAAATGTCGTAAAAATCTTTAATGTAAAATCATAAACTTATGCGGAAAATAGAAGGGCTGGTCCTCGTGTTATGTGCACCGACAGTCCAACAAAGTCACCCATCAAGACCACCAATGTCATAATTATTAATATCACCTGCATCATAAACACCTAGTGAGTCTAAAGACTCAACACATCATATCCTTGATAACAAGTAATACGTAATACAGTTAACATACAACAGTGAAAAATACTTGTACTTAAAATATCATTTTCATAATAATGCATAAACTTTAACTTTAAACATTTTCATAAACATAATCATATAAACATATCCATATTCATATCCATATCCATATTCGTATCCATATTCATATTCATATTCGTGTTCATATCCATATTCATATTCATATTCATGTTCGTGTTTGTTGAATTCAGATCGTAATTGTGACTCGTATTCTTAATTGTATTGGGCGATGAATCCATCTAGAGAAAACCACATTACTGAGCGGCGGGGGACACCAGCGACACTCTCATCGGTCAACTGGGCCCTGGCCAACGTATTAACATATTCGTATTCGTATTCGTATTCGTATCCGTATCCAAGGAAACACGATCGTCGGGCTCCCACTAGGACCATAACCCTCACGATATTTCCAACATGTTTAGTCACAATCCGTTCACATCCTTCAACATTTCGTATTTTAATCACTTAATAAAAACATGCATATAATATCATTTTATTTTGAAACCAAGCATGCAACATATCTTTTAAATGTCCAATTTAAACTTTAATAATTCATGAACATTTAAAAATCATATTTCATCGTATAAAATTTCATAAACATGTGAAATAATCATATTATCATATAAAACATGAATTAGAGCACTGCCATGACGTTTACTAATTTTTGGTGTAAAAAGATCGTTTTACCCCTGGACGTGACATTTTTTGTTTTTGACTTTTTCTTGATTTCTTTGAATCTAACATGTCCCAAATAATTATTTAAGTCTAAATTAAAATTCCCATAATTTTATTTAGCATAAAAACTTGGCTTTTTAATTAATTCATAATTAGTCGTTTCGAAGGCGTTTTAATCCGAAAGTACCCAAACTTTAATATAAAATTCCTAAATTCTAAACTTAGTCTTTTTATATTATTTTAACCCTTGTGAACCATGACTCGATCCCCGTGAGCCGTTTTTTTCAATTTATTAAAGTTTCGAAAACCCTATCTTGACCCTAATTGGTTAACACCAAGCCATCTTTCGATTTTTTCGAGCCGCCCTCGAACCATAGCAAACCAGACCCTGACCAACATCCTTAGACACCCTACTGGACCTTAGGAACCCACGGAAACCACCCCTAGCCCCAAAGCCAAACCATAACTTCTTGTACCTGAACTGGCCGAGAATCCCTTATGGACAAGGACTCTTGTTCTAGCTTCCAGGACCCTACCAGCGAGCCCAACCCCCGAACCAACCTGTTGTGCACTCACTTATGATCCTAAGGACTCACTCAAACCCAGCCTTTGAACCCAGGCCGAGCCCCACATCCCCTGCAAACGTTGAACCCTGCGCACTTCGACAGTTCTCGGGTAGGAGTCCTTGTCAACAAGGACTCCTCCCAGCCCACTTGTTTCGACTCCTAGCAAGGCTAAGACTCAAACCTTGACACCCTCACGTCCTTGGCTAGCCCTGGAACCAAGCCAAGATCAAGCCTAGCCGTGGAGTACAAAATCCGAACCCCATACTTCCCATGACAGCATGTTGTTTTCCAATTATTTCAGATTCGTGTGTGATGTTTAGGTGGTGTTTTAGGAGTCTAAATTCATGTAAAACAATTCTTGATCAATACCTATATCATGGCAGCCCTCAAACAAAACAAACACATGGATTTTGAAGGAAAATTCATGCAAAAAGGTTGACATATGCCATCCATACGAAAATAATTCAAGGTTTTCCTTGTTTTCCAAACTTTTCATGCATAAAAATATAATATGGTGTGATGATGTTTTGAAGGAAAGAATAGGCGTGCCTTTGCGTAATTAACGCACGAAAAACCGTTGATGATTTGCGAAGAACGGACAAGAACCTTGGCTTGAATTCTCCTTGAGCTTTTTCCGAAAAGTTCTTCTAATTTGTTGTTGTGTGTGTGTGTTCGTGTCTTGAAGTGTGAAATTTCAGAAAGTGGGCGTGTGAAGTGTAGGGTTTTGGGGAGGGTTTAACATATTTAAATACTAATTAATCACTAACAAGGCTTTAGGCCTATTAAGCCAATAATTTAGGCCCATTAGTCTTAATTAGGATTTAATTAAAATATTAAAATTGTTTTAGTAAAGTTAAGTTTGTGAATTTAATAGCCAGGTTGCCAAAAAGTTCGTATTTTTGTTGAAAAACAAACACCGATAAAATTTACGTCTCAGCATATAAAATCACCTCAAAACTCCTTATTTTAAAAAATATGAAAAACCAACACCAATATTTTAAATAATTAAAACAATTATTTAATAAAAACATTTTACGTTTTTCAGCCCTCGGTCTCCGTTCTTCGATCGCAACTTAAATAATCCTTAAAAATAAAGTTTTATGCATAATGACAATTAAATCATATTTAACATATAGTCATGCTTGACACATAATAAATTTAAGCAATTAAATCAATTAATGACTTATTTTCATATTTCTTAGATTTGCATGCAGTTGGATTACGTCGTCTTAATTTTGGACCTTATAATTCCCCCCCCCCCCTAAATAGAATTTCGTCCTTGAAATTAGAACTTACCGAGTAATTCGGGATAACGACTCTTCAAGTCCCTCTCAGTTTCCCAAGTAGCTTCTTCTTCCGAGTGATTCAGCCACTTGACTTTGACCATTGAAATGACTTTATTTCGCAATCTTCTTTCTTGCCTTGCCAAGATTTGGACAGGTCTTTCTTCACAGGTCATATTTGGAGTTAATTGAAGAGGTTCATAATCTAGTACATGTGACGGATTCGACATGTACTTCCGCAGCATTGAAATATGGAACACGTTGTGAACTCCTGAAAGCGCTTGTGGCAATGCCACTCTATAAGCTAGTGTCCTAATTCTCTCGAAAATCTCGAATGGACCAATAAATCTTGGACTAAGTTTGCCTTTCTTGCCAAAACGCATAACACCCTCCATAGGTGCTATTTTCACAAATACATGGTCGCCCACTGCAAACTCTAAGTCCATTCGTCTTTTGTCCGCATAACTCTTTTGTCGGCTTTGCGCAGTCTTCATTCTCTCACGAATTTTGACTATAAGCTCGATAGTCTCTTCAATCACATCCGGACCAAACTCTCTTCTTTCACCAACCTCGTCCCAATGAATAGGAGATCTACATTTTCTTCCATAAAATGCCTCAAAAGGAGCCATCCCGATTGATGATTGATAGCTATTATTGTAGGTGAACTCCACTAGAGGTAATTTCGGTTCCCAACTGCCTTGGAAATCAATAACACATGCTCGCAGTAGATCTTCCAAAATCTGTATAACTCTTTCGGACTGACCATCGGTTTGAGGATGGTATGCTGTACTGAATAACAACTTGATCCACATCGCTGCATGCAGACATTTCCAAAAAGATGACGTGAATCTCGGATCTCTGTCAGAAACAATAGATACAGGAATCCCATGAAGACGGACTATCTCTCGAATATATAAGTCGGCGTACTGAGTCATGGTGAAAGTCGTCTTAATAGGTAGAAATGCGCTGATTTCGTAAGACGATCAACTATCACCCATATAGCATTTAATCCCTTAACAGTCTTTGGCAATCCCACAACAAAGTCCATAGTGATATTTTCCCATTTCCACTCGGGAATAGGGAGTGGCTTCAATTTCCCTGCTGGTCTTTAGTGTTTTGCTTTAACTTTCTGGCAAGTCAAACACTCGGATACAAAACTCAAAATGTCCCTCTTCATGCCTGGCCACCAATATAACAACTGCAAATCCTTGTACATCTTCGTACTTCTCGGATGAATGGAGTATGGTGTGTCATGAGCTTCCTTCATATTGATATCTCTAAAAGAATCATCACTAGGAACCCATAACCGATCTCGATAATGAACCTATACCATCCACCTCTGAATATAAGTTCCGACCCTTGGCTTTATATCTAGCTCTCCACTTTTACAACTGCTCATCAGTGGACTGCTCATCACGAATTTTGTCTCTCAAAGTCGACTGTACTGATAATGTGGCAAGATTAGGGGCCTTGCCCCTAGCATAGACTGTAAGCTCAAACCGCTGTATATCGGACTGCAACGGTCTTTGGAGTGATAATTGTGTGATAACTGCTGCTTTTCTACTCAATGCGTCTACCACAACATTAGCTTTCCCCGGATGGTAGCTAATCTCACAGTCGTAGTCCTTTACTAACTCAAGCCATCTGCGCTGTCTCATATTCAATTCCTTTTGGGTGAAGAAGTATTTCAAACTTTTATGGTCGGTGAATATTTTGCACTTCTCCCCATAAAGGTAATGTCTCCATATTTTCAAAGCAAAAACTACTGCTACAAGCTCAAGATCATGAGTATGGTAGTTCTTCTCGTGAATTTTCAGCTGCCTCGACACATAGGCGATAACTCGGTCATTTTGCATCAGAACTGCGCCCAAACCAAGTTTAGAAGCGTCGGTATAAAGAACATACTCCCCTTGCCCCGATGGCATAGATAACAATGGCGCTGAAATCAAAGCTTGCTTCAACTTATCAAAACTGTCTTGACACTTGGATCCCCAAATAAAATTTGCATTCTTCTTAGTCAAGGATGTCAAAGGTACTGCAATAGATGAGAATCTCTTGATAAATTTGCTGTAATAGCCCGCTAATCCCAAGAAACTGTGAATCTCGGTAACGCTCTTCGGTACTGGCCACTCTTTGACTGCCTCAACTTTACTTGGATCAACTTCCACTCTACTACTACAAATGATGTGGCCTAGGAACGCCCCTCTATCAAGCCAAAACTCGCACTTACTGAATTTTGCATATAGCTTCCTATCTTGCAGAACTTGCAGTGCTGTCCTCAAATGACGATTATGCTCCTCTTTATTCTTTGAATATATCAAAATATCATCAATGAAGACTATAATAAATTGATCCAGGTACGGCTGAAATACGCTATTCATGAAATCAATGAAGATCGCTGGCGCATTGGTCAACCCGAATGGCATGACCATAAACTCATAGTACCCATATCTAGTATAAAATGCCGTTTTGTGAACATCTGACTTCTTTTACTTTCAATTGATGGTATCCCGGAACGCAAATCAATCTTAGAAAATATCGATGCTCCTAGCAACTAATCAAACAAATCTTCAATTCTTGGCAGTTGATACTTATTCTTGATAGTGACCCTATTAAGCTCTCGATAATCAATGCAAAGACGTATACTACCATCTTTCTTTTTCACAAATAAAATCGGTGCATCCCATGAAGAAAAACTAGGGTGAATAAAACCCTTGTCTAGCAATTCTTGAATTTGATCTTTTAATTCTTTCATTTCAGCAGGTACTAGACGATAAGGCGCTTTAGATATAGGAACTGTGCCCGGCATCAAATCAATAGAGAATTCCACTTCACGATCGGGCGGATTGCCAGAAATGTCCTCGGGAAAGACGCTAGGAAAATCTCTAACAATATCGACATCCTCCAATTTCTGACTGATAGGAGCATGTGTGGTAGTTACACATGCTAGAAAAGCTTGGCATCCATGCTTAATAAGTTTCCTCGCACATAGACAAGAGATAATGTGCGGCATTTGCTTGTTCCTCGCCGCCTCGAAGACAAAAGATTTACCACTGGGTGGTCTAATAGATGCCGATCAGCTGACGAAAATCAATCGAAACTCCATTCGCTGATAACCAATCCATCCCAAGTATAATATCAAATTCGGGCATAGGAAGCACAATAAGGTCTGTCCGAACCACATCTTTGCACAAACGAAGCTCTAGATTCTTGACAATTTTAGACGTGAGCATTAGATCACCGGAAGGAAATAGTAACTTTGAAACCCAAACCCATATCTTGAGGAATAATATTCAGTCTTTTGGTGAAGGTTTCGTATATGAAAGAATGTGTAGCCCCTGAATCTAGTCATGCATAGGTAGCTACTCTTTCAATGATAATCCTTCCTGGGGCGAAAATGTCTTTTAAATCTTTTCATGTTGAAGCTTAAGGATTTGCTATTATTAATTTCCCAAATTTATATGAAGATTGCGTGTTGAACTTAAACATTTCTTGAAAAAATTCATTGTAGTCCTTCAATTTTCCAAATTTCGCATTCTAGTCCCCAAATTTTTGAATTATTGCAAATAAATGCTTATATTTTCGGAAATTCTTAATTTGACCCCTTAAGTTTCGAAAATTGGATTTGTGGCCCTTAAGAATTCGACAATCCCATTTAGATCCCATATCCCTTGGTTAATTGCATTTCGGTCCCTCGATTATCGAGGAATTCATTTTAGACCCCTAAAATTTCGAAACTCCAATCAATCCAATATTCATGATTTTTCTTTAATTTGGCCCTAAAACTTTTCATTGGAAAAATCTCATCCTTCACAAAAATTAAGGCACAAAATACATAGCATTTTCTATGGTTTCTAAAATCATATCTTAAATTCCAACTGAGGTAGAACATACAACCTAATTTCCACTAGGTTAAATCTTGTTCCCAATTCCATTCTAATAACCAATTTAACTATTTCATGCAATAAAGGCAATATAAAAACATTAAATGACTAGGTTACCTGTGATAAGCGTAGTGTCTGCCTCTTCAGCTTCCTCTACATTCATAGCATAAGCTCGCCCAACGGTAGGTGCATTCTTCTTCGGGCAATCAATAGTTTTGTGCCCTTCTTCCTTGCATATGAAGCACTTAGTAGTAACCCACACACATGGTCCATAGTGTAGACGATTGCACTTCTTGCATGGTTGTCCTTCCGCAGGTTTTGGTGCTGCAGGCGATGGCTTCGGCTGTCCTTACTTCTTGACTTGACCTTGGGGCTTTTGAGGCCCTTGAGGTATAGGAGGACCCGTGTACGGCTTTTTTTAGGCTGATTATTATTCTGATGTTGTTGCCTCTTACGTTGTAACTCAAAGTCAATGTCTTTCAAGGATTGCTCAGACTAGTATGCATAAGTAATGGCAGTAGCATAATCCACAGGACGCATCATCATAACATTATTCCGTATGGTAGGTCGTAGACCATCCATAAAGTGTCTAAGCTTTTCTTCCGCATCCCTGGCAATAAGGGGTACAAAGTGACAATCCCTATCAAACTTCTTCACGAATTCGACAACAGTAGCGTCTCCCTGACGGAGAGTCATAAATTCCCTCTTTAGTCGACCTCTGACATCAGCAGTAAAATATTTCTCATAGAATTTTGTCTTGAATTGAGCCCAAGTGAGTGTAGCAAGGTCAACACCATGCTCGGCTCCTTCCCACCATAAAGAAGCGTCGTCCCTAAACAGATAAGTGGTACACCTCACACCGTCAGCATCTCCCATGTCCAGATAGCGAAAGTGTACCTCAACTGAACGAATCCAACCCTCAGCAGCAAAAGGATCTGTAGTGCCAGAAAATTCCTTCGGCCCTAGCCTCCGGAACTGATCATATATATCATGTTGTGGCCTAGGTGGCTGCGGTAACTCATGGTGCTGCATCTGCTGTAACTGCTGTTGTAACTGTTGCTGCTGTAATTGCTGTTGATGTATCTGTTGCTCGAAGAGACAAGCCATCCCCTCTAATACACGAGTAGCAGGATCCCCTGGAGGAGAGGGTGGTGGTGCATTCCCTCGACGGTTCAAACTATTATCGGTTTGATTTTCAATAACGGGGGCACGTCTAGGAGGCATTTATCTAAACTTTTTCCAAATTCTAACGTAACCAACATGCACTTAAATCTAAGTTTTCTAACCATATGACATATCCTTAATCATTTAGCAATTTAAGTATGCAAAGCATAAATACTCAAAAAGCTAGTAAACATGTAACGTAAACATATTATTCATGTCATCATGCAGATAACAACATATTAAATCATATAAAGCATGTAAAACTTACAAATTTGAGGCTTGATGACTGATCTTTCCGGCGCTGATGGTGGCACAAGCCTTCACAGGACCTTTGCTCTGATACCAACTGAAACGTCTGCTTATTCGTTTTCTTAAAAAGTACTAGAAATTTTTTTTTTTAAACCCTCAAACTTTCGGCCTTTACATATACATAAAAATACTTTTGCACCATTTTAAAGTAAACCATCCATCTAGTATTTGAAAATACAAATGGAATAGTCAAAACCAGAAATCGTAAAACGTTTTACCAAACCTAAAAATTAATAAATGTTGAAAAGTGTAGCCCATACTAAACCTCTCAAAAATCTCTCAAAAGCATAAATAAAATGTCGTAGAAATCTTTAATGTAAAATCATAAACTTAAATGCGAAAAATAGAAGCGCTGGTCCTCGGGTTATGTGCACCGACAGTCCAACAAAGTCACCCATCAAGACCTCCAATGTCATAATTATTAATATCACCTGCATCATACACACCTAGTGAGTGTAAAGACTCAACACATCATATCCTTGATAACAAGTAATACGTAATACAGTTAACATACAACAGTGAAAAATACTTGTACTTAAAATATCATTTTCATAATAATGCATAAACTTTAACTTTAAACATTTTCATAAACATAATCATATAAACATATCCATATTCATATCCATATCCATATTCGTATCCATATTCATATTCATATTCGTGTTCGTATCCATATTCATATTCATATTCATGTTCGTGTTTGTTGAATTCAGATCGTGATTGTGACTCGTATTCTTAATCGTATTGGGCGATGGATCCATCTAGAGAAAACCACAGTACTGAGCGGCGGAGGACACCAGCGACACTCTCACCAGTCAACTGGGCCCTGGCCAACGTATTAACATATTCGTATTCGTATTCGTATTCGTATCCGTATCTAAGGAAACACGATCGTCGGGCTCCCACTGGAACCATAACCATCACGATATTTCCGACATATTTAGTCACAATCCCTTCACGTCCTTCAACATTTCGTATTTTCATCACTTAATAAAAACATGCATATAATATCATTTTATTTTGAAACCAATCATGCAACATATCTTTTAAATGTCCAATTTAAACCTTAATAATTCATGAACATTTAAAAATCATATTTCATAGTATAAAATTTCATAAACATGTGAAATAATCATATTAGCATATAAAACAGGAATTAGAGCACTGCCATGACGTTTACTAATTTTTGGTGTAAAAATACAGTTTTACCCCTGGACGTGACATTTTTCGTTTTTGACTTTTTCTTGATTTATTTGACTCTAACATGTCCCAAATAATTATTTAAGCCTAAATTAAAATTCCTATAATTTTATTTAGCTTAAAAACTTGGCTTTTTAATTAATTCGTAATTAGTCGTTTCGAAGGCATTTTAATTCCGAAAAATCCCAAACTTTAATATAAAATTCCTAAATTCTAAACTTAGTCTTTTTATATTATTTTAGCCTTTTTGAACCACGACTCGACCCCCGTGAGCCATTTTTTCAATTTATTAAAGTTTCGAAAACACTATCTTGACCCTAATTGGTTAACACCAAGCCATCTTTCGATTTTCTCGAGCCGCCCTCGAACCATAGTGAACCAGACCCTGACCAACATCCTTAGACACCCTACTGGACCTTAGGAACCCACGGAAACCACCCCTAGCCCCAAAGCCAAACCATAACTTCTTGTACCTGAACTGGCCGAGAGAATCCCTTATGGACAAAGACTCTTGTTCTAGTTTCAGGACCCTACCAGCGAGCCCAACCCCCGAACCAACCTGTTGTGCACTCATTTATGACCCTAAGGACTCACTCAAACCCAGCCTTTGAACCTACGCCGAGCCCCACATCCCCTGCAAACGTTGAACCCTGCGCACTTCGACAGTTCTCGGGTAGAAGTCCTTGTCAACAAGGACTCCTCCCAGCCCACTTGTTTCGACTCCTAGCAAGGCTAAGACCCAAACCTTGACACCCTCACGTCCTTGGCTAGCCCTGGAACCAAGCCAAGATCAAGCCTAGCCGTGGAGTACAAAATCCGAACCCCATACTTCCCATGACAGCATATTGTTTTCCAATTATTTCAGATTAGTGTGTGATGTTTAGGTGGTGTTTTAGGAGTCTAAATTCATGTAAAACAATTCTTGATCAATACCTATATCATGGCAGCCCTCAAACAAAACAAACACATGGATTTTGAAGGAAAATTCATGCAAAAAGGTTGACATATGCCATCCATACGAAAATAATTCAAGGTTTTCCATGTTTTCCAAACTTTTCATGCATAAAAATATAATATGGTGTGATAATGTTTTGAAGGAAAGAATACACGTGTCTTTGCGTAATTAACGCACGAAAAACCATTCACGATTTGCGAAGAATGGACAAGAACCTTGGCTTGAATTCCCCTTGAGCTTTTTCCGAAAATTTCTTCTAATTTGTTGTGTGTGTGTGTTCGTGTCTTGAAGTGTGAAATTTCAGAAAGTAGGCGTGTGAAGTGTAGTGTTTAGGGGAGGGTTAAACATATTTAAATACTAATTAATCACTAACAAGGCTTTAGGCCTATTAAGCCAATAATTTAGGCCCATTAGTCTTAATTAGGATTTAATTAAAATATTAAAATTGTTTTAGTAAAGTTAAGTTTGTGAATTTAATAGCCGGGTTGCCAAAAAGTTCGTATTTTTGTTGAAAAACCAACACCGATAAAATTTACGTTCCGGCGTATAAAATCACCTCAAAACTCCTTATTTTCAAAAATATGAAAAACCAACACCCATATTTTAAATAATTAAAACAATTATTTAATAAAAACATTTTACGATTTTCAGCCCTCGGTCTCTGTTCTTCGATCGCAACTAATCGATTTCTATTCCGAGGAATTCAATCTTTCTTGTGACAATGACTGATTTCTTTTCTGATAGAACAAGTCCTTCTTTTTTACAAACATTAGAGAAAATCTCTAAATGTTTAATATGTTCTTCTATATTTTTAGATGCGATCAATACATCATCAATATAGAAAAACATTAAATTTGAATAATCTTTAAATAGATTATCCATTTTGTTTTGAAATATCTGATGTGAATTAGTCAATCTGATTAATAATACTTCCCAGATATTGGTGTGAAGAAAGCTGTGAATTTCTTACTTTCTTCCTGCATTCGAATCTAATAAAAACAAGACTCACAATAAAATTTAGAGAATATCTTTGCGTTGCGTATACAACTAATTACATGTTCTCTACTAGTTATAAAGTACCCATCAAACTCCAAAATCTTATTAATTTCTTGGTGATTAATAACTAGTCTGTGTTTGTTCCTTTTTGTTTCCCCATGATTTCTTACAAGAAATCCCGGGCTGCTGTATGGTGAAATTCCTGCTTTGATTAAACCGAGGTCCAAATGTTCCTTGATTATAATCTGCATATCCTTTGATGAATTATATTCATTGAGATCGGTTTGCATCGGACAAATTTGTACTCTTTTTCTTCCTTAATTATAAGGCAGGATTTGAGTTGATTTTTATCCCACCATCCCAAAGGATCTTCATTGTATTTTTCTTTGATAATTTTCTTGACATCTTCTAATGATACCTTGGATTCAAACTCTACTTCATTCTTATGTAGATCTATCTTGAGGTATTCTATTTCTTCTAGTTGGAGTTGTTTATCTGCTCTTAATTGGAGCATTGTTTCTCCAAACCGCTAGATCCTTCATTTTTGGGTTTAGAAGTTTTCCTTCATCACTACGCTTGCTGCGAAATTGAATTGACAATTTTCGATAAAATGCTTCTCTTAATCGCTGAACGATGATTTTGTGATCACAAACCGTTGTGAACACTAATCTTCGAGTTTCATTTTATCGAGTATATGATTTAAACATTTGTAGGAAATTATTTATTAACAGAATGTCCAGCTCCTGTATCATGAAATAAATTGGTGGTGGTTTTACCTTGTACCAAGGTGTTTGTCCAGCTCCGCCAATTATAATTTCAGTCATCTTAATCCCTTTACATAAGAATAAGATTCTTCTGGAAAAATCTCTTCCAGCAATCTTTGGTAATTCTTCTTCCAAATTATTTGGAAAAACTCCCTTTTTTGTTAAGCAAATTCCAGAACCTGAATCAATAAAAGCGGCAAAGTATTCTACTTTATATTTTTCGTATAACATCTATACTGGAATGTATATCAAGAATGGGCTTGTTGTAACGTACCGTACTTTTACTACTTAAAATTTGCGGAAAAATTAAATTTTTTCTTGAATACGAAAAATAAAATCAATACGGTCGTCACTACATCATCCATTCATCAATATAAAAATCTTGTTTAAGGAAAAGCTTGCTCAGAACATCTCGCATCCAAACATAAAATCAGAGTATCAATATTTTCGTGCTTAAAATCTTAAATATAGTGTGGGCGGTCCTCGGGTCTAGCCTTCTGTTCAGTCCAAGCCGGCTCCTTGGTCCCCACCCCTCCTCTCATCATGATCATCCTCCTCACCTGCATCGATCAAGTCTAGTGAGTCTAAAGACTCAACACGTATAAACTGAGAATAGCAAGTATTACATAATAAAATCGCATGCAACTTTAAAATAGAACGTACATACTTGAAGCTTGGATTTGAAATGAGCTTGAACTTGCATACATACATAGACGTGCCATAATTTAAAAGCTTTCATAAACATGCTTGCATACTTGATCATACTTAAACTTACATGACTTCATTTTGCGTAGAGGATGTTTCCAAGCAAGTGACCCATACATAATAAACGCCTTATCAGACAAACCACAGTACTGGGCTGACAGGGACGTATCCACTGCCACATACATGAGATCCCCGTTCATAATTTAACGGGGTGGAGAGGTCCTCAGCCACGTTCACCGACTTCCAAACCCATTCATAATTTGGTCACAAGACAATTAGCATACCTCAAAAACTTAAAATATTTTCTTGCACGTCAACATACTTACGTGGCGTTGAGGGATTCATTGGACTTCGATCGGGGTCGTCGCTGCACAACTAATCATGAATTGACATGCTTATCTTGCGTAACTTGGACGTAAATTTCATACCTACTTACGAGCTCAATCAATTCCTTAGGACGTTCTAAAATTCCCATGACTCGACTTTGTAAATCATTGTACTAAACCTTGACCTCTAACCTCAAAGCATACTATAAATTTTCCCCAAAATATGAAGGACACAGACCCCGTGCTCCCATCCGTGTAGGCTCGGGTAAGGAGGACTCGAAGAGAAGGGTGGACACGGACCCCGTGTTAGGGTCCGTCTGAGGGTCCGTCTGAGGGTCCGTCTAGACTCTGTAAAGAGACACCGAAAAGAACAAAGGCACTGACCCCGTGCCCTGGTCCGTGTAGGGGTCCGTATCGGCACGCAAAAATGAAATTTATGAGGTAACACAGGCACGGACCCCGTGTCAGGATCCGTGTATGGGTCCGTGTGGCCTCGATTTTTCTGAACCTGCGAGGAAAACTTACACAATGTCTATTCTCCCAATAAAACAACTAATAGAACGAAATTAAACACCTTGAGACCATCCTAAGACACCATAGCATTGAACTAATCTCGTACGGACACCCAAACATCGACGTTCCCTTACGATACATACAATTCAAGAAGCGTAGCAATTGACCCCAAACGTTCCCTACGACTTCTAATGTACTCGAATGCCTATCGACACTAAACGACATGCAAAATACAAACCCAAGCATCATACTAATCATACTTAGAAGCAGCAACGATCACCCGTCGATCCCCAACGAAGCCTGCAACAAATAACTTCAAGAACACAATTTACGTAAAAAGTCGCAGTTTGAGCAGTCCCAGAAAAAACCATAACTCACTCAATTTTCGTCCAAAAATTTCGAATCTTATATCAAATCGAAGGTATAAAAAAGTTCTACCTTTTTCTTATTGAAAGTTTTGCCAAAATCTGTACCGAGAAATCCCAGTAATTCAAAATACAGAGGAATTCGAAATTTCAGATCAAAAATTCTTTTCAAGGCACAACCAATAAAATTCCTGGTCAAACTACTACATCTTATACACATGATTTCGTAAATAACAGATCAAAATAAATGCTATGACAAGATCGACGCAGGAAAAACAGATTATACGTGCTTTTTGATATTTAAAAATACCGTGACGACGATACCGAAGCGGAGAAGGATGCGAGGTTGATCCGGGACGAACTTGGCTCGATTTTCTTTGGAGTAACCCAACTAAATTTGCTGGAAATCTAAGGGAAGGGGGGAACGGCTGCTTGGGGAGAAGAACCCTAAAATTTCTTTTCAAAAAAATCTGAATGGATGGAGGTGTGTGTGCGTTGTGTAAAAAGCGTGAGTTTTAGTGTGTGTAATCATGTGTGTGTGCGTGCGTTTAGAGATAAATTAAGGGGATTAATTTCCTTAACTAAAATAATTAACATGCTAACCAATATACTAATTAAATGTTAACACCATTGACAAATAAAAAGGAAAACTATTCCTACTAATCTTAAATAAAATCCTCTACATTAAAATAAAGTGCACCCTTGACAACTTTAAAAGTTTTAAAGTGTTAAAACTCACTAAATAAACAAATTAGGCTTTAAAATACTAACTCTTCATAAATTAATTAAAATGCCCCACTCTTAACTCAAAATAAAATGCCGCATTAAAATTGCCAAAATCGTCACCGGGTCTTTTCCTCAATCCCGCCTCGAATGATCGCCTGAAACATGAAACTCGAAAAATATTTTACCGTGCATCACATAAACATGACTAATTTAAAAATAATGTATTTTCATAAATCATGCACTGATAAGATCAATTTAAAATTAATTAAATGATTTACTAATTAAATAAATGCATGGGTTATACGTGTGCTGAATTTGGGCACTACACTTGTGGTCATTGGATTTTTCACATTTTGTCTTCAACCATAAACTTCATTCCATACTATAGACGTTTTCAAGGTTTATGTTCCTCAAGAAGCTCTAACCTAAGAACCAATTGATCGGGTCCTTTTCCTGGAATTCCTTTGATATGAATTTTCAATTCTCCGATATCAATCATTCCTTGGTAAGTTCCTATCATCGGTTGTTCTACATAGTATATGGTATTACAAGGAAATTGATTCCTTTGTTTCGTAATATCAAATATTATTTCTATTTCCTTCCGCCTTTCTGGACCTCTAAGTTTTCCTATTGTCGAAAAAAAACTTAGTGTCTATTGGGTTTCTTGGACATGTGTTTTTCCCCACCTGTAGCTCATAATCATATCTCCTTGAAAAGATAGTCTTATTGATTCTTCTAAGACTTTGATTCCTCAGTAGAATCGGTTTGTCTTGTATTTGGATATTTGTTTCCTGTATTAAAGGAAACTCAACTCTTTCTGAATAAATTGCTTGAGCAACTTTTCCAAATATCTCAGGTATTTCAATAAACTCATTTCTAATAAACAAGTCTAAATGATGTGTATTAGATAGAATACATGAAATTTGATAGGTAATAGAATATGGTCTATTACCTTCTTTCATCAGTATTTTTCCTTGAAATTCGGATGTAATGTCAAGGCTCGACTGAAATCTCGATCTGTCAGGTTGTAGGCAATTCTTGGATAGATTACTCCTACAATATTTCTTGCACAGAGATTTCCTGATATAGTTCTCAGTACTGAATCTTGAAGGTTTCTCATTCGTTTATCGCATATAGCAATATCAATGGGTGTATTTATTCTTTTTTTGAAAATAGCTTTTATCATAATCTGGATTGCTCATATATGAATCCAGGACATTGTTCGTGCTACTTCTATCTTGATTTTTTGTAATTCCTCCTTAATTTCTTCAGAAAGAATTATTTGATTCTCCATTCTATTTCAGTGTAAGCTCTATTGGAATTTTCGTTTCTCTTCTGGAAACTTTAGTAGATTAGATGATGCTTTTTATTTCTTAGGCCGAGACTTTCTAAGAACTTTTCTACATGTCCTGCAGAGAATCCTTGATATCTCTGTAGACTAGGATTTTCTTTCATGATCTTTTGGACTATGTTATGAGATATTGTTGTCTGGCTAAAGAAACCAGACAAATCTTCATGTGTTTCGTGTCGAAACATCTCGTATTCAGTCCGATTCTGATTCAATTCCATCAGATTCTCCCTAACTTAATACTTCTTCTTCATATATATTTTCATATGAGGCAATATCCACAAATCGATATACCTGAACAAGATCTTGGTAATAAACTGCTTCTTCAATATCTGAGGTTGGATCGAAGCGTTTAATACCTCTTTTTTCATTTTCTAGACAGTTGGTTGAGATATGACCTCATTGCTCCACATGTCCAGCAATTACAATCTTTAAAACTTTCATTAGCTCGATTATGAGCTCTTCTGAAAGTTTTCTTTGTAGGTTTTCTTCCTGTGCTTCGAGATGTACTCGATGCTTGGGATGATATCCTACTTCTTTATGGTACACTTCTTTGCCCAGATTTATAAGATCTGGCATTTTGTCTAGAACAAACTGTTCTGAGTTTCCAAGAACTTCTTCCACTTCTAGCATAAGGATGAGTCCTAAAACTTTTCCTCTTATGCTTCTGTGGTTTACTTCCAATAATTGTTGGAATGTCATTTTCCTTACAACACAAAGGAGTATGTTTGTTAATACCCCTTAATCGTTTGTAATTCTTTTGTAATGCTGCCAGATGACACCATTCTGCCAATTTTCTTTTGAGGAAAGAGGATCTTCGTGCCAATGTATCTGAATTGCCATGTACATATTTCCCTATCAGCATTTCTCTCCAGGGGCTTGGCATTTTGGTGAAGAAAATCTGCATTGTTATTTCTTCTTCGACCCCTGAATTCCATCTATATTTAGTGAATAACATAATGTATTCATCCACTAAACATATGTCATGTAATTCAAGACTATACAGAGCTTGAGTATATTTCTTTTTTTCTCTGTATCTTGACTATTAAAATAGTCTACCCCCTATAAATTATGCTTTAAAAAGGATAGTCATTCTTCCGAAAGCAATTTTAACTTGAATAAGACTCATGTCCAGAAGTTTAATGAATCCTTCTCTGTTGAGATCAAGTGTTCATGCTGCGATTCTCATAGCGGATGTCCAATCATCTATGAGATATTCTCTATTTTTGAACTCTAATACATCTAGGTTAAGCATAAGCCCATAAGGATGTAAAGGTTCTAAAACAGTTTTCCCATAGGGTGTTTGATACAAAGGAATTTGATTCTTCCTTGACCTTGTTCTCGCTGGTGTGATTCTCCACCAGTATGGAAATCGATTTGGGATTTTCTTATATTTATATTTTGAGATCCTACACTTTTTCTTGGTGGTTCCTGAGAAGATGACCAGGTTATGGAGGGTTGTTCACCTCCCATTGTGTTCATCTTCAGATTCACGACCTTGAGATTTGCAATTGATTCTGCAAGGTCTTGGAGATCCTCGAGACCAATTCTTTCTAAAGTTGTCATCAGATTAATTTCTTCTCTGAGACATATTTAATTAGGTTGATCATTTTTTCTTCTTCAGTTAAAGATTTTGGCATAACTTTGGTCTTTCCTCGTTGATGTAACAGAAGTTCAGTACCAAAGGATGGTGGTAACCTTCCTTCTGATGTCCTTCTGCTAGGACTTGGTTGTTGTTCTGGGGTTTGAAATCTTGTTCAAATATCCTTTAATATTCCAAGAATTTCTTCCTGGTTTCCAAGGATTTTCTCCATATTTTTGCGTACATAATACAACATATTGTCATAATTTTGTACTGCCATGATTGAGCTAATAAGATGTTAAAGGTCAAGCATTACATACACAGTGATTATCATTGACGACGTGGGCTATAAAATTTTTTTAGCACAATAGTATCCATTGTATCCATCATGAGGTAATATCCTAGATGTAGATTGAATTATACTTTGTTGTTTATGATGACTAAACTCTGATAAAACCTTCATAGAAGTTGTTTCAGATGTGGTCCTTCTTTTGTAAGTGTTTTGTTCCAATGTTTTTTGCTCTTTAGCCTTTTGGATTCGAACCCTTAGATTGCATTTAGATTGATGAATTTTAAATCTATTGATTTTACAATATTTGTCTTGCTTTGATAGATAAAATGCAAGTAGACTAGTTCATATCAAATTATGTAATATCAACAAATTTCACAAAAATAATTAGGCAAATTTATGTGGAACTGGAAATAAATATACGAGACAAATATAATTATGGAGAATATACTGGTCGTACTTGAGTAGCTCTTTTTTATTAATTATATCGTGGAAAATATTTATAATTTAAAAAATAATATGAATAAATAATATTTTTTTAATATGTAAGTAAATATATATTATAATTGATTTTAATGATATCTTTTGTAAGATTATGAAAGATCAAAAGATTATATGAAACAAGAAATGAAAAAAATGATGTGGAAATAATAATATTATAAGATAAAATATTCATTTCCAATGAAGTTGTATTGTATTGATTTAAATTACAAGAATTTCACAAATATACAATTATTTATATTTTTTTTATAGCTCAATATGTGTATCAAATTTATAATTCTTTATGGAAAAAATAAATTAGGTTTAATCTTTAATCTTTGTTATCATATTTCACTTAATAGATTGGCTAAATAAGAAGATCATTTGATGATTTCAAATAACACGTTCTCCACATGCAAATTGCAATGTACGTATGCTTACTGGTATTATAAAAATTTTAAATATTTAATGGAAAAATTACCTCTTTCAATAATTTCAAAAAGAAAAACAAATACCTCTTTCGAATTTTATATTTAAAAAAAAATTACCTCTTTCAAAATAGCGACTAGTTCTCATCTTCAACTTTTTTTTTAGAAATATTCACTGAATATTATTACGTCTAAGGATCGAAAAATGGAACTTTATCAAATCCTTGAACATTACATATTGTCATATACATTCTTTTTTCATATTCAAAAATATATTAGTGATAATATATAAATATTAAATCTGTATTTTTTTTCAGGACAAATTATGTGAGTAATTGAGATTCGGGAAATTGAGACAAATATATTTTCACCAGATAAAAAAATACAATTTTTTAGTATAACAAAAAACCTCCGTTTGTTGGATGACGTTTGTACTAGTGAATTACTTTTTTAGATATCCACTGAAACCATAATGACTGTCGACGGACTTGGTAAAAAACTGTGTCTTAAACCAATTGAAAAAAGAATCCATTTGAAACGTCACCTTTGTCATTTACATTCAGTAGGACAACATGGAAAGCCCCAAGAATCATGCTTGAAAACTCCTATATTAAAGTAAAGAAATGAAATGATAGAATACATGCATTTTAATTGTTGATTTTGGGTAATGACAATAACGATTTTCGGTTGTATCTCATGCTTCTCAACTTCAGTGGACTCCAAACCAAATCAGTGAACCTGACATAGTATTAACAAATCGAAATCGCATTTTCATTCTCTTCAGAATAGGAAAAATATATACTTTCATGGGAAAGTTTACTGACCTGATGGGGGACTTCCTCTAAACTTACTACTTGTAAAGGAAAGAAGCATTTGACGTTTGTCTCCATTGTGGCAGCGGAGAAGATACTCTTGATGTTTTCCATACTTTTTTTGGATCCCACACAAATGATTGTCGCCCCACAGCACGATCAGGCCTTGACCTAATAGTCGAATAGTGAAGTGGAGTTGTCGTGTTTGAGTTAGATTCAGGGCAGAGAGTTGCAACGGAAGCCCTTCTTCTGGGCTGAAGAAGCTGATTTGTTGATGGTGGTGGTCTTACAACAACATAGCCTCGCCTTGCTTTAAAAATTGGCTTAGCCCTGTCATATGACATATTCTCTTTGTGTTCGTCCACAACTGGTAGAAATGATGCCTTGTATTTGTTTGAGGGAATGGGGGATGGATTTGTCATAAAGTTTGTGATTCTTCGAAGTGGCAACCTAAACTTTGGTGGAGGCAAAGGTGGTTTTTTATCAGTTGTATTTTGTCCTCGGTTCGAAGTTGATACAGCTGAGGGTTTAGTTGAAATCGAGGACAAAGCTCTGGCCTCTTGTTTTATTCTAGTTTTTCTTTCCACGTCTAATTGATTTTCAAGATCCCGAACCTGTTGAGTATATGTCGAAAAATCTTTGTGACAAGCCCAACAAGAAATAGATTGAACTCAAAAAAAAAATTTATTTTTCTTTTATACTTCAAAACCAATCGATGTTGGGTAGCAATTTATACATGCGAGGACATATATATACCTTCTCTTGAAGATTTTTGTAAATTTGTTCTCTAGCAACAAGCCTTAATTGCAAAGCCTGAAAATAGTCCTGCAACTTCTTTGTTTCCTTCTCATCTTGTTTAGCCTTTTCTGCCTGTTAATGCAAAACAAATAAGGAGATAGAAGGGCTTGTAAATCGATATACCAGAAAATTAGATTGTTTGTTTCTCCATACCAACTGCTTATATTTCAAAAGCTCAGCATGATCTGGCTGTTTCCGAGCAGGTCCATGCTCCACTCCTCGTACGCGACTAGCAAAATTCAAGGAGCAAAGAGTTTCTCCTAAATCAGCCGCAATTGGGCTGATTTGAACAAACATCAAAGTTTTACAGTCTCCTCCTGCATTCAGTTCCAATTGATGTTGTTAATAGAAAAACTATAGCAACAACACACAGCTTGGCCTTTGTTGCAGAATATTTAATCAAGAATGCAATACCAGAAATAAAAATGCGATTAAATCAATCAGTCAATAACATCAAGTTGCTCACCTAAAGAACTCTGCAGCATATGAGTAAGCTTTGAGTTCCTGAAGGTCGAGAAAGATATGGTTAATTTCAGAACTCTGCCACACAACCCAACCATAGAGGAAAATAGAGAGGACACCTGTATGGAATATAAGATGATCTGAAGGCAAGGGCAGAGACAACATCCCCCAGTGCTGATAAGGATTTATTTATAAACTGGGATTCCTTCAGCCTTTCGCCTTCAATTTCAATCTTACCTACACAGCTCACTTCCTGCCAGGTCAACCAGCCACAAATGACTTTTCGTTCTTTCCCCATTTATTAAATTCTCTCCCACGACAGTCACACGTAACAAACTGCATGATAATATAATATAATATGAATATATATTAATAAAATCAACTGAAGGGATTCCTAAGATCTGAATCAGATAGATCAACATATTAAAAAACGAATGCAGATAAAATGGTATTATATTTTACCAGTGAGACCGGCTACTCAGCTCATTAGCATTGGTTGATCCAACAGATCTTTCTCGACTGCCTAATTCTAGCAGCCCCCAAACTTCATCTGTACCAAAAACTTGTGCCTCAACAAGTCCAGGGACCTCCTGAGTACCTTCAGCCGATTGTTTGATCTCCAGCCTACATTTGCAGAGTGTTAACTCTTCTGGATCTTCCCCATAAAAGCCATAAAAGAAAAACTTATTCCCTCTGAAGACAGTCATTATAATGACTATGAATCTTTGTTATCTTTTACCAGACTTTGACATGCAAGTATCTTACAGAGCATTCTTGAATCCTTTGAGAAACAGTGACACTTCTTAAATTACATATCTTCATTTCTTGTTTCTTCTTCTGTTTTGTCTGTGATGCCATTGAAACTCATAGACCTATCCTCTTTGTTTTGTTATTTTTAATCATTATACACATGTCCTTATCTTTTATTTCGATAATGTTAAGACTGCCATGATATAAGGGCCAATTAAGTAGCTATTTTGAAATATATAATTATTTCCTGAATCGTGTAAATCTAAAATTTGAATCTTGTTTTGAGCAGGAAAAAAACATGTTGCCATGCGCCCCTGATTCTGTATTTGGTTGATTGCCATCCTACATAGTGTATAGAATATGTGATATGACATGGAGAAAAACACGTTGCCATGTGCCTAAAATAGGAAAACAATGCAAAACCTCCTAATTCCTGATTCTATAGTTGGTTGATTGAATGAAACTGTTTACTGTTCAATGTGTTAGAAATATGTTTCTAAAACCTGAAGGAAGTTTGCTAAAAAAACAAAAAAAAAACTGGAGGCGCAGTGATATTCTAAATTTCCTAATGGAAGACTGGGAAATTCTCTAAAATATTAGCTTTCCCTTGGCACGAGGTTCATGACTCAAAAGAAAAGGCAAGATAAGAAAGATTGATAGAGCCTTACTTCTTGGCAGGTTGATTCGAGTTCTCAACCAGGAGATCCCTTATCTTTTCATTGTAAACCTCTAGCATGCTGACAAACAATTCATATTTCATACAATTCCTTTCTTTTGATAATCTAAAGAGTTCCTCCAGAGTCCTGTAGTTCACTCCCCTATTTTCATGGGTTCCTTCCATAGTGTATGTATGTCTTACCTGTTCCAGTTTGTCCATAGGCGAATATGCATGCATTATTACCATCCAAGACAGAGGTCACTATCGGCAGAGTTTGAAGAAAGAGAGCCTCTGCATTGAAGTTTCATGGATTAATAATTAAAAATTCACAGAAGTTTGTTGGAGCTCAAAGAAAAGGTAACGCAAATCAATTTGAAGTCAGTTCTATCTACCTTGGTTGTCCTCAGGTCTGAATACATGATCCAACTTGAACTGCTTTCGAGAAGAATCAGAGCAGATGATTTGTAGCTCAGTTTCCTTAGACGAGGTAAAATCAATAATTGAAATCAGATCATTTTCAATTTCTTCTTGTTTTAGGGGCCTACACCTACAGAAGACTCTGATATTTCCTTTGAGTTCAATGACTTCATTGTAAAGATTCTTTCTTTCTGATGATTCTTGTAGATACTTCTTTTTCAGTAGTGCAAACTCTTCGTAACTTTTCTTCTTCAGAAGTTCATGTTCTGTGACTGTAATTCGACAAAATAAAGCATTTATACAACAAAACTTGTCAAAATATCTCAAGGAGACTAAGATTATACAGAACCGGAGACACACCAAGATTCTGAAGAGCAGTGAAGGCTTCGGAACCAATTAAAGAATGATCTGTGAAGCTCTTCACTTCATTACACAGAAGCGCATGCTCATTCCTAATGATCTGATTTGCAATGCAACGTTACAGTCAATACTAGCAGCCAAAGTGAAACTGCTAAATAAAAATGTTTCTGCCAGTTAAGCACATACCTTTACTTTCTCCCTGAGATCTTTGATTTTCTGAAGAATAGGAAGAGTCTGCTCCGGATAAGAACAGAATTCTTGGGTGTCCTCGGAGGCACCACTACAGATATCGACCGAATCACTATTTCCTTCAAATTAAAAACCACCAGAACAAGACAATCAGCGTTCACAATAATTATGCCACCCGATCTTCAGTAAAATTACCCCCATTTCCCTTATGTTTCTTAATTTGTCAAGAAAATAAAGTGAACAGAAGGTTGAAAAATATCAAGATTTTTCGTTCAACCAATTGATATCATCGGGGAGAACTCTATCATTTCTAAAAGTTTAGAAGCGACCGTTCTCCTGAACAATTACGATAGAAAAATTGGGGAAAGTGTAACAATAGAAAACGCTTTATCTAGGGTAAACGAAATTGAAAATAGAAAGATCGGTTAACAATTCATACTAAAAATCCACGATGTGCTTGAATAGTTGAAATTAAAAATAGGAACATCGGGTGAAAATACGCTATAAATCGACGATTCTGGTGAACGATGAAAACTTAAAGTACTAATATCTGACAAAAATTAACACTAAAAACAGCATTTCTCTATAGCAGCTTTAGTTTAAAAATCAACATCTCCCTCGAAAAATTGAAATCGAGAACAGAAACATCAGGTAAAATTAACATGAAAACCCCAAATGATGAAAATTGATCATGTGAATATCAGATCAAAATTAACACTAATACCTGCAATTCTCGCGAACAATTGAAGTTTAAAATGGAACATTAAGTCCAAAAATACTCAAAATCCAAAAATTCACCAGGAAATCGAAATTAAAAAATAATAAAACAAGAACACTAGGTCAAAACATCCCAAAAAACAAGCGAAAAGAAAATCATGAGAGAGATTACCGTCCATGATAACAGTGAATTCGCCGCTCTTTCCGCTGGTAGATTGAGAACAAATGTAGCAGAAAAACGAATTTCAGAGATGAAATCCTTGGGGGGAGAGAGAGAGAGTGAGTGGAAGAGAATGGCTGTGAAAACTGAAACGTTGAGAAGGCCTTTTCTTTTCAAAAATTTGAAATTGGATCAATCCGAACCGTCTAATTCAAGGATCTTCTTACAACGGCTATGATTTCACAACCGGGCCGGGCTGGAGCCTTGAGCGCATCGGCTATTTTTTTTATTTAATTAACATTAATTAATTTACTTTGAAATAGGTTCTGTTATTTTATTACTACATCATGAAATTACAAAAGAAATAGTCAGTGAAATTCCCAACTTAAGCACAGAAATCTTTGGTTGGTTTGTTTATTTAAATAATAAAATTTATAGAAATCAAATTTTTTTTATCATCTAAGAAGTTTGGTCAACAAAGTTCACAGTTTGATGTATAACAGAAATCAATACTTTATTTCAATCAAAAAAATAGAAAAAGAAATCAACAATTTGGAATATCATTTGACAACGGAATTAAAAAAGATTCCACAACTTTCGAATCTCTTCGTTTCTTGATATTATTTTTATTTGGACGTGGATCTGAAATTTTGGGGTTTTTTTTAAAAATAATTTAATTTTAAAATATTTTTTCAAAACTAATTTAAAAAAAAATTTACAATACTACTGCAATCCGCGCTTGGTAAGCACAGACGGTGCTCACGTGGAGTACCGTCCGCGCTATATTATAATAATTTTTTTTTTACTTTTTTCGATTTTTATTGTCCGTTCATTCATTTAGTTAGGTCATTTCGTTCGCTTTATTACGTACAATTGTCAGATAATTTCACGTGGAAGCTGAAGATTTGAAAAATCACGTGAACGTCAATAATTCAAATATGAATAGTCTTCACAGTCTTCTCCTATATAAATTCCTATATAACTGATGAAAAATTTAAACGAATGATTTATCAACTTTCTCTTTAAATTTTTTCTCAATTTTCATTAGCAAAATGTGTAACATCGATGTACTCTTATATTTTGGTTGTAATATAGTTAGCGATAATTGATCGGTTGAATATAACATTTCATTTGTTAGACCGATACGAGTATTACGATCTATTAATTTGATAGAATTAGTTGAAGTTGAGCTTAAAATGTTAACAATCCATCCAGCGAATTTTTCTCTGAAGATGTCAACAAAGTATTCATTTATGGAAAGAGCATCTTGGCATGAAATTCAAGTCAATCTCGTTGATGACGATGCTTTACAGTTTATAATGCAATGTGACAATATGCATATTTTGCATTTGTACGTGGAAGCAAATTCAATTGAGCATCATGTTGGATTTGATGATTCTGAATCCTACGTTTCACATGCATCCGATTCAGGTTTTTATAATGAACCCGGTACGTCTATATATGGTGGTTTCCAGGAGCAAGAATCTTATGTTCCACATGTTACTGAAGGTGTAACATCCCGAAAAGTCCACGTGAACCACGTGCATGTAAATTATTAATTTTCTTTGGTATTTTATTAAATTCTTTTAAAGCATTAAATGCATATTTATTTTATTAATAAGGTGTTTTAAATGTATTTTTCAAAATAGGATTTTTATGGGTATTTTTACCCGCATGATTTTAATTTTTATCGGTACGCAAATTTTATCAAATCGGGGGACTTTTTAATTGTTCGGCTAATATTTTCAAAATCTTTCCAACACAAAATATTTTTTGGGAGTGTGTTTGGATTTAATGGGCCCACTTTTAGACTCATTGGGCTTAAGCATCTTTTAAAAATTTAATTAACATGATTATTGTCCACTAACCTTCTAATTAACAATATAATTTAATCCTAAGCATCTCTTTACCTACCCGTAACCCCCATCAGCCGATCACCCCTTTTTCCATTCAAAAGCCTCTCGGTTTCATCATATCTCAGCTGAATGATTCGGTCATCCTCCATTCTTGCAAAGGAAACTTTCGACTACACAAGTCTTGTCAAAGGATAAATCCTCTCGGGTCTCTCTCTTCTTGCTTTGTTCACCAAATCATCCCCAAGCAAGCATGTATTCTCTTTTATGTATCATTCACGCCATATTTATGTTTAATGTGTGTTGTAACATGTAGAAACTTTCGATCCAGTAGCTGCACATGAGGATGTGTCGGTTTTGTTTTGTATGCATTTCCACATTTATCACTCACGTTTTCGGATCTTGGTGCAAAGGTGTTAGTGTTCATCTTGACAGTTGACACTCATCTTGACAGTTGGCACTCTTGACAGTTGGCACTCATCTTGGCAGATTAATTCAAGTAGTATTAGTTAGTTTGTTTTTAACTTGTACATATAAATAGGTCAACTCTTGTGTTTTTGGGACAACTCAATTCAATAATATCATATTCATTTCTTTCTTCTTCCCTTCACGCCAAGCTCCTCATAACCGTCAATGGCAGATTGATTCAGATTGGAAGCATCTTCTAACATGGTATCAGAGCTTTGATTGCTTCCGCACTTGATCGTCTTCATCCATGGCTGTGAATCCGCTCAACATTAGCTTCAATGATCCTCTTTATTTGCATCCTTCGGACACTCCTGGAGTTTCTCTGGTGCAAGATCCATTGATCGGTAATGAAAATTATGGTGCGTGGAGTCGTGCTATGTTACTTGCACTGCGTGCTAAGAACAAGCTCGGTTTCATCACTGGATCTTATCGAAAACCAGCAGAAAATCATCCTACATTGCATCAATGGGACCGATGCAATGTAATAGTTTTGTCATGGATCATGAGCTCTGTTTCAAAGGAAATTTTCAGTGGTATTATATACTGTACAGTGACTGCTAGTGTTTGGTCGGATCTACAGGAGAGATTTGATAAAATTTGTGGATCGAGAATTTACTCGCTTCATCGTGAAATTTCACTTTTTTCACAAGGTGCTTCCAATATTTCTATGTATTTTTCGCATCTGAAGAAGCTATGGGATGAATATGCTTCACTTGTTACACTACTGTCTTTCAGCTGTGACACTGCCAAAGCTTATGTTGAACATGATCAACATCAACATCTCTTTCAATTTCTCATGGGCTTAAATGAGAGCTATGGACACATTCGGAGTCAAATCCTCCTAATGACTCCATTACCATCAGTCAATCAAGCTTATTCAATTCTCAGCCAAGAGGAATCACACAGAAATGTTCTCTCATCTCCTGTTAATATGCATACAAAAGCCTTTTATTCCTCATTGAGCAGGGGGAATGACTCAATGAAATGTGAGAACTGCAAAATTCCAGGTCACACAAAGGATCAGTGTTTTCGTTTAATTGGCTATCCTCAAGGGCATGACTCGATGAAATGTGAGAATTGCAATATTCCTGGACACACAAAGGATCAGTGTTTTTGTCTTATTGACTATCCTCCTGGCCACAAGTTATACAAAAGGTTTCCACAAAATAAGAATAACAAATTCAACCAGAAACCTTTCAAGGCATCTGCAAACCACACTGTTGCAAATCCTGCTGCTTCTGATGTCTCTCATGAATGTTCTAAGGATGTATCCACTATGGCTCATACATTTACTGATGATAAGTATCATCAAATCTTACGGTTGCTAAATCATTTTCCTTTGCCTACGGAACCTACAACCAACTTGGCAGGTAACTTTACTAGTCTAATGACACTTACTGAGCCTGATGAATGGATTTTGGATAGTGGTGCAAATGCTCACATTACAGATACTTCAAGTGTTCTGCAAAATCCTAAGCCATGCGATTCATCTACTGGTTCTGTCAGACTACCAAATGGTAAAACCACCATCATTCTCTCTACTGGTTCTGTTAAAATTTCCCCTTCTTGTACTCTTCCAAAAGTTTTACATGTCCTTGACTTTAGCTTCAATCTTATATTCGTCTCTCAATTTACCAAAGACCATCAATGCTTTGTTGTCTTCTACCCAAATTTTTGCTTATTTCAGGACCTCTTAATTGGGAAGATCATGGGGACTGGTAAACAAAACATGGATTATACTACCTTGATCAATTCCCAGTCAATATCGCTTCTGTAGCTCACTCACCCTAAAGGCCCTGTATTAGTTCATGTAATAACTTGTGTCTGTCAAATCCTTGTGTTTTTTCTGCTTGTAAGGATGATGATATTGATACATTGCATAAGAGATTTGGCCATTTGTCTATTTCGCGTCTACAATGCTTACCTTTTATCAAAGACAAATCTCTTACAATGCATTGTCCTATTTGTCCACTAGAAAAACAAACCAGAAATCCTTTTCCTACTCGTGAACGATCAAATTACTCGTATCTTTCAATTACTCCATGTCGATATATGGGGTCCCTATAGAACTCAGACTCACAATGGGGCACGTTTTTTCCTCACCTTAGTTGATGACTTCTCGAGATGCACATGGGTTTTTCTCATGCAATTCAAATCTGATACCCTACAGATTTTAAAAAGCTTCATGGCCTTTGTGTCAACTCAATTTAACCAGCAAGTTCAGATTCTTAGGACTGATAATGCATTATATTTTTTTAATAATGATTGTAATTCTTTTCTCACCTCATTGGGGATCATTCATCAAAGCTCTTGCCCGTATACACCCCAACGAAATGGCTTAGTTGAACGAAAACATCGCCACATTCTTAACATAGCTCAGGCCATCAAGTTTCAAGCCTCAATACCTAATCCCTATTGGGGTGAGTGTGTTTTACATGCCGCTTATTTGATCAATCGAATTCCAACACCGTTGCTAGATAATCGAACTCCCTTTGAAATATTATTCAACAAGCCTCCTTTTTTTGGCCACATCAAAGTTTTTGGATGTCTCTGTTATGCTTTTAACCCCAAACCAATTGATAAATTTGATGTGCGTGCAAAGCCTTATGTATTTCTTGGCTATCCACTTCACCAAAAAGGATACAAGCTTTTAGATAAATCGACCAACCAATTTGTTGTGTCTCGAGATGTCATCTTCCACAAGGATATTTTTCCTTTCTCAACTGCTCATTCACCACTTAACAGTGTTCTCCAGCCATCTTTTTTTGATCATGATGATTTGTTCTTGTCCTCATCATCAAATTCTCCTACTGTTGATGATCATTCTTATGTTCCCATGCCATCTTCAAATTCCCAGGTTGGCATTCCATCTTTAAGACAGTCTACTCGAACCACCAAACCTCCTATTTGGACCAATGATTACGTATGCTCCAATATCTCCTCAACCCCATGTCCTTCCACAGCTCACAACATCTTTAACTATCTCTCTTACAACAAGTTACCCCCATCATACCGATCCTTCTTAGCCTCTGTTTCTAATCTCACTGAACCACAATCCTACCACGAGGCAGCTTCTGATCCGAATTGGCGTGAAGCCATGGCTAAAGAGATTGCAGCCTTGGAGACTAATAACACATGGGAAATTGTTCCTTTGCCCTCTGGCAAAAAGACGATCGGTTGTCGATGGGTTTATAAAATTAAATACAAAGCCGATGGGAGCATTGAACGTTTTAAAGCCCGCCTTGTCGCCAAAGGCTATACGCAACAGTACGGAATTGATTATGAGGACACTTTCTCACCTGTAGCAAAAATTGTCACTGTTAAGTGTCTTCTTACTGTTGCAGCAGCCAAAGCATGGCCGTTACATCAAATGGACGTAACAAATGCGTTTTTACAAGGGGATTTGAATGAAGAGATATACATGTCCATCCTGCAAGGATTTGATAGACAGCGGGGGAATTTTGCTTGCAAACTTCGTAAATCGCTTTATGGTTTAAAGCAAGCATCTAGACAATGGAATTCTTGGTTTACAGTGCTTTAAATTTGCAAACTCGGCTCCCCTATCTTTCCTATAAGAAGTAGGAAAGAAACGCTGATAAAATTCAGATATAAATAAATCCCAGGTAACAATTGTACCTCGACCCTCTAAAGCTTTCTTGGTCATGTTCCACCAACTCATAGCAACATCTAATAACTGATGAACAACTAACTTGATTTTACGGTCATCTGGATACTCAAGAGATTCAAATAACTGATCCATAATCTCCAACCAGCTCTCACACTCTAATGCCTTCTAGGTACCCTTCAACATTGGTGGGTGCAAAGACTAATATGACTAAGAGTTTCTCCATCAGAGTCGGAGTTATATCCATTTGAGTATGAGTAGAATTGCCCTGATCTTGTGCCACTGGTATGTGAAAGGGGTCGATTAAGGTGCTTGCCTTGCGCAACGGAAGTTTCAAAATTATTTTTCAAGCAAGAAAATCGTGCACTCTAAACTATAGTGTATAGCATTAAAACACAAAATGACATTCATAATGTGTTTAGAAAAATTACCTATCAATCACAAGGATTGATGTTTTGGCTCCAACCAAGTTGTAAACAACTTGGCTCTTGAAGGTAGACAATCTACAAGCTTCCAACACCAGTCCTTGCTCAAATGGACTCCTTCCTTCAAAATTAAGGTCCACCACTAACAAAGTAGAACCACTCTAATTTTGCACTAAAAAAATTAGAGCATTTTTCATTGAGAAGACTAAGATTTCCTCAACAATTGAAGAAAGAAATTGAAGGAGAATGAAGGTTGAAATTTCGGCCACCTCAATTGCAAGGAGAAAAAGGAGAGTTTTCTTGGTTGTGCAAAAAGTTGTTGTGTATTCCAAGGGCATGCCATGCCTTTGATATTGAAAAAGTAGCCTCCACCATTTCATCTCCCATGCATGCAATTCTATTTGGGCTTGTAACAATTACAAGGCCCATGGACTTTTATTTAAATGTCTCAAACACATTTGAGATCATTTAACATTTACTTGATTTTACTCAAGCCCACTAATTTAATAATTATTTCTAATTGGGCTCTACAAGGCCCAATGTTATTTAATTAATTTAACACTTGAATTAACTTAATTATTTGGACTCTACTAGGTCCACTAGTGTTTAATTAATTCAAAACTTGAATTAATTTAATTTAGTCCATAATAATATTTATGAAAATCACAATTTTCAAATACATTATTTGTTTGGCCAAATTTTAATTTAGGAATACTTCCTAAAATTAAAAGTCACATTCTCCTTATAGAAGTCATACTTCTAATTTTTCTTGCGCTTGTAAACTCCTTTATAAGCCGTTCAACATATTGAACTGTTTTACTTTTCAACGGGATCTAGAAAGTTAGCACTTGTGTGACCCTCAATGGTTCAATGATACAACTAGCCGTGGGTTCACATCTCAATGTGATTCGGGACTAAACATGTCCTTATATGAGCATACCCCAGTTGCTCCATTCTTGATTATCAACTACTTGATAATAAGAACGTCAGAACTCAAGATTGATAGTACCCAACCAATCATGTTAAACGCCTAGCAGCATCGCTTACATGATTCCCTAGGTATCAAATGATAGTGCCTGCAAGAACGATTCAATTATGGTTAGCATACAGTACGGTCCCTTCAACTCATATATCCCGACCGATTCGACAACTATTGGTATATCGAGAGCTGTCAAAGAATCGATACTATGTGTCATGTCGTAGTTGCATCGATGGTGTAATCTATGAAACCCCTTTCATAATTACAACCATAATCTGATCAGATATTTCATACTACATATACATGTGATCACATAGGATATCCATACCCGAAGGTAAGCGGTGAATCCCCAACTACAATGTACCGACTCCTATATGTTTCGACAAAATACCCAACCTTGCCACCTGATGACCCCATGAGAGTCGGTAAACAAGTCAAAGTGCAATGCTAGCTCATAGAGTCTCAATGTTGTCCCGAGTCATAAGGAATAATGGTGTACAAATATAAACTAGGACGTTTCCACTCGATAAGTGAGAACCACTTGGAAAGTCCTTTATGGAGGGTTGTTCAGTGCACTCTACAAGGAGCACCTATCTGCATGTTCGGACATCACAATGTCCCCTACCAATGAAACATGATATTCACATCGTAGATACTAGTCTCAAACTCGAGCGGCCTATATCCTTCTTAGCGACGGCTGAATCGGCTAGGAACTGTTTAGAATATACAGTATTGCAAATACAAGTTTCATGATACTCATCATATGAGCATCTCATATTCTTTCTACTATTTGTATATTCAAAGAGTTTATCTATGCAACTAGCATGGGTATATAGATAAAGATGTGCCGAAACAATAATTTCAAATATTATTAAAATAAAGATTGTTTATATATAGAGTTTCATTGTGAACACTCGGCCAACACTTGGCTCGACGGGCACATACTCTAACAGTATGTTCTGTCTAGGTCTACCATGACCTCTACCTCGAGTAGCCATGTCTGATATACAATATATCAAACACATATAAAATCACAATATCATAATCATCTCAATTTTGTATCTACCATCTCCGGCTCTCGAGACTCAATAAATCTCAAAAATCTCGAATAAAGCTCAACAATATAATATATCAATTATAATCATATATTTCACATTATGGAACAGTGAAAATGCTAGCAAATATATAACATGATCAAGCAATTCAAACTGACTCGATCTACCTTGTTCCCAAATATCTTACGCTCTGATACCTTGTAACGCCCCGAAAATTTAAAGGTCCACACGAACCACATGCATTTGAATTATTAAATTCTCCTGTATTTTAATTAAATGTTTTAATTGCATGAATTAATTATGTTATGCATATTAACATGTTTAAAATATATTTTTCTACATGTTGCATTAAAATGGTATTTTTAAGGAATATTCAAGTGACGATCGAGGAACTGGGACCGATGACTGAAAAATAGAAAATGTTTTTATTAAATAATTATTTTTAATTATTTAAAATATGGTTGTTGCTTTTTAGTAATTTTGAAAATAAAGGGTTTTGAAGTGATTTTATACGCCGGGACGTAAATTTTATCGGTGTTGGTTTTTCAACTAAAATACGAACTTTTGGGCAACCCGGCTAGTAAATTCACAGGTTTAATTAATCAAAACTTTGGTTAAAATTTTATTAATCCTAATTAAAGCTAATGGGCTTGAATTTTGTGGCTTAATAGGCCTAAAGCCTACTTAGTAAATAAATAAGTATAAATTGAGCACAAAAACCCTAACCTTGACACAAAAAAAAAAAAAAAATCGGCCACCAAGTTGTAAATTCTTAAACTCTCCCAAGCACTCACCACACACCACTCACGGCACTTTGAAGCTTAGGTTGGAGGGGTTTTTCGAAAGTTTTAGCATCAAACCAAGCCATCGTCGCGTCCCGTTCTTTGTCGTCAACGTATATTCGAGCGTATACTAACGCAAAGGCACACCTTAATCTCCTTTTCTCATCCATCATGTCATATTATTTATTTAAATTGTTGGATGCATGAAGCACTTGAATTATTTTTCAGAAAACCGAATTGTTGCATGTTTATCTTTCGGTTCTATGAAGTTTAGTTGCATGAAATTTGTTCAATTATGATTTAGGGACTGCCATGATTTAAGGATGGACCTAGCATGCTTTCACGTTAGTTTGGACACCGAACCTTGCACACACACGCTGCACCAAATTTAAACAAGAGGGATAACGTTTTTTCTGCACTAGTTATTCATGGGGTTCGGTTTTGCTGTTGGTTGGGCTAAGCTTGGGTTGGCTGGTTCAGGGGGCTAGCCAAGGTCATGGGAGAGTCAGGGCTAGAGTCCTAGCCGTGCTAGGACTCGTGCTGAGAGGCGGCGAGGAGTCCTTGGCATGATGGACTCCTCCCGAGAGTGGTTAGGGAGGATGTGCAGGCTTGCGTGGGCTGCAGTCGATTATGGAGCTTGGCCACGGGGCTCGGGCTAGGCTAGGGTGCGTCCGTAGGGTCCTGGGTGAGGGCACATCAGGTGGGTTCAGGGGCTGGGCTCGCTGGTAGGGTCCTAGGAGGCTAAAATAAAGAGTCCTAGTGTGTAAGAAACTCTCGGCCAACACCAACCTAGCTTTATAGGCTCGGTTTCATGACCAGGGGCTGGAGCCGTGAGTTCTTGTGGGCCAGTAGGCTACCTAAGTGTGTTGGGAGGGGTCTGGTCCACGACTGGTTTGGGGGTGGCTCGATAAAATCGGAAGATGGCTCGGGTTGAACCTCCAAGGGGCAAGTGAGGGTTTTAATCACTAAATAAATAGAAACGGGGCTCACAGGGGTCGAGTCACGGCTCCTAAAGGCTGAAATAATATAAAAAGACTAAATTTAGAATTTAGGAAATTTTTATATTAAAGTTTGGGATTTTTTCGGGATTAAAACGCCTTTAAAACGTCTAATAACGAATTAATTTAAAAGTCCTCGATTTAAGCTAAATAAAAATATGATAAAAATTCATGTAGGCTTAAATAATTATTTGGGACATGTTATAGTCAATGAAATCAAGAATAAAGTCGAAAACGTAAAATGTCGACTCCAGGGGTAAAACGGTTTTTTTACACCGAAAAATTAGTAAAGGTCATGGTAGTGCCCGAAATGCTGTTTTTATGATATTATGATTATTTTTAAATGTTTATGAAATGTTCATGATTAAATTATGATTTTTAAATGTCTATTTGATATTTATGATTGAGGGAAGACATTTAAAATACATGTTGCATGCTTGGTTTCAAAAATGAAAAATGTTATGTTATTCACGATTTTTATAAAGTGATGTGAATGAAAAATGTCGAAGGAAGTGAAGTGATTGTGACTAATTCGTTAATAATGGCGACGTCGTGAGGGTTATGGTCCCAGTGGGAGCCCGACGATTGTGTTTCCATCATTGCGAATATGAGGTTATGAGGTTTGAGGAAGAATGGGAATATCGTGAGGGGAGAAGGCCCCAGAGGGAGCCCATTTATGGGAGAAGGCCCCAGAGGGAGCCCCGACGATCGTATTTCTATTCGATCATATTAGGCCAAGGCTCAGTTGACCGGTGAGAGAGTCGCTGATGTCCCCGTCGCCCAGTACTGTGGTTTTATGTAGATGGATCCATCGTCATGTCATGTCATGTCAGGAAAGTTACAATTAACGATCTGAATTCAACAAAGGAAAAAAAGGAAATGTTCATGATTATGTTTAAGGTTTTATGTCATGTCATGTTGAGGAAAAGGAAATTCATGTTTGCATGTCATGAAAATGGTTATGTTTAAAGTTTTATGCATCATGAAAATGTTTACGAAAATGTTTATGTTTATGCATCTTCATGAAAACGATATTTTAAGTACAAGTATTTTTCACCGTTATATGTTGACTGTATTACGTATTACTCGTTATAAAGATTATGGTGTGTTGAGTCTTTAGACTCACTAGGTGTGATGGATGCAGGTGAGTTTGAGGGAGGACTTGACGGGTGATTTGACTGGACTGAAGGCGCACACAACCCGAGGACCAGCGCTTCTACTTTTTCCGCATTATGACTTTTGACTCATGCTTTATGATTAAAGATTTTTAATATTATTTATTTATGTATTTGAGAGATTTTTGAGAGGTTTAGTATGGGCTATTCTTTTCAAATTATTGCTTTTTAGGTTTGGTAAAGTATGCGACGATTTCATTTTATGACTAGTGCACTTGATTTTAAAAATGCTAGTGGGTGATGTTTTTATATGAAAAATATTTTATAAAAATATTTATATGTGAGGGCCGAAAATTAGAAAAAAAAATTTTCTAGTACTTTTAAAGCAATAAAAAAGGCAGGACGTTTCACACCTAATGTGGGGCCCCGGGTCTGACATTAATACTAATAATTATAAATGTAACAAACCAAACGATTGAGTAAAACACATAATCTGTGGTTCACAAACTGACATAAATATTGTCAAAATAATTTAAAGTTCTCAGATATTTGAAATATAAGTTTTAACATGCCAAAATAACTAGTGAACCAAAATAATCCAAACATCATAAAATAGCTCGTAAGATCCGAGAATCCCACTTTAACTCGTATCTCCTCGCCTGGAGCTAGACTCTGGCATCCCAAGCCTCGCCTCACCTACCGTCAAGCACATGAAAACAAGAGATAGTCGACGTGGCGATGAGTATAAACCCATATGATCTATGATGCAATCAATAACATATGAGAATTAAAATGACAAATAGTTCATATAAAATTCATAAAGATGCAATATAATGCAATGCATGATTAGAAGCTGTGGGCTATCAATAAATCTCAAGATCAAGTGAATCATCCGGTCATAGGGTACCAAAGGGAAGAGAATCTCCCAACAACATCCACCGACTCATCCGCTCGGGGTGAGGTGCTTGTGTTCTACAATCCCAGGACTATGGTGCGCCTATAGAGAGTGTTCAGACCATAGCAGCAACCTCCGCATACACTATGTCAACTCAACTATAGCCCCATACGTCCAACAAATCAGTAAATCAAGGCGACCTCCACCATATCAAATATTAATAGACAAGTGGCTCAATATGCAATGTAATGATGCAAATCAATATCATCATCTAGATATCATAATAAACTCATCTCAAGACATCAATCATCATCAAATCACAAGTAATTCATCGAGACATAGAATTTTCAATTTAAAATAAAATGATACTTTTACCTCGTATGTTACTGACCGTAACATACCTTTCAAATATTACCAAAAGGAGATCGAAAGGTATAGTTGAGAAGTCTTGAACCCCTGACGTCTACTATAACTCAAGAACTCGGATCATTTATCAAAACAGAGCACTTTCTGTTCAAAATTCATAATTAATTCAATACTACTTCAAATCAAGATCCGCAAATTGGATATGCAAGAAAACTAAAAGCCCAACAATTATTCTTCACAAAATTTTGTCAAATAAAGTCATTTACTCAGTCGTTCATAATATGAAACATCTAACATAATTCCCATGAATTCTGCGTCAATACATTTTTGGCACATTTTAGTATTTTGAGCATAACTTCCTCAATATCAAATGAAATCAAGCCAATTTGGTATCATTTCTAAGACAAGACAATGTTATAACTTTCATTTGAACATCAAATCCAGAATCCCCATTCAAGGAATCTCAGAATTCGAATAAATAGAAGGCATGTACACAAATCTGTACTAACTTGGAGTTCTAGACCAGTTTTAGTAAAAATCACATATCGCTTTCACTTCTTCATGGAATTGAGTGATTCAAAAACCAAATCGAAGCTAACTCTATGATCTACAAGTTTGATGAAGACCCTAACTCCAAAATCCAAACAAAACTATTCCATATACACGAAATACAGAAGGTGTAAAAACTGTTCTTTGCACATAAACAAGAAACCATTCTCATATCCTTTTTAAATTCAAACCTAACTCAAATACAACATATTCAACATATTAATATCTCAAATATTAATTCCAAATTTCAAGCCATTTCCAAACTTGAATAAAATTGGAAATACTTACGTCAACTTGAAGCCCGTGACTAGAGGATCACAAATCTACCTTCATTTCATGTTTTTCTTGAGCGAATCACTCATAAAAATGGAGAGAAGATGGATGAGGATTACGTGAAGGAGGAGGAAAATGATTGGTGGAGGTGAAGGTGGGCTTACATATTGATTTTTAATGTCTGTAGTGCCTCAGCACCACTTTTCAGTGCATTAGCGCCAAAATCCTGCATCTCAAGCGCCTAGGCGCTACTATTCTAGCGCCGCAGCGCTTGAATAGTAACCTCATGAACAATAACTTTTTTTTTTCAATTTTTTTTAAATTCGGGCATTACAAATAAGGGAGAGCAGAAGCATGTGTGGCGTCAGCAGAGTACCAGAAACATAAGCTAGCATGTGACCGCTAGCACCTACGTGCCTAGGAGGCGCAAAAAGTAGAAGCGCGCAACCACGCAGAAGCAGGAGACAGAAACAGCACCAGTCACACACTAGCGTGTGACGTAGACCTGTGCTAGCTTCTTCATAGGTCTCGGAACATGGACACAAATATAAATATTGAAATCCTAACCACGAAAGAGGAGCTGCAGATGCATGAAAAACAAATACAAAGAATGAAGAACGAAGTGCGAAGATGGGAGCGCATCTACCAGGAATGGAGTCGCAGTTTCAGATTCTTTCTCTTATTCTTCTTACTATTTCTTAGGCGATTATTTTGATGTTGAAAAACATTAATTTGTTTTATCTTTTTTTTTTCATCATGAACTGATTTATTTAATCTAGAGGACAACGTAGCTTGGTCGAATATATATTTATAAATTGTTGATTTACGTATGCGAATTTCTTCTTGATTTATTTATATTTTGCGGATTCTAGCGATTTCAATTACTTGATCACTAATTGGAGTGTCATATTTATTTGAAATCTATCACTCGGGAGAGAGATTTAAAATAGAACCATATGAAAATATATCATTAGTGTTTATATAGTTTAGAAGATCTAAAACTCCATCGAATCAATTAAAAGAATTAATATGCTATTGAAATTATTTACTGTTTGATTTTTAATAGGGATATTGAAATCGATATTAGATAATTAATTTCTACATTCTACTTGGGAAAAGGAGTATGTATATTTGAGAATTCTAAGGTAGTAAACGGGTCGAATTTATAAATATAGATGTCAATGATAATTCAACATTGTAAAGACCAAGTGAAGCCGCACGTATAGATTCTTATTTTAGGTTATTTTAGATCGTTTGTGTGCTTTAATTCATTTTAGCTTATAATTATCAATCAACAATCGATTAAATTTTCTAAATAAAGTCTGACTATTCTAATTATGGTAAGTAATATATTATTAAATTGCACACACTATGAGAAAGATATATATACTTAAATCGAGTACTAAAACTTGACACCGTATACTTGCAATTAACAAATATAGCAACAATGTGTGTGTGTGTATATATATAGGGACATCTATTTTAATTGAAGAAGAATTAGAAGCAATGAAATGTGGGTTAGTCTAGAAGACCAATTTTGATTCATACAGACGTACAGTGGTCGTGCTCGAACATGAGTAAATGCTTTTCAGTACAAATCTGAGTTTTGATTTGCACACCTCACTATACAATAAGTACATCAAACGAAATGTTTCAAATTGCTAATTACTTCCATTAGTAGGCCTCAAACCAACTATTAATTTTCATTCACATTCAACCCAAATTTTCAACATAAACACGTACATAGAAATATACGTAGAAATTCATTAGAATTCTTTAAAGGGGAGGCTGCAAGTCCATAAAGCTAATCACCTGGTGTTTTATACATTCCCAAAAACCATATGTGCGATGAGAAATATAGAATAACTAAATCAAGACATAGATAGATCATAAAATCATCAAAGCAAAAAATATATATAAACCACAAAAGTAAGGTAGTGTTTGTAAATATTCGAAAAAGTGATTATAGATAATTTTTTATATAAAGTTGCACAACTTTGTAAAAAAAAAGTTCATAATAATTTTTTTAAACATTTGCAAACATTCCATAAACCGCCGGCTGGTCCTATAGCGAAAGAAAAGTATCGGCATTGCTTCTTCTTTCCTCGCATGGAGTTTTCCTTTTTCCACAAACCTTGGAAGTTGAAGGCCTACACGAAAAGCAAGACACACATACTCCTAGTAGGAAAACAGTAACATAAAAGGCCGAAAATTCGGAGAAAATGTCTTACCCCAATTGCAGGGTGGTGTCCACTAAGTCTGCATCTCCAGTGCTAGTATCGCAAGCTAGTTGGGGACTGGCAATGCCTTGTCCGAGCTCGAAGTTGCTCTGCCCCTTCAACTGGTACTCGAGAAGAATTGGTTGTTGATAGCTGATCGGGGCACAAAGCCTTTCAAGGTTTTCAACCTATGAATCATATTAAGCCAGTGCAGATTACTTAGATATATTCACATCAATAGCCGAATTTCGCAACGCAAAATGAGAGAGCTACACATGCCTTTTGGCGTAAAGTCACATTCTCCTGCATGGATTGTAGCTCCTGCAATAAAATAAAAATAAGGGACAAATAGTTTTCACTTTTCCTCCAGACCCGTACGAGAAATCAGCAGATGCACAAAATAAGAGATTAATCTGCATACATTGTCCCTTGATTTTTGAAGTTTCTAGACGAATATTGCCTCCTGAAACCGTAGCATTGTCTTTTATTGTTAGCAATCAAAGAGTAATACGTTTTGTTTAAAGTCCACAGTCTTATTTAAAGGACAAACCTTCCTATCCTTAATGCACAATAGCCCTTCGTTTAGTTGTTGTTCGAGTTCTCGCAAATCTTCGCGACTCATGCTATCGAGATCCCTCCCCAACACATGCCTGCAAATTAACAGGAAAGACACGACACAACACAACACTACACGGATTTTCGAAAAATACAAGAATCTCATTTTCGTGAGAAAACATACTGGTCCTCCTTTTGTTTGAGATTTTCCATCTCTTCTCTCAGAACATCCTCCTACCTCTGTTAAAGTAGATGCGCTGCAAGCCAACTGTTGGCTAGGGATTTTATTGACTCAGTTGTACAGAACAATCTTTATTTTAATATAATTCATTATTTCATGGTTTGTTATTTCTTTATCTGTATACCCATGTTATCAAACATAGATAAAGACCTTGATTATACTTTAATACAAATGAATCGTAATTCGATGTTGAAACTCATTTGTAAACACTGTATAATCTAAATTCGTTCCTAGTCGATTCAGCCGCCTAAAACATGGATAAAGGTCGCTTGAGCTTGAGACTAGCATCTGTGATGTTGTGTACTGCGTTTCTTGGTAAGGGCATAGAGATGTCCAAACATGCAGATGGGTAGTCATATATGATGATTATAACGAACAACCTTCCCTCGGACTTTCCAAGTGGTTATCATTCATCGAGAGGATAAGTCCGTGGTTATGATTGTACACCATTAGTCCTTACGACCCGGGACAACAGTGAGGCTCTATATGCTAGGGATGTGCTTTGACTCGTTTACCGGCTCCAGGAGAGTCATCAGGTGGCGAGGTTGGGTACAGTTGCGACACATATAGGAGCCAGTGCATTGTAGTCGGGGATTTACCGCTCACCTGCGGGTGTGGATATCCTATGTGATATGATGTAATAATAGTGCATGGAATCTCTGGCCAGAGTATGAGATGTACGTTGGAGAAAGAGTTCTTCAATAGTACACGCGATGCCACTATTAAAGCTTATCACATAGTTAGCGAATTAATATGCAACCCTCGATGAACCAATGGATGCAGATTCGATCGGGATATATGAGATGAAGGGACCGTACTGTGCGTTAATCGTAATCGACTGGTTCTTGCAGGCACTATCAGTGATACCTAGGGGATCATGGGGCGATGCTACTAGACGCTCTTACCATGATCCGATGGGTACAATCAGAAATGAGTTCTGACATTCTTGATCAAGGTATTGCTGAAAAGAATGGGGCTAACTAGGGTAAGCTCGAATAAAGGATTATGTCTTGAATCACAAAGAGTTGTGAACCCACGGCTAGCTGTATCCCTAAACCATTGAGGGTCACACAAGTACTGGATTGTTTGTTCCCGTTGATAGAATAAATTCAAGAAGTTGAATTTATATTATATAGTAAATTCAAGGAGTTGAATTTATGATAATTAAATTTTGAGATAATAAATTCAAGGAGTTGAATTTATAAATTTGAGAATTTAATTTATTAAACTCAATTGTTGGGTTTATTAAATATTAAATGTTGGAGGTGATAAAAATTCAAGGAGTTTAATTTATAATTTAAATAATAAATTCAAATGTTGAATTTATAATGTATTTAATTTATTAAGCTCAAAAGTTGAGTTTATTAATTAATAAATTAAATATGATGGGTAATATGTTTAATGAGCTTGTAGGAGTACAAGTCCAACATAATAAATAATTAAAGTTTTAATGGGCTTTGATTAAATTAATTAAACTAGTTGGACTAGCCCAATTAATTAAATCAAGCCCATTAATGTTAATTATGTGATTAGGTTATTATTTTATTATAATAATAAATGAATAGCTCTAAACCTAGACCACCACAACATCAAATTACGCGAGCCTCCACTCAAAAGAAAAAAAATTTGGCCACCTTGAATTATTTTAGGGTTTTAGCCGTCTCTCAAATAATTCTCTCCTACGTTAAATATCTTCCAATATTTCTAGTGCAATTTGGAAGAGGATCAATCTATTCAGTCGTGGAGCTGATTAGAAGGAAAGAAAGGAGTCTCTTGAAGAAAGATCGTAGGGATTCATCAAGAGCCAGATCTGTTATACCGGATCGGTTGGTGTCCAGTGATTTATTCACCGAAGGTATAATTTTCTAACATCCTATGTATGTTTTGTTAAAATCATACGAGCGCCCAAAGAAAATTATTTTGTTTTCAAATAAAATAAAAATTTTAAAACTTCCGCTGCGTTTGGGCGTGTAGAAAACCAGATCCAACAGTTGTATCAGAGCCAGGTTTTCTGAATCGTATGATTTTAAATTATATTGAATAATTTATTTCTAACCACACAAGAAAATTTTTCAGAAAATTTAGCACCACGAAAATTTATTTTTTCAGATTTTCCAAACAAAAAAAAAAAATTTAATCTGCCCGGAACTGTTCCGGGCAGTCTGTGCGCGCAGGGCCGCGCACGGCAGCACGCAGGCGACGGACGCCTGCGCGTGCAATGCCCGCACGCAGGCTTCGGACGCCTGCGCGCACCGCGCAAGCGCAGGCGCCGGACGCCTGCGCGACCGGCGCGCATGGCGTCGGCGCGCCAGCGAGCGCCTGTGCGCGTTCTGCGCGCGCAGGGCCGCTGCCGCTGCCCGAAACGTTCAGGTAGCGGGCGGGCAGCGAGGGAGGCTGCCCGGGATCGTCTCGGGAAGCGTGCAAATTGATGGGCTTGAATTGTTTGGGCCCAGGGTACAATTTTCTGATTTTTCAAATTTATGGGTAAAATTGATATTTTTGAAAATTGGTTCAATTTTTATTTTGGAAAATTAATTTTTGAAAAATTAATAATTTTCTTGTAAAATAAATAATTTAAATATGATTTTAATTATTTATGGTAAAAATGAGTTTTTACAAGAAATCAATTATTATTGATTTAATTGGAAATTAAATAAAGGAGTTTATTTAATTTATTAAATTTTTAATAATTGTGGTGGTTAGTGATAAAATTATTAGATATATGATTGATCAATTAATTAAATTGTTTAATTAAATTGATGTTAATATTTGATATTAAATGCATGAAAGATGATCGAGAGCCTTGACCAATGTGTTAGGTGTATGTTAGGATATTTTACTGTTTTATTCATTTTGTTAATATTTGATATTATTAAAGTGGGTCTGGTTTATGGCCCGTTCCCACCCCATGAGATGTATCCCTTATGTGCCATGGCTATTTAAACGTAATTATTAGGAATAGTGGGAGATCAAGACTGAAAGATGGTGGACCCGATGATCAAGATGAAGACATGTAAAATATTGGAAGCTTTTGTAATCGTTGCATTTGCATCCCTGCATTCACCTAGGTTTTGGACCTGGATCCATGTATGGCTCACATGGATCTAATAGTGTTGGCGATCGATCATCCTTATTTATTGTTGAATATCATATTATGATATATGCGATATATAGTAGTATGCATGTATGTATATTATTAAATAATATAGTTGCATGAATCCGGCAAACATACAAACTCGTGGCACGCGTTTTTAAATTAAAATGATGAGACAATTTTTGAAATTAAAATCCCTCATTTTGAATAAGATTCAAAATTTATATCAAATCGAAAAAGTAAAAATTAAAAGAGTTTAATTTTTCCCTGCCTTCCATCAACCGTGGTTGCATGTTGATCGCTACCCGCGCACAGTGTCTGGCTCATATTTTGGGAAGGCCTGTACGCCGGAAAGCTGTGACTTCCACCGGACATATGATGTGAATTGAGTGGAACTCCCATGACTTCGGCTCATATTATTGGGGAAGCTCATGGCGACCGTCTACTACAATTCAATATTGATGGTTTGTTTGACACGTGAAAATAAACGGCGTCATATTATTGGGCCCTTATTAAACGTGAGGTAAAACACGCGGAGGTTGCATAGGGATGCAATTGGACTTTACCTTTTAGAAATTATAATTGGCTGATATTATTCGGGATTATAATTGGCTAATTGGACTCTACGTGCCTACTAAGGAAATACGATTTCCCTTTTTCATCAGAGGGTGGTGAAAATGTCAAAATAGTAGGAGGGTAATTTATAAAATGAAATCCATACTTTATATCTTAGAATTATTTTAAAATTATCAGTAACCATTATCTGTTTTTCAATTTCAGTATATTTACGATGTCTACTCGTAACCCGCTTTCAATCATTCTCGATCAAAACAAATTGACTGGCCCTAACTATCATGACTGGTTTCGAAACTTAAAGATTGTTCTGAACTCCGAAAGGATTGCGTATGTGCTTGAGAAGAGGCCACCTAAGGAGGCGGCTCCTGATATCAGTAGGACTGAATTGGCTAAGCTTGATAAACATTAGGATCATGATCTTCAAGCTAAGAGCTACATGTTGGCTTCCATGTCGAATGAACTTCAGAGGAGGTTCGAGGAGGCGGTGAATGCTGCTGACATTCACCTTCATCTGAAAGAATTGTATGATGTACAAACTCGTTCAGAAAGACATGCGACTGTTAAAGAACTCATGACAACACGCTTGCGAGAGGGGACTTCGGTCCATGAGCATGGTGTTAGGATGATTGGGCTCATCGAGAAGTTGGTGGGGCTTGACGTGGTTATATCTAGTGAGCTCTCGACTGACATTCTCTTGCTGTCTTTGCCTGCCTCGTTCGATGGATTTGTGGTTAATTTTAATATGAACAAGCTTGAGGCCACCCTTGAAGAGTTGGTCAATATGCTTACTAATTATGAGGCCACAATTAAAAAGGAAAAAGCATGTTCTTCTAGTGGGTCCTTCGTATGGTACGAAAAAGGGAGCCCCAAATAAAGGCAAGAAGCGTTCTGCCCCTCCAAAGAAGAACAAGCCCAACAAGAAGCCATACAAAAAATCCAAACCGGGGCCCACAAAGCCTGACAAGTCAGAACAAGTCTGTTTCCACTGCAACAAGCCTGGACATTGGAGGCGTAATTGCGAGGAATATCTAGCCCAAAAGCGTTCTGGCCATGGTATGTTTTATATTGAAGTTAATATTTCTATTAATTCCTCTTCTTGGGTATTGGATACCGGATGTGGTTCTCATCTATGCAATGATTTGCAGGTGATGGGAAGAAGCAAGAGGCTTAGAGATGGTGAGACCTTTCTAAGACTAGGAAATGGAGCAAGAGTTGCTGCCACTGCCATTGGAGACGTTACTTTAATTTTGGACAATAATTTTAAGTTGGTTTTGAGAGACGTTTTATTTGTTCCTGAATTGGTTAAAACATTATTTCTATTTCTATGCTTGATAGGGATGGTTATTCTTGTATTTTTTCTAAAGGTGTTTGCAATTTATACAAGAATGAATGTTCGATTGGAACTGGAGAATTGACAAACGATCTCTATAACTTAAAATTAAAAGATATTCCGTTAAACAATATCCAAGCGCATACGAAAACAACAACAAACAAAAGAAAAATAGAAGATCCAAATCCTGCACAAATATGGCACGCTAGACTAGGTCATATTTCTCAAAGAAGAATGCACAAGCTAGTGGGAGAAGGCATGTTTGACTTGTCAGACATAAATTCTCTACCAACTTGTGAGTCCTGTCTAAAAGGAAAAATGACTAAAACTCCATTCAATGGAAACGTGGAACTTGCGCATGGTCTACTGGATTTGATCCACACGGACGTTTGTGGCCCGCTAAGTGTTAGCACAAAATTTGGGCATTCCTACTTCATTACCTTTAATGATGACCATTCGAGGTATGGGTACGTTTATTTGATGAAACACAAATCTGAAGCATTTGAAAAATTCAAAGAATTCAGATCTGAAGTAGAAAATCATCTAGAAAGAAGTATTAAGGCACTTTGATCTGATCGAGGTGGAGAATACTTAAGTGCTGAATTTTTGGGTTATCTAAAAGAGAATGAGATTCTCTCACAGTGGACTCCACCAGCAACACAAAAATTGAATGGTGTTTCTGAACGTCGAAATCGAACCTTGATGGACATGGTTCGATCTATGATGGGATTCACTGAATTGCCTATATCATTTTGGGGCTTTGCGCTTGAAACTGCGGCAATGTTGTTGAATAATGTCCACACAAAAGCAGTGGATAAAACACCATATGAGATATGGATGGGAAAAGCTCCCAAATATTCTTACATGAGAATATGGGGATGTCCTGCTTACGTGAAGCAGACATTGGGAGACAAATTGGATAGTAGATCCACTTTGTGCTACTTTGTAGGATATCCAAAGAATTCTATTGGATATTATTTCTATCATCCCAATGAAGCAAAAGTGTTTGTTTCAAGAAATGCCACCTTTTTGGAAAGGGAATTTCTATTAGATAGAAAAGGCAAGATGATAGAACTTGAAGAAATTCAAGATACTCCCTCAACTTTAGAAGTTGAACCTAATCCCCAAGAACCAATAGTTGAAGTACAAGCTTCTAGAAGGTCTGATAGGGTTATTAGACCACCTGCAAGATATACGCTTCTTCATGAACAAGGCCATGATGAGTCTTGTGTTGGATGTGATCCAATGAATTTCAAAGAAGCAATATCTGATACTGATTCAACCAAATGGCTTGAAGCCATGCAGTCAGAAATGGACTCTATGTATTCAAACCAAGTCTGGACATTAGTGGATCCACCTGAGGGAATCGTTCTCATAGGATGCAAATGGATCTACAAAAGAAAGATTGGGGCGGATGGGAAGGTAGTGACTTTCAAAGCAAGACTGGTTGCAAAAGGATATACTCAAAGGCAAGGAGTTGACTATGAGGAAACCTTTTCACCAGTTGCTATGTTTAAGTCCATTAGAATACTACTAGCCATAGCAGCATGGTACGACTATGAGATATGGACAAATGGATGTAAAGACTGCATTCCTCAATGGAGACATCAAAGAAGAAATTTATATGTCTCAACCCGAGGGATACACATCAGTAGGAAATGAGCATAAGGTATGCAAACTTCAGAGATCAATATATGGTCTCAAGCAGGCATCAAGGAGTTGGAACCTCAGATTTGATAGCACTATCAAAGAGTTTGGTTTTGCAAAGAATCCTGAGGAACCATGTGTGTACAAGAAAGTTAGTGGGAGTGCAGTGACATTCCTAGTACTTTATGTTGATGATATCCTGCTCATTGGGAATGATATAGGATTACTGCAATCAACTAAAGCATGGTTGGCCAGTAAATTCTCCATGAAGGACATGGGTGAAGCATCTTATGTATCAGGAATACAGATCTATAGAGATAGATCGAAGAGCATGCTGGGACTCACCCAAGTCACTTATATCGATACCATTCTTAAGCGATTCTCTATGGAAGAGTCCAAGAGAGGATACTTACCAATGTGTCATGGTATTATTCTATCTAAAGCTATGTGTCCCAAAACTGATGAAGAGATAGAGATGATGACACGTATTCCATATGCGTCGGCTAATGGTAGTATTATGTATGGTATGATATCGACACGTCCTGACATTGCTTATGATTTGAATGTTACAAGCAGATATCAGGCGAACCCTGGTCCAATGCATTGGAAGGCCGTGAAAGACATTCTTAAGTACTTAAGAAGGAGTAAGAATTTGTTCATGGTCTATGGGGGTGGAGAATTAAAATTGGAAGGCTACACTGATTCTAGCTTCCAATATGATGTAGATGATTCGAAATCGACCTCTGGTTTTGTATTCATGCTTAATGGTGCGGCTGTCTCTTGGAAAAGTTTCAAGCAAGACACCATTGCGGATTCCACCACTGAAGCTGAGTACATTGCTGCATCTGCTGCAGCGAAAGAGGCAGTTTGGATGAGGAATTTTGTCCAAGAGTTGGGCGTTATTCCTAATGGAGTTGATCCAGTCCCGGTGTACTGCGACAACACTGGTGCCGTTGCGCAAGCAAAGGAACCAATGGTCTCATCAGCGATCCAAACATGTACTGAGGAAATTCCACATCATCCGGGAGATTGTGGGAAGGGGAGACATATCAGTCGAAAGAGTCTCCTCTGCAGATAACGTTGCCGATCCACTTACGAAGCCCTTGCCAGGACCATTGTTTGAGAAGCATCGCGAAGCAATGGGATTAAAGTTTATGGGTAGTTGGCTCTAGGGCAAGTGGAAGATTGTTAGAGTAGATGCCCTGCAAGCCAACTGTTGGCTAGGGATTTTATTGACTCAGTTGTAAAGAACAATCTTTATTTTAATATAATTCATTATTTCATGGTTTGTTATTTCTTTATCTGTATACCCATGTTATCAAACATAGATAAAGACCTTGATTATACTTTAATACAAATGAATCGTAATTCGATGTTGAAACTCGTTTGTAAACACTGTATAATCTAAATTCGTTTCTAGTCGATTCAGCCGCCTAAAACATGGATAAAGGTCGCTTGAGCTTGAGACTAGCATCTGTGATGTTGTGTACTGCGTTTCTTGGTAAGGGCATAGAGATGTCCAAACATGCAGATGGGTAGTCATATGATGATTATACCGAACAACCCTCCCTCGGACTTTCCAAGTGGTTATCATTCATCGAGAGGATAAGTCCGTGGTTATGATTGTACACCATTAGTCCTTACGACCCGGGACAACACTGAGGCTCTATATGCTAGGGCTGTGCTTTGACTCGTTTACCGGCTCCAGGAGAGTCATCAGGTGGCGAGGTTGGGTACAGTTGCGACACATATAGGAGCCAGTGCATTGTAGTCAGGGGATTTACCGCTCACCTGCGGGTGTGGATATCCTATGTGATATGATGTAATAATAGTGCATGAAATATCTGGCCAGAGTATGAGATGTACGTTGGAGAAAGAGTTCTTCAATAGTACACGCGATGCCACTATTAAAGTTATCACATAGTTATCGAATTAATATGCAACCCTCGATGAACCAATGGTTGCAGATTCGATCGGGATATATGAGATGAAGGGACCGTACTGTGCGTTAATCGTAATCGACTGGTTCTTGCAGGCACTATCAGTGATACCTAGAGGATCATGGGGCGATGCTACTAGACGCTCTTACCATGATCCGATGGGTGCAATCAGAATTGAGTTCTGACATTCTTGATCAAGGTGTTGATGAAAAGAATGGGGCTAACTAGGGTAAGCCCGAATAAAGGATTCTGTCCTTAATCACACAGAGTTGTGAACACACGGCTAGCTGTATCCCTGAACCATTGAGGGATCACACAAGTACTGGATTGTTTGTTCCCGTTGAGAGAATAAATTCAAGAAGTTGAATTTATATTATATAGTAAATTCAAGGAGTTGAATTTATGATAATTAAATTTTGAGATAATAAATTCAAGAAGTTGAATTTATAAAATTTGAGAATTTAATTTTTTAAACTCAATTGTTGGGTTTATTAAATATTAAATGTTGGAGGTGATAAAAATTCAAGGAGTTTAATTTATAATTTAAATAATAAATTCAAATGTTGAATTTATAATGTATTTAATTTATTAAGCTCAAAAGTTGAGTTTATTAATTAATAAATTAAATATGGTGGGTAATATGTTTAATGGGCTTGTAGGAGTACAAGTCCAACATAATAAATAATTAAAGTTTTAATGGGACATTGATTAAATTAATTAAACTAGTTGGACTAGCCCAATTAATTAAATCAAGCCCATTAATGTTAATTATGTAATTAGGTTATTATTTTATTATAAATAATACATGAATAGCTCTAAACCACCTAGACCACCACAACATCAAATTACGTGAGCCTCCACTCAAAAGAAAAAAATTTGGCCACCTTGAATTATTTTAGGGTTTGAGCCGTCTCTCAAATATTCTCTCCTACGTTAAATATCTTCCAATATTTCTAGTGCAATTTGGAAGATGATCAATCTATTCAGTCGTGGACCTGATTAGAAGGAAAGAAAGGAGTCTCTTGAAGAAAGATCGTAGGGATTCATCAAGAGCCAGATCTGTTATACCGGATGACCCCATGAGAGTCGGTAACAAGTCAAAGTGCAATGCTAGCACATAGAGTCTCAATGTTGTCCCGAGTCATAATGACTAATGGTGTACAAATATAAACTAGGACGTTTTCACTCGATAAGTGAGAACCACTTGGAAAGTCCTTTATGGAGGGTTGTTCAGTGCACTCTACAAGGAGCACCTATCTGCATGTTCGGACATCACAATGTCCCCTACCAATGAAACATGATATTCACATCGTAGATACTAGTCTCAAACTCGAGCGGCCTATATCCTTCTTAGCGGCGGCTGAATCGGCTAGGAACTGTTTAGAATATACAGTATTGCAAATACAAGTTTCATGATACTCATCATATGAGCATCTCATATTCTTTCTACTATTTGTATATTCAAAGAGTTTATCTATGACACTAGCATGGGTATACAGATAAAGATGTGCCAAAACAATAATTTCAAATATTATTAAAATAAAGATTGTTTATATATAGAGTTTCATTGTGAACACTCGGCCAACACTTGGCTCGACGGGCACATACTCTAACAGTATGTTCTGTCTAGGTCTACCATGACCTCTACCTCGAGTAGCCATGTCTGATATACAATATATCAAACACATATAAAATCACAATATCATAATCATCTCAATTTTGTATCAACTATGTCCGGCTCTCGAGACTCAATAAATCTCAAAAATCTCGAATAAAGCTCAACAATATAATATATCAATTATAATACATATTTCACATTATGGAACAGTGAAAATGCTAGCAAATATATAATATGATCAAGCAATTCAAACTGACTCGATCTACCTTGTTCCCATATATCTTACGCTCTGATACCACCTAATGTGGGGCCCCGGGTCTGACATTAATACTAATAATTATAAATTTAACAAACCAAACGATTGAGTAAAACACATAATCTGTGGTTCACAAACTGACATAAATATCGTCAAAATAATTTAAAGTTCTCAAATATTTGAAATATAAGATTTAACATGCCAAAATAACTAGTGAACCAAAATAATCCAAACATCATAAAATAGCTTGTAGGATCCGTGAATCCCACTCTAATATCAAATGAAACCAAGCCAGTTTGGTATCATTTCTAAGACAAGACAATGTTATAACTTTCATTTGAATATCAAATCCAGAATCCCATTCAAGGAATCTCAGAATTCGAATAAATAGAAGGCATGTACACAAATCTGTACTAACTTGGAGTTCTAGACCAGTTTTAGTAAAAATCACATATCGCTTTCACTTCTTCATGGAATTGAGTGATTCAAAAACCAAATCGAAGCTAACTCTATGATCTACAAGTTTGATGAAGACCCTAACTCCAAAATCCAAACAAAACTATTCCATATACACGAAATACAGAAGGTGTAAAAACTGTTCTTTGAACGTAAACAAGAAACCATTCTCATATCCTTTTTAAATTCAAACCAACTCAAATACAACATATTCAATATCTTAATATCTCAAATATTAATTCCAAATTTCAAGCCATTTCCAAACTTGAATAAAATTGGGAAATACTTACGTCAACTTGAAGCCCGTGACTAGAGGATCACAAATCTACCTTCATTTCATGTTTTTCTTGAGCGAATCACTCATAAAAATGGAGAGAAGATGGATGAGAATTACGTGAAGGAGGAGGAAAATGATTGGTGGAGGTGAAGGTGGGCTTACATATTGATTTTTAACGTCTGTAGTGCCTCAGCACCACTTTTCAGTGCATCAGCGCCAAAATCCTGCAGCTCAAGCGCCTAGGCGCTACTATTCTAGCGCCACAACGCTTGAATAGTAACCTCATGAACAATAACTTTTTTTTTTCAATTTTTTTTAAATTCGGGCATTACCAATAAGGGAGAACAGAAGCATGTGTGGCGCCAGCAGAGTACCAGAAACATAAGCTAGCATGTGACCGCTAGCACCTACGTGCCTAGGAGGCGCAAAAAGTAGAAGCGCGCAACCACGCAGAAGCAGAAGACAGAAACAGCACCAGTCACACACTAGCGTGTGACGTAGACCTGTGCGAGCTTCTTCATAGGTCTCGGAACATGGACACAAATATAAATATTGAAATCCTAACCACGAAAGAGGAGCTGCAGATGCATGAAAAACAAATACAAAGAATGAATAACGAAGTGCGAAGATGGGAGCGCATCTACCAGGAATGGAGTCGCAGTTTCAGATTCTTTCTCTTATTCTTCTTACTATTTCCTAGGCGATTATTTTGATGTTGAAAAACATTAATTTGTTTTATCTTTTTTTTTTCATCATGAACTGATTTATTTAATCTAGAGGACAACGTAGCTTGGTCGAATATATATTTATAAATTGTTGATTTACGTATGCGAATTTCTTCTTGATTAATTTATATTTTGCGGATTCTAGCGATTTCAATTATTTGATCACTAATTGGAGTGTCATATTTATTTGAAATCTATCACTCGGGAGAGAGATTTAAAATAGAACCATATGAAAATATATCATTAGTGTTTATATAGTTTAGAAGATCTAAAACTCCATCGAATCAATTAAAAGAATTAATATGCTATTGAAATTATTTACTGTTTGATTTTTAATAGGGATATTGAAATCGATATTAGATAATTAATTTCTACATTCTACTTGGGAAAAGGAGTATGTATATTTGAGAATTCTAAGGTAGTAAACGGGTCGAATTTATAAATATAGATGTCAATGATAATTCAATATTGTAAAGACCAAGTGAAGCCGCACGTATAGATTCTTATTTTAGGTTATTTTAGATCGTTTGTGTGCTTTAATTCATTTTAACTTATAATTATCAAACAACAATCGATTAAATTTTCTAAATAAAGTCTGACTATTCTAATTATGGTAAGTAATATATTATTAAATTGCACACTCTATGAGAAAGATATATATGCTTAAATCGAGTACTAAAACTTGACACCGTATACTTGCAATTAGCAAATATAGCAACAATGTGTGTGTGTGTGTATATATATAGGGACATCTATTTTAATTGAAGAAGAATTAGAAGCAATGAAATGTGGGTTAGTCTAGAAGACCAATTTTGATTCATACAGACGTACAGTGGTCGTGCTCGAACATGAGTCAATGCTTTTCAGTACAAATCCGAGTTTTGATTTGCACACCTCACTATACAATAAGTACACATCAAACGAAATGTTTCAAATTGCTAATTACTTCCATTATTAGGCCTCAAACCAACTATTAATTTTCATTCACATTCAACCCAAATTTTCAACATAAACACGTACATAGAAATATACGTAGAAATTCATTAGAATTCTTTAAAGGGGAGGCTGCAAGTCCATAAAGCTAATCACCTGGTGTTTTATACATTCCCAAAAACCATATGTGAGATGAGAAATATAGAATAACTAAATCAAGACATAGATAGATCATAAAATCATCAAAGCAAAAAATATATATAAACCACAAAAGTAAGGTAGTGTTTGTAAATATTCGAAAAAGTGATTATAGATAATTTTTTATATAAAGTTGCACAATTTTGTAAAAAAAAAGTTCATAATAATTTTTTTAAACATTTGCAAACATTCCATAAACCGCCGGCTGGTCCTATAGCGAAAGAAAAGTATCGGCATTGCTTCTTCTTTCCTCGCATGGAGTTTTCCTTTTTCCACAAACCTTGGAAGTTGAAGGCCTACACGAAAAGCAAGACACACATACTCCTAGTAGGAAAACAGTAACATAAAAGGCCGAAAATTCGGAGAAAATGTCTTACCCCAATTGCAGGGTGGTGTCCACTAAGTCTGCATCTCCAGTGCTAGTATCGCAAGCTAGTTGGGGACTGGCAACTCCTTGTCCGAGCTCGAAGTTGCTCTGCCCCTTCAACTGGTACTCGAGAAGAATTGGTTGTTGATAGCTGATCGGGGCACAAAGCCTTTCAAGGTTTTCAACCTATGAATCATATTAAGCCGGTGCAGATTACTTAGATATAATCACATCAATAGCCGAATTTCGCAACGCAAAATGAGAGAGCTACACATGCCTTTTGGCGTAAAGTCACATTCTCCTGCATCGATTGTAGCTCCTAAAATAAAATTAAAATAAGGGACAAATGTTTTTCAATTTTCCTCCAGGACCCGTACGAGAAATCAGCTGATGCACAAAATAAGAGATTAATCTGCATACATTATCCCTTGATTTTTGAAGTTTCTGGACCAATATTGCCTCCTGAAACCGTAGCATTGTCTTTTATTGTTAGCAATCAAAGAGTAATACGTTTGTTTTAAGTCCACAGTTTAATTTAAAGGACAAACCTTCCTATCCTTAATGCACAATAACCCTTCGTTTAGTTGTTGTTCGAGTTCTTGCAAATCTTCGCGACTCATGCTATCGAGATTCCTCCCCAACACATGCCTGCAAATTAACAGAAAAGACACAACACTACACAACACGGATTTTCGAAAAATACAAGAATCTCATTTTTGTGAGAAAACATACTGGTCCTCCTTTTGTTTGAGCTTTTCCATCTCTTCTCTCAGAACATCCTCTTGCCTCTGTTAAGAGAACAAACCATACTAAATCCGATACATATAATGAATATGTGGAAGGATTAAAAGTCCATAGATATGTCAAATTTTAAGCATCACACGTACCTCTGGATCGTGGTTCACCGGAACACCTTTTTTAATTCGCTGGCACTCTTCAAATCTCTTCATTATTTTCGCCATGCTGCAGTGATCAAGGGAATCATCGTTCAACTGATCAGCTTATCGTGTTGCATGATACTACTTATTGCATATCTTAGTTCAACCAGTTTCGAATTCTTATACAACCTATCTTTCGAACATCAGCGTAATTTTTCGGTTTCTCAGATCTCCATACAACTTACCCGAAAAACAAAAACAAAACAACAGCCATGTGTATTCAAAGACAATTTACTATAAATAACAAGCTTTGATATCTTTAACGCCTACCCCACCCCTAGCTAGACTCAACCAGAGTTCCTAAAGAACCGTGAACCGCAACCTAAACCGTTCTCTCAAAAACCAAAACCAAAACTAAAACAAAAACCCAGAATTTACAAACCGGTTTGGTACAGGTTCCTAAAAGTTAGAGGCCATTACCGAAATCATACTATAATCTGAAACTGTAAATTTGATTTAAATTCTATAGTACCTATAATATCGTAGATAATTTAGTTTATAAAAATCAAATCAACATTATTATAGTATAATTGTTAAATAATTAACTTTAATTAGTTTTGTTACCACATGAATCCATACTCTTTTGTTTCTCATATTAAATCACCGAAAAAATTCTCATGAACGAACAAACACATGAATAAATCCCAAAGAAACAACAGAAAAGGAATTCTCAGAAACGAAGATAGCAGCATAGAGGGCGTACTCGGAACTAGCATATTCGAACAACTTCCCGTCGTTGGAGTATCCAATAATGGCAACTTCGGAACCGCAGAGAATAGCTAATTCACTCGCTTTCTTAATCAAACAATCACGCCTCTTGATGAACGCACTTTTGATGCCGCTGCTACTTTTGCCCGCGGTAATTTTCTCTGCGGAATCCATCTTCTCAGAAGCCATTGAATTGTTTTTACTCTTCAAAATCGCACAAAAATTCACGTATCATAATCCCAAAACGGCGGCTCTATGTACTCTGTGGCCTGCTTCTTCTATTATAACAAGGATAACACGAGGAAATAAAAGGATGCATGTAGGACTCTTTGAACAGGAGACGTACTTATAGTGCTTTTTTTTTTTTATTATTATTGGTGGTTTAGATTTGGTAAAATCTTTAAAGTTCTAATTACAGAAGTATTTAGATCAACAAGTCTCGTTTTTTATTGGCAGAGCGATAAATTTTTTAATCCGCGATAAAATTTGACTTGATCCATATTTGAAATAAAAAAAATATTTTTGAGATAAAAACTAATATTTTTATTGATAGGATCAGATTGATTAAGATATATATCTTATAAAATAGAGACGGTCTTATATATTTTTTATAAACTTTTTAATCATAGGTCTCGGTTTCCAATTTTTTAGGATTTTTAGACATGGGTGTCGTTGAAATCTGATAATTAATTGTCCATGGTAGATCAATTTTTATCTATCATGGATGTTCAAAGCTAATGTTTTATTCCTAAAACTAATTACTAATTTTACAATTTTTTAATTATTACTTAGCTTAATATTTTTTGCGTAGCCGAAAGATATTTTGTAATAAAAATCATAAGTTTTTTTTTTTTTGTTCGAATTGCTCCTTAGTAGAAGTATTCTCTCCTTTTTTTACTTCTAATATCACTTATTTTGCATAATTTAGGTACATAAATTTTTAAATGATATGTAATAAATTTAATAGGGCATACTATAAGGCATAGTTTGGTACATGGGATAAGGGAGGGATTGATAAATAATCCTCCTTATCCCATGTTTGGTACCTTTTTAAAAAGCCTATGATAATATCATGTGCTCTTGATAAATAATTTTTTAGAAGGATAAAATGCTTCTTCTATTAGGTGTGATAATTTTAATTTAATGATGAAATACGCTACAAATGACTTAATTGCCCTCAATTTATAAATGATTTTTATAAATCTATGCTAGTAGATAGAAATTAAAATCAAATAAATATTTTTATTTATTTTTATATATTATATAATATGATAATTATATAAATGAATTCGAGATAATTATATAAATAATTTTTATAATTATCAATAAAATTATTAGTATCACTCGATTAACCTTAAAAATTGATATTTGACTTGACTCACAAAATCAAGGGCTCAATTATCATATTATATAATATAAAAAATTAGGTAAAAATAAATAAATCATGCAAGCACTATCGGCGCAAGAACAGATAAAAACTATGAACTCAAGCAACAACGTTGAAATTATAAAATTTATTATGATAAGGTTAATTTTGTCATTACAATCTAATATATAAATTTAATCACTTTTATTAAAATCATACCAAACATTAAATATAATATCATACATCTTATTTATCATTAACTTATCCTTATATTATATATCACATATTTATCCTATCATGTGTACCATACTATGCCTAAACAGATAACCAAAATAAAATACAAAATACAATGAGATAAAATTTTTCTAATTAAATGTATTTGTCGAAATTAAATATCATCATTAATTTTAATATGTATGTATGTATCGCGGTCGTATGTCAAGATGACAATGGATCATGTCGAATAAGATTCTATACCCAACGCAAATAAGTTGAGTTTGGTTTAAGTACATGTGCTACGCCACCCATACACATTGTCATCCTTGGTCATGTTCTAGAGTATCAATTTAAGATAATAGTAATATATATATATAAGTAATGAATCTATTTCCTTAGAAATTTTAAATATAGCTTCTATAGGCGTAAAGAATGTTATTAAAATGTGTTTGCTGCTTAATCCTATCTATACTTTATAATTAAATTCGGGATTCCTGTACTAACTATTTCTAATTGATTTGGTGAAACTTTATTTAAATTATAATTATATATTTATTATATAACTGTCTTGAAGAATTTTTCTTTCCTAAAATAGCCTCTCTTTTTAAATATTTAATCATATATTTATCTTTATTTTTAAATTAAATCTTATCTTTACTTATATTTTAAATTTTTAGATGAGGGAAACCGTAAATTTGCAATAACAAAAGTTTATCATATTTAGATAATTATTTCAATGATATAAACACACGTTGTTAATTACATGAGATATGGCTTGACAGTGGAATTTTATAATACCATCGTTCCGAGTTTCCAAATTTTACGACTTTCTAATTCAATTGGCTTATCATCCATATTTCTATGGAACTCTTGAATAATAATATATAATTAGTAACCATGTGTGAAGTTTTAATATTTTTTGGTGTTTGTTTTTTTATGGAAAAATTATTGAGATTATATTAAAATTTATAGATTTAAATAAGATTTTCTAAGTTTATATTATAGTATTAAGCATTAATTTCTAGACTAATCATTTCACCATATTCTCACAATGTTACTAAACTCTCAAAGTTTTCAAAACCTTCTATTCACTAGAAAAAAATACAAAATAACACAACGGTCAGCTTGACGTCTTGAGTTGGTAATGTAGTTAAGATTGATCCTTGAAGTTCTCGTACATTCTTTAGGTGTGTGCTATGGAAGCAACTTCAAATATGAAAACTTTAAGTGTGCACGGAAATATTGAATGAATTCAAATTGAAAGATGCACGAGAGTACTGATTGTTTCATTTGATACCGAGTCTCCATATTTATAGTTGAAAAGATCGAATAATCGGATTTGATTATCAATAATCATATGTACTGTTACCTGACAGAATCGACATGTCATTTTCATTCGTCGTACCTATCATTAAATTTTTATGTAATGTTTCTTTTGCTTTGGCGACTTTAAGCTTCTTCCTTGCTTTTCAAAAAAACTAACAGACTATGAACAAAATAGACATCTTTCTATTGTTCGGGAGTTGGTAGAATATTATGTAATGATTCTATAGTAGGTGTTGTTGAACGACTTTACTTGTAATATCCTTTTTGGATTTTTTCAAGTATGACCAATTACAGTGTGATTGGAGTTATAAGTTTTGAACACGTGTGCTGCATATAGGACTTTGATCCTGCCAAATTGACAAATGAGCTCTTGTAGCTATAGTTCAGAAATACTACAACTTGACTTCCTTGCGTGAATGGCTTGAACTCTTGGTGTTCTGTCTGAACGGCTTGAATTGATCCAGTGCACCGAAAAGAAGAAATTACAATAAAAGAGCGGCTCGATCTTGTAACAAATCGATATTGTTATTTGTCAATCGCCAAAACTTAGGGTAATAGAAATATTCTAAAAAATTTCTCCTTTTTGTTGATGATAGAACCAAGCACTACAAAAAAAAAAAGTCCTACAAAAACCGTTGTCGTAGGTATTTTAAAACTGTTGTTAAAGCCCATGTGGTTAAAGGGTGCGCTCAAAGATAACGATTTTATCCGTTGTTGTAGCTACAATTTGCGATGGTTTTTGAAAAAACGTCACAAATAATATTAGCGACGGATTTATGTAAATTCATCGCTAATTAGCGACGGATTATGCAAAATCATCATTAAACCGTCGCTAAAATTAGCAACGGTTGGTTCATGATTTTCGTCGCTAATTGTAGCGATGGTCAATTCATTATTTCCGTCGCTAATATTTTCAGTAAAATAAAAAAAATTAATTTTAATAATTTAATAAGTTTAAAAAAAACTTACAATTGGAATAGACTAACAATATTCATGATCTTAACTAACACTTAAAAATTTATCAGAAAATTAAAGCGAAAAAATTTATCCTAAATCGAGACTAAAATCGTGCAAGAAGAAAAATTTTAAGTGTTGTGAAGTGGTAAAATCATGTAAGAGAGAAAAATTTTAAATGTTGCGAAGTGGTGTATGTTAAAATGGACGGGATGTGCGGATATTTATAGTCAATTTGCGACGGTTTTGGTTAGCTTTTGGTTGAACCATCGCTAACCAAAAACCGTCGCATTTTTAAAATTTCCAACGGTTTTGCTTGTAACCGTCGCTATATTTAGTGACGGTTTTGTTAATTCTGTCGCTAAAATTAGCGACGGTTTCCCTTAAAACATGCGACCGTTTTACTTAAAACTGTCGCTATATATAGCGACGGATTATGTACCGTCGCTAAATGTAGCGACGGTTTAAACCAAAACCGTCACTATTTTTAAATTAGCAACTGTTTAAACCAAAACACGTATCATAATCTAACATTGCAAATCGAAATCAAATTGTAAATAAAACATGAATTATAATCCACGAAACATAATTTATATAATCTGTAATTCAACTCATGACTCGGCATCTCAGACTCGACTCATCTCTCATCTAATCTAGGGATCCCGGTGAATAAGAACGTAACAAGTCTCCCACCTACTACTACCGATCGCGGTGGCGGTACGTTCTTATTTCTGGACTTTGGTCTAGTCTATATCGAATAATCTGTTATAAGGATGCTATCTATATCTGAAGCATCTCGATATACCAAACGTCCAGTGTCTTGGCATGTCTGTCCAAGACTAACCCTATTCTGACAATGTGCAATGGGCCAGTGACTCCTCTGTCATAGTCTAGCCCCTCTGTCAGTGACTCTCACTCAATAGCTCTCTGCTTTCTACTTTCTAATTCAATAGAATAAACATAATCATTAAAACACAAAGGTATAAAAACAATACCATACAAGTATGTGGTTTAGGAAAACTCGAGTTAAATCTAACTCAAGTCGATCTCCCAGTTAACATCGATTTATACCTTTCTCTTCTCGATCTGACGAAGACGAAGTCTCGAACTCAACTCTGTCCATACCCAATGTCCAGTTGTAGCCTGCGTCGATAGGAATTCAGTACTGAAGTCGGATTCAAAATCTGACGGACGGATCGAAATAGAAAGGCGTAAGGATATTTCTTCTCAAAGCTTCGCTCCCTTTCTCTGAAATCTGAGGAACAATTCGTGCTTGCTATATATATATATATATATATACACATATACGTTGCATGTAAGGAAAGTGGCCCCTTTCTTTCTCGCGCACGTCGCACCGCGGGTGCGCTCACCTTTGGACCGCGGGTGCGCTGCACGTATTGGATCACCTTCAAAAAATTCAGAAGGAACGACCGCGGGTGCGCTCTTTCTTGGACCGCGGGGGCGGTGACCCTATTGTAGCAGCACCGTGGTGCGCTCTGTCTGGCACCACGGTTGCGGTGTCCCTACTGTAAAAATAGCCAACTCTCTGTCCATCGACCTCGGGTGCGGTATATTTCATAGCGCGGGTGCGGTGGCTTTTTCCCTCAAAACACAACTTTCTGCCCTTGCACCGCGGGTGCGGTCTACTTCTTGGCGCGGGTGCGGTCTCTCTCTTTGTCAACAAACTCAATTTGCAACGTCGCTTCTCCACGTCTGTTCTTCCATCGCCTTATTCATAATATATAACAATTCAAAAGTATCAAACTAAAATCTCGGGCATTACAAGTGCTAACTTTCCAGATCCCGTTGACAGGTAAAATAGTTCAATGTGTTGAACGGCTTATAAAAGAGTTTATAAGCACAAAGAAAAATAGAAGTATGACTTCTATAAGGAGAATGTTACTTTTAATTTATGGAAGTGTTCGAAAATTAAAAGTTGGCCTAATAAATAATGTATTTGAAAATTGTGATTTTCATAAACATTATTATGAACTAATGTAAATTAATTCAAGTGTTGAATTAATTAAACAGTAGTGGGCCTAGTAGAGCCCAAATAATTAAATAAATTTAAGTGTTGAATTAATTAAATCATATCGGGTCTTGTAGAGTCCAATGAGAAATAATTATTCAACTAGTGGGCTTGAATAATTTCAAGTAAGGTTAATTTGTGTCAAATTTGTTTGAGACATTTAAATTAAAGTTAATGGGTTTTGTGATTGTTACAAGCCCAAATAGAATTGCATGCATGAGAGATGAAGGGTTGGAGGCTAATTTTTCAATATCCAAGGCATGTCATGCGCATGCTTACTTTAACTTTTTACACAGCCAAGAAAATCTCTCCTTCTTCTCTGCTAATGCCTTGGCCGAAGATTTTGATACATTATTCTCTTTCATTTTTGCTTCTTCAATTGTTGAAGATTGCATACTCTTCTCAAAGAAAAATCTTCTAATTTTTCTAGTGCAAAATTAGAGGGGATCTTCCTTGTTGGTGGTGGGCTTAATTTTTGAGCAACGAGTGCTCATTGGAAACTTGTAGATTGTCTAGCCATTGAAGAGCTAAGTTGTTTAACAACTTAGTTGGAGCCATTATCAATCCTTTGTGATTGATAGGTAAAAATTTCTAAAACACCCTATGTACGACATTTTGTATTTATGTTATTTGCTACACATCATAGTGAGGTGCTCGAATTTTTTCTTGTAAAATTTGATTTTTTAAACTTCCGTTGCGCATCCGGGCACCGTAACCGATCCCTTTTCAGTCTTGATTCACTATAACTTGAAAAATTACTGCCATGCCTCTTAAATTGCTTGCCTCTAGCCCTAAACTGCTCTCTTATGTTGCCACTGTTACCGCCACTATTACCCTGTCTGAACTACTGTCTATACTGTGGTTGTTGGGGTCGTTGTATATATACCGGTTTCAGCTCCCTTGGCTCGATCAAGAGCCTCAACAGAAGTATTAGGCCTTCCACTATTAACCAAAATAAAGATATCAGGGTTAAGACCAATTATGAAGTGATCAGCCTTAGATTCTTCATTGGATGCCACTTGAGGCGCAAATCTTAGTAAATTTGAGAACTTAGCAACATATTCCTCAACATTCAGATTTACGTGTTTTAAATTTGCAAACTCAGCTCCCCTGTCTTTCCTATAAGAGGTAGGAAAGAAACGCTGATAAAATTCAGATATAAATAAATCCCAGGTAACAATTGTACCTCGACCCTCTAAAGCTTTCTTGGTCATGTTCCACCAACTCATAGCAACATCTAATAACTGATGAACAACTAACTTGATTTTACGATCATCTGGATACTCAAGAGATTCAAATAACTGATCCATAATCTCCAACCAGCTCTCACACTCTAATGCCTTCTAGGTACCCTTCAACATTGGTGGGTGCAAAGACTAAAATATGGCTAACAGTATCTCCATCGAAGTCGGAGTTATATCCATTTGAGTATGAGTAGCAGTGCCCTGATCTTGTGCCACTGGTATGTGAAAAGGGTCGATTAAGGTGCTTGCTTGCGCAACGGAAGTTTCAAAATTATTTTTCAAGCAAGAAAATCGTGCACCCTAAACTATAGTGTATAGCATTAAAACACAAAATGACATTCATAATGTGTTTAGAAAAATTACCTATCAATCACAAGGATTGATGTTTTGGGTCCAACCAAGTTGTAAACAACTTGGCTCTTGAAGGTAGACAATCTACAAGCTTCCAACACCAGTCCTTGCTCAAATGGACTCCTTCCTTCACAATTAGGTCCACCACTAACAAAGTAGAACCACTCTAATTTTGCACTAGAAAAATTAGAGTATTTTTCATTGAGAAGGCTAAGATTTCCCCAACAATTGAAGAAAGATATTTGAAGGAGAATGAAGGTTGAAATTTCGGCCACTTCAATTGCAAGGAGAAAAAGGAGAGTTTTCTTGGTTGTGCAAAAAGTTGTTGTGTATTCCAAGGGTATGCCATGCCTTTGATATTGAAAAAGTAGCCTCCACCCTTTCATCTCCCATGCATGCAATTCTATTTGGGCTTGTAACAATTACAAGGCCCATGGACTTTTATTTAAATGTCTCAAACACATTCGAGATCATTTAACATTTACTTGATTTTACTCAAGCCCACTAGTTTAATAATTATTTCTAATTGGGCTCTACAAGGCCCAATGTTATTTAATTAATTTAACACTTGAATTAACTTAATTATTTGGACTCTATTAGGTCCACTAGTGTTTAATTAATTCAAAACTTGAATTAATTTAATTTAGTCCATAATAATGTTTATGAAAATCACAATTTTCAAATACATTATTTGTTTGGCCAAATTTTAATTTAGGAATACTTCCTCAAATTAAAAGTCACATTCTCCTTATAGAAGTCATACTTCTAATTTTTCTTGCGCTTGTAAACTCATTTATAAGTCGTTCAACATATTGAACTATTTTACTTCTCAACGGGATCTAGAAAGTTAGCACTTGTGTGACCCTCAATGGTTCAATGATACAACTAGCCGTGGGTTCACATCTGTAATGCCCGAGATTTAATTGTTGTAATCAGACGTTGATTAATTGACAGAAGTGAGGTTATAGGAACTCAAATGAAGAAGCAGGGCATCGTTACAGTATAAGCCAAGATGTTGAACCGAACATCTCAAGATGTTGAACCGAACATCTCGCGCCCGAACGGTGGAAAAGAACCGCCCGAGCGCCAATGCACCATGAGTTGGACAGAATGTTTGGCGCTCGAGCGGTAGAATATTACCGCCCGAGCACCAGGAGATGATCGGTTGAGTATCTCGACAGAAATTTCCGCGCCCGAGCGGAAATTCATGACCGCCCGAGCGCGAGACGTGCAGTAGGCATACCGTCCGTCTGATTTTGAATTTGACTGCGGTACTGTGTTCCTATCGACGTAGGCTACAACTGGACGTAAGTTATGTTACGTTTTGATATGTGTTGAAATTATGGTATTTCCAGAATCAGATAGGATTCATATATGATGTTCTTGACATGTTAGACATCGTAGAATTGAAGTCAAATTGAGAAACAGATCGATTACAGATTTGTTATGATTTTCAGAGTTGATTTGATTGAGATTTGATATCAGATTTGTATGGTATCAATTATGAGATGTTGGAATTGATATCTGTTGATTTGTATTGCTGGGTATATTGAGATTGTGCAGTTATGCCGTTGAAACAGAATTCGATTTAGTTCTGATTATATCCAGTATCGATTGATTGGGGTATTGATATTGTATTCCTCAATATTGTTATTGTCAGATTGAGTATTGACAGGCTTTGAGTTCGAGACTTCGACAGAGTCAGAGTATCAGAAAGAAAGGTATAAATTAATGTTGAGTTGGGATTGCACAACTCGAGTGAGGTTTGACTCGAGTTTCCCTAAATCACATACTTAGTTTATTGCATTGATATTTGTAATTGATGAGATTGATGTTTGTAGTCTATTGATTTATAGCCACTGCATGTATTGACTACTGATTGTTTAGTCATTGGCTGATTCGCCTAGTCACCGGCTGATTCGTCTGGTTATTGGCTGATTCGTCTAGTTATCGATTGATTCGTCTAAACTTTGGCTGATTCGCTTAATTACTGGCTGATTCGTCTAGTTATTGGCTGATTCGCTTAATTACTGGCTGATTCGTCTAGTTATTGGCTGATTCGCTTAATTCTTGACTGATTCGTCAATTCTGCGGCTGTTTCGCCCAGACACTGGATATATGAATTATATCGATGCCGTATAGGGTTGATTCATTCCTATCGACTGAGATTCGATATAATTATCAATATCCAGACATTGGGATCCCTAGGTTAGAGTTGAGTCGAGTCTGAGACGACGCGTTGTTGGAGTCAAGTCTGATACGACTAGTTGATTTACAGTTTTATATCATTCATGTTTGTTGAGTTGCTACATGTTAATGATATCTTATTTATGCGTTTATATATGTTTTTATATAATTGCATGTTTACATTGTTTATACTGAGATTTATTCTCACCGGAGTTATCCGGATGTTGTCTTGTTTTGTATGTGTGCATGACAATAGGTGGGGCTGGATCAGGGTCAAGAAGAGGATGAGAGAAGACAGTTAGCGTGGAGATCCGAACTTAGGAGTATATCTGTTATATCACCTGAGATGTAGTGAAGAAACAATAGTTATTATGATTTATGATTGTACAGGACTGGTACTTAGATCTGAATAGTGATCTTGTAAATGAGATATGATTTATTTCATATGCTGCGTACTCTCGTATTTTAAAAAAAAAATTTAGACCCTGTTTATTTTAATTGATTAATTATTCCCAGAAAGTGATTAAGAATTGAATTAAGTTCGGGTCCCCACAACAGGTGGTATCAGAGCGATAGATCCTTTAGACTGAGATAGAAGCTAGTGAGCGGGGTAGATTGAGTTTTCCTTCCTTGCTTGTGATTGCTAGCATGATTTACTGCTTGTTACTTGACTTATCTGATTTGATTTGATTGTGTAATATGTATTATTGGGAACGAATTTGAACCGATTCTTGATCAGCAGTAAGATGATCGGAGGAGGGAACTGAAGTGAAACAGGTTTACTGGATTGGGGTACTAATCCATTTGATTATCAGATATGCCTCCTCGAAGAATACCAGAACAAGGTAGCACATCGAATCCTCCAATGGATGTGACAGCAACTCCGATGGAAACGTTATTGAAAAGGTTTCAGTCATTCAAACCACCGACACTGAAGGGTACTGAGACATCAGTTGAATGTGAGAGTTGGTTAGATAACATTGAGATGCTGTTTGATTCACTGGATTACAGTGATGAGCGCCGAATTAAATTGATTGGGCACCAGTTGCTTGATGTTGCAAAGAACTAGTGGATTACGATGAAGAAGGCCTTGGAGCATCGAGGTACGACTATTACTTGGGATGTATTTAAAACTGAGTTTTATCAAAGATTTTTTCCAGTGTCGTACAGGAAAGACAAGGGGGCGGAGTTTGCCAATTTGAGACAGGGTCAGCTGAACATTGAAGAATATGTGACCAAGTTTTCTACCTTATTGAAGTTTGATCCACATGTGGCTGAAAATGACGAAGCCGTTGCTGATCAGTTCATCAATGGCTTGAATCCCGATATATTTACATTGGTGAACACAGGGCGACCAAATAACTTTGCTGAAGCCATGAATAGAGCAAAGGGCGCTGAAGCGGGACTGATAAGGCAGAGAGGAGCTACAGATATTCCTCCCGCACCGAGACCACAGCAACCACCACCCCGATTTGAGAGTGATAGTAGCAGTGGTGGAAAGAAAAATTTTCTGAAGGCTAGAGGAAAGCAGTTTAAGAAGTCTGGCGGTAGTTCTTCTAGCTCCAATGGTTCCAAACAGAGTTATACCGGAGATTACTGCGAAAATTGTGGAGGGAGATATTCCACTGAGCAATGCCAAGGAGTACTTGGTAGTTGCCACTTCTGCAAACAACAGGGACACTTTGCCAGAGTGTGTCCACAGAAAGGTTCTCAAAGATCCCAGGGAGCCGAATCATCTGGATCAGCGGCACAGTGGAGTAGACGATCAGCTGCTGTTCATTCATTTCAGCCAGCACCATCTCAGTCACAGCAGAGGCCAGGAGGAAGCCAGACAGTTGGCCAGCCTCCTAGACAGCAGGCCAGAGTATTTTCTTTGACTGAGGAGCAGGCTCAGGAAGCACCAGATGATGATGTTGCAGGTAACTGTTCTTGATGTAGTTATCCTGCTTTTGTATTGATGAATACGGATGCTTCCCATACGTTTATTTTTGAACGATTTGCATTGAATCATGCATTGCCTGTTGAGTTTTTATCTACTGTAGTGTATCTCTTTACCGGTTTGGGAGAGTTTTTATAGCAGTGAATTCTGTAAAATATCGTATACTACAATTGGATGAGAATGAGATTGAGTTAGATCGTCTGGTAGCTGGTATTGTACTAGTGTTGTCTGATTTTGGGATTGCATTACTGATATTGATATGCTGATCAAGTACAGAGCTACCCTAGATTAGTTCCAGAAGATGGTGAGAATCGGACCTGAGATGGCCAAAGGATGAATATTGTACGATAATGATTCTAGATTGAGAATTCCTTTGATAATCCGTACTATCTATGATTTGATTATTACAGAAAGGAGCAGAGAGACTCCTTATGTATTCAGTTGATTTACTGAAGTTGAGTTTATCATTGGCTGATTTACCAATGATAAGAAAGTTATTGATGTTTTTCCCCAGATAAGACTTTAGATTTGATTTCAGTCAGAGAAATTGATTTTAACCTTGACTTGATATCAGAAATTGTGAATTGGTGAATCCTGATTGAGACAGATTGCATTCAGGGTATGTTATATCTGAAGATGATGTATTTATTGATTTTAATAGAATTAAACCGTAATTAGTTGGCCGAGATGAATATCAGTGTTAAATATTTGCGGTTTTATGAGTTTAACAGATCAGTACCGATGTGTGATGTTTTGAATCTGATTGAATATTGCGGTTGTTCTAATTCCGTGTTTGAATCAGATAGTAGACAGTAGGGAATTTATATTGTACAGTCCGAACCAGAGCTGATTTTGAGAATTACAGCAGTTCAGAAGTTTGATCAGACTGTTCAGAACTTGATTTCGATAGTCAGAACAGTGCGTCAATTAGAATACCAGGTAAGTAATACTGCATTGTATATAAATAACCGATCTATTATGCCAGATGTTCCAAAATTGAAATGATAAATATTGCCAAAGGTGTGCAATAATTTATTCAGTATGCATTTTGATAGCAGAAAAGGTGTTGATAAAAACCAGGAGATTGGTTATACAGATTATTAATTCTTAAATAGAAATGGAAGTACATTTCTATGGATTGGTGACAAAACTATCGAAATCTTTCTAAGACTGTGCTGCGATTGATTATGATTGTAATTAACCGAATGCTCGAATCTGCATGTATTATGTTGTACAGGATGATGTACAGATAAGATCAGACGATCAAGAGTTATGTCAGAAAAGTGATTGGACTACACTGAATGCTAGAGTTGATTATATCATACCGTGATTTTGGTTGATTTTGTACTTTTGGCCGAATGTATAGCATGATTTTCATCTATGATTTATAGGTTGACAGATAGTCGGAGCGAACTATCTGGATACTGGAGGATATCCAGGAAAAGTAGTGCTGGATTTTAGCACTAGTGACCTGAGGTCTTGTCACTTTATGAAATATTGTATAATAATAGCTATTAGATGAATATCGAAATAGCTTTAGTCGAGGTATTGTACAGTGAGAACTGCGGATTTCCTTCGTATGGGGATAATACTGCGGTGATGCCTGAGATTGGATTTGATAGGATCAGAGATTTGATAAAGAGAATGAAACTGATTCAGAAACAAATGAAGATAGCTCGAAAATTGATACGAAATAAGCCAACGTCGGATGATGACTGTTGGTATCTGAGACCGAGATTGTGTTATTAGGAGCTATTGATTGGTATATACGGATGTTGTATAGCCAGTATTTTGAGATTGATTTTATCAGAACTTCTTCGAGTTATATTATGATGTTATATTTCTTGAAGTATTATTCCAGATTGAAATCAGAATCAGTAAAAGAAAAATAATTCAGAATGAAGATTATTCTGCTGTTGAAAGTCCTATAGAATTAGTACAATATCGAAGAAGCTAACTGAGAGACATAATCTAATATGAGACAGCAAATTTCAGAATTGTTTCATTAGGGTAAGTTTTCTCTTGGCTTCTGTGTATCTCCTTCTTGTATCTGAGTTGATATCTAATTTGACTGCCTGTGATTTCGGGGACGAAATCATATCTAAGCGGGGGAGAAATGTAATGCCCGGGATTTAATTGTTGTAATCAGACGTTGATTAATTGACAGAAGTGAGGTTATAGGAACTCAAATGAAGAAGCAGGGCATCGTTACAGTATAAGCCAAGATGTTGAACCGAACATCTCAAGATGTTGGCCAAGATGTTGAACCGAACATCTCGCGCCCGAGCGGTGGAAAAGAACCGCCCGAGCGCCAATGCACCATGAGTTGGACAAAATGTTTGGCGCCCGAGCGGTAGAATATTACCGCCCGAGCGCCAGGAGATGATCGGTTGAGTATCTCGACAGAAATTTCCGCGCCCGAGCGGAAATTCATGACCGCCCGAGCGCGAGACGTGCAGTAGGCATACCGTCCGTCTGATTTTGAATTTGACTGCGGTACTGTGTTCCTATCGACGTAGGCTACAACTGGACGTAAGTTATGTTACGTTTTGATATGTGTTGAAATTATGGTATTTCCAGAATCAGATAGGATTCATATATGATGTTCTTGACATGTTAGACATCGTAGAATTGAAGTCAAATTGAGAAACAGATCGATTACAGATTTGTTATGATTTTCAGAGTTGATTTGATTGAGATTTGATATCAGATTTGTATGGTATCAATTATGAGATGTTGGAATTGATATCTGTTGATTTGTATTGCTGGGTATATTGAGATTGTGCAGTTATGCCGTTGAAACAGAATTCGATTTAGTTCTGATTATATCCAGTATTGATTGATTGGGGTATTGATATTGTATTTCTCAATATTGTTATTGTCAGATTGAGTATTGACAGGCTTTGAGTTCGAGACTTCGACAGAGTCAGAGTATCAGAAAGAAAGGTATAAATTAATGTTGAGTTGGGATTGCACAACTCGAGTGAGGTTTGACTCGAGTTTCCTTAAATCACATACTTAGTTTATTGCATTGATATTTGTAATTGATGAGATTGATGTTTGTAGTCTATTGATTTATAGCCACTGCATGTATTGACTACTGATTGTTTAGTCATTGGCTGATTCGCCTAGTCACCGGCTGATTCGTCTGGTTATTGGCTGATTCGTCTAGTTATCGATTGATTCGTCTAAACTTTGGCTGATTCGCTTAATTACTGGCTGATTCGTCTAGTTATTGGCTGATTCGCTTAATTCTTGACTGATTCGTCAATTCTGCGGCTGTTTCGCCCAGACACTGGATATATGAATTATATCGATGCCGTATAGGGTTGATTCATTATTATCGACTGAGATTCGATATAATTATCAATATCCAGACATTGGGATCCCTAGATTAGAGTTGAGTCGAGTCTGAGACGACGCGTTGTTGGAGTCAAGTCTGATACGGCTAGTTGATTTATAGTTTTATATCATTCATGTTTGTTGAGTTGCTACATGTTAATGATATCTTATTTATGCGTTTATATATGTTTTTATATAATTGCATGTTTACATTGTTTATACTGGGATTTATTCTCACCGAAGTTATCCGGCTGTTGTCTTGTTTTGTATGTGTGCATGACAATAGGTGGGGCTGGATCAGGGTCAAGAAGAGGATGAGAGAAGACAGTTAGCGTGGAGATCCGGACTTAGGAGTATATCTGTTATATCACCTGAGATGTAGTGAAGAAACAATAGTTATTATAATTTATGATTGTACAGGACTAGTACTTAGATCTGAATAGTGATCTTGTAAATGAGATATGATTTATTTCATATGCTGCGTACTCTCGTATTTTAAAAAAAAAATTTAGACCCTGTTTATTTTAATTGATTAATTATTCCCAGAAAGTGATTAAGAATTGAATTAAGTTCGGGTCCCCACAACATCTCAATGTGATTCGGGACTAAACATGTCCTTATATGAGCATACCCCAGTTGCTCCATTCTTGATTATCAACTCCTTGATAATAAGAACGTCAGAACTCAAGACTGGTAGTACCCAACCAATCATGTTAAACGCCTAGCAGCATCGCTTACATGATTCCCTAGCTATCAAATGATAGTGCCTGCAAGAATGATTCAATTATGGTTAGCATACAGTACGGTCCCTTCAACTCATATATCCCGACCGATTCGACAACTATTGGTATATCGAGAGCTGTCAAAGAATCGATACTATGTGTCATGTCGTAGTTGCATCGATGGTGTAATCTATGAAACCCCTTTCATAATTACAACCGTACTCTGATCAGAGATTTCATACTACATATACATGTGATCACATAGGATATCCATACCCGAAGGTAAGCGGTGAATCCCCGACTACAATTACCGACTCCTATATGTTTCGACAAAACACCCAACCTTGCCACCGGATGACCCCATGAGAGTCGGTAAACAAGTCAAAGTGCAATGCTAGCACATAGAGTCTCAATGTTGTCCCCAGTCATAAGGACTAATGGTGTACAAATATAAACTAGGACGTTTCCACTCGATAAGTGAGAACCACTTGGAAAGTCCTTTAAAAACCAAATCGAAGCTAACTCTATGATCTACAAGTTTGATTGAGACCCTAACTCCAAAATCCAAACAAAACTATTCCATATACACGAAATACTGAAGGTGTAAAAATTGTTCTTTGCACGTAAACAAGAAACCATTCTCATATCCTTTTTAAATTCAAACCAACTCAAATACAACAACTTCAACATCTTAATATCTCAAATATTAATTCCAAATTTCAAGCCATTTCCAAACTTGAATAAAATTGGGAAATACTTACGTCAACTTGAAGCCCGTGACTAGAGGATCACAAATCTACCTTCATTTCATGTTTTTCTTGAGCGAATCACTCATAAAAATGGAGAGAAGATGGATGAGGATTACGTGAAGGAGGAGGAAAATGATTGGTGGAGGTGAAGGTGGGCTTACATATTGATTTTTAACGTCTGTAGTGCCTCAGCACCACTTTTCAGTGCATTAGCGCCAAAATCCTGCATCTCAAGCGCCTAGGCGCTACTATTCTAGCGCCGCAGCTGCAAAGGCCCTCGAACTACTTGCTTGAAAATTTGCGGAAAATTAAAAAAAAATTTTTTTTTTAAAGAACTTAATGGCCTCGCTCATAAAATCACTGGTGAAACAAGTTCAATATTTCAAAATAATTGCAGCGGAAGAAAATAAGGTTTTCCAAAAATCACAATTTAAAAATATCCATCAACTGATAAAAATTGTTTGCGGAAAAACATAACAACTGCTGCACTGAGGTCCTCGGGTGCCACTACTGCCGACCCAAGCTGGCTCACTGGTCCCCGCCCTCGGCCCTGGCCTCATCAGTACCTACAACAATCAAGTCTAGTGAGCCTAAAGACTCAGCATGCATAAATCGCAGGTAACGAGTAAAAATCTGAATTTAAAATATGCATGTGATAAAATATCCTGTCCTGAGGCATACTGAAAATAATCTGTACTGAGCAATTATAATACGTGCATAACTGAACTGGAAATCACTGTAAAAATATTTGCTCCTTGGAGCCTGTACTGAAATATCTGGTAAAATTTTCTGTTGAGATTATGTTTTACGCCTGTGGCCACTGCACTAAGCTGAACTGATCGGTAACTGGCTACCGGGGAGGCTGAAACTGAACTGAGCTGGCCGGTCACTGGCGACCGGGTGGTACCATACTGAACTGATCGATCACTGGCGACCGTATAAAATAACACTCCCACATAGTGAATGAACCACAAGCCATATCGCATAAATCTCAAAAATAATCATTTTTTCTTTAATGCACGTAAAATAATTAACTGGCATAATGAAAATTCCTGTAATTTTACCAACTGGATTGGATTGGTTCGTTCCCAGGCTCGCTGCAACCTAACTGTGCCATGAAAAATATGCAATAGTTTAAACATGACCAACTATGCAATTTACGTTCAAAAGATGCGACTATGACGCCTAATGACTTCGCATTTAATCATGACTCCGAGCCAACCTGAACCGACACTGAACTGACGTATAGTCATGATTAAAATACGTTGAAAAATCATAAAATAATGTTCCTAAAATGATAGGGTCGAAATCTAGGTGGAATGGAGGCCAAAACACGAAACGCTCTTTCGAGAGTCAATTTGGCACATTGCACCGTAAATTCTCGTACGACCTCAAAAATGATCCAAATTACAAACGGTTGAAAACATGACCTTCATAACTCAATGAGGCACTGTCCAGTCCAAGGCCATGGGCTAAAAGCCAACCAAGAACTCGAACGAGCCTCTGAACCGACACAGCAACTTGCTGTAATTTCCAGCAGCTGCGACCTAGCTTGCATCGCGCCGTTTGCGAGACTTTTGGCCATTGGGGCTTGAACCACCGACCAAAGCCTCTCCACAACGTCCCAAGGAATGATTTGAACCATGGCTAAGGGCCCTAGGCCAGCCACAATTTGCCTCATTCCAGCAACCACCCGAAAGTTCTCACCGAGGGCCCTCATGCGTGCGTGTGTAGTGTTTATGCTATGATCGATGTCTTGCGTCGTTCCAGTGGCCATTTGATTGACCATGGCATGATCTAGACATCTAGGAGCATGATATGAACCGTGGCTGAGGGCCATAGGCCAACCAAGATCCACACCAAGCCAACCAACTCGAAGTACAGGTGCTGTCAAAACCAAAGGGGCCGAGAGGGGAGGGGGCTGTTTTCACGTTTTGATTAAAAACCGAGGGGCCATGAACCAAGCCACCAAAAGGGCAACTTAGTCACGTCTTAGACATGCTAGGGAAGTGATCCAACCATGGCTAAAGGCCCTTGGGGCAGCCAAGATCAGATCCTTCCTCCTTGACATCCAAACTGAATTTTCGAATCACATTTCTGCACTTATGGGGAACTTGCTGTCATTTCGGTTTTCCAGCAAGTATGGGGCTGGTTTGAATGGACCAACATGGTCCTAATGCATCCTACTACATGTATACAAGCCGCCTTGGGAGCCTGGAGTCGATCCAATACCTGAAACCATCAAAACTCAGAAAAACGTGAAGCTTGTCAAGGGAAGTCGAAAATTCTGCATGTGTGTTCCAAAATATTTTGACATGGATCTCGATTTTTGCTTGCTACAACATGATCATGTACTGAAAAATAAATGATAATATGACTTGATTGAGGTTTGAAAGAAATCTAGACATGCCTGGTTTCGTTTCGAAAGAAAACGAACGAAACAACGACGACGCGGCACGGAGGAGGTGGAGCGCTTCTTGTCTACCTTCCTTGAACTCGATTTTCTTGCCTTTCTCCCTAGCTATGGCTCACAATTTTTACCTCTGAAAAGGGTCTTATTTTCACTCAAATTTCGAAAGAAAGGAGAGGGGGAAAAATGGTTAGGAGGGTGAGGGAAGTGGGTGCAAGATATAAGGAAGGATCAAGACCAAGTCCACTCCCTTTGAATTTGAATTTTGAATTATGGTTTGATATCAAATGAGTTGGTGGATGCTTCTAGGAGGTGGTGGCCGAAATTTATCTTGATTCTAGACTAGGATATGTCCATTTATTTAATTAAATTGTGCTCCCAAAAATCCTAGAATTATCCTACTAATTACATGCAAAGAATTGGTCAAAGTTGATGAGTTGGAAAATGAATCTTCTAGCACTAAGGGTGGCCAAAAAATGCATGATAAAATAAAGGGAAATGTTGATTATCTAGTCAACTAATAATCCTTGAAAGCCTTACTAATCCTTTAAATAATTTAGTGAGCTAACCCCTTAATTTAATAACTTAAATGAATTCATTTCTTAATCACTTCAAATAATTAAATTAAATCTTCAAACCTCCCTTTCTAACTTAAATGAACTTAGTTACTAGCTAAATTAACTTCTGGAAATAATTCTCGAATCTTAAATTCTATCTCAAAACTCCAACTCCGGTCCGGCCTCACTGAAAATACTGAAATGCTAAAAATCATACTACTGAACTGAAATAATAAATAATTAACTTCAAATAAATGCATTTAAAATAATCATGCAATGAAGTCAATTAAATTTAAAAAATCTAGAATTATGCATGGCTTATACGTCTACTGATTTACGGGTTCTACAATCCTTCCCCCCTTAAATAAATTTCGTCCTCGAAATTAGAACTCACCGAATAACTCAGGGTATCGACTCCTCATCTCCGACTCAGACTCCCACGTAGCTTCCTCCTCTGAATGGTTGAGCCATTTGACTTTGACTCGCTTAACCAACTTGTTCCGAAGTTTCTTCTCCTGTCTGTCTAGGATCTGCACGGGTCTCTCCTCATAAGATAAGTTCGGAGTAAGCTGCAACGGCTCTAAATTCAGCACATGCAAAGGATTTGCCATATACTTCCTCAGCATGGAGACGTGAAAGACATTGTGTACTCCGGCCAGATTCGGCGGAAGAGCCACACGATACGCTAGCGTCCCAACTCTGTCGAGGATCTCAAACGGTCCAATGAATCTCGGACTGAGCTTCCCTTTCTTGCCAAATCTCATGACACCCTTCATAGGTGCCACTTTCACGAAGACATGATCGCCCACTGCAAACTCTAACTCTCTCCTCCGCTGATCGGCATAACTCTTCTGTCGGCTCTGAGCAGTCCTCATCCTATCACGGATCTTGACTACTACATCTGCTGCCTGCTGAACAATCTCTGGACCCAACTCTGCTCTCTCTCCTACTTCATCCCAATGAACAGGAGATCTACACTTGCGGCCATACAGCGCCTCATACGGAGCCATACCTATAGACGATTGGAAACTGTTGTTATAGGTGAACTCTACCAATGGTAAGTTCGACTCCCAACTCCCAGAGAAATCAATGACGCAAGCACGGAGAAGATCCTCTAAGATCTGAATAACTCGCTTCGACTGTCCATCTGTCTGCGGATGGAAAGCTGTGCTAAACAGCAACTTCGTACCCAAAGTCGAATGCAAACTCTTCCAAAATGAGGAAGTGAATCTGGGATCTCTGTCGGATACGATAGAAACTGGAATACCATGGAGTCGGACTATCTCTCGGATATACAGCTCTGCATACTGAACCATGGTGAAAGTCGTCTTAATAGGCAAGAAGTGCGCTGATTTGGTAAGACGATCTACAATCACCCAGATAGCATTCGATCCTCTGGCTGACCTCGGCAATCCGGTCACAAAGTCCATGGTGATGTTCTCCCACTTCCACTCGGGAATAGGAAGAGGCTTGAGCAAACCTGCTGGTCTTTGATGCTCGGCCTTCACTAACTGGCAAGTCAGGCACTCGGATACAAAACGCCTGATGTCCTTCTTCATCCCTGGCCACCAATACAATAGCTGCAGATCTTTGTACATCTTCGTACTCCCAGGGTGAATGGAGTACGGGGACGTATGGGCCTCTGATAAGATGTCTGCTCGGATAGAATCACTGCTAGGAACCCATATCCTATCTCGATATCTCACAATACCGTCACTGACTGTATACAAAACACTACCCTTAGCTTCATCTCTCTTCTTCCACTGTGCCAACTGCTCATCTGCTGCCTGACCGCTGCGAATACGGTCAATAAGAGAGGACTGGATAGTCAAGGTAGATAAACGAGGAACTCTACCTCGAGGGTAAGTCTCAAGATCAAACCTCTGCATCTCGATCTGAAGAGGTTTCTGCATCGTCAAATGAGCCATCACTGCGACTTTCCTGCTCAAAGCATCCGCAACTACATTAGCTTTACCCGGGTGGTAGCTAATGTCACAATCGTAGTCTTTCACAAGCTCCAACCAACGCCTCTGACGCATGTTCAGCTCCTTCTGCATAAAGAAATACTTGAGGCTTTTGTGGTCGGTAAAGATCTGGCACTTCTCTCCATACAGATAGTGCCTCCAAATCTTCAAAGCAAAAACTACGGCCGCTAACTCCAGATCATGGGTGGGGTAGTTCTTCTCGTGGATTTTCAGCTGTCGAGAAGCATACGCTATCACTCTCCCATGCTGCATCAAAACTGCACCTAAACCAAGCTTCGAAGCATCAATATAAAGGACAAACTCACCGGGCCCTGATGGCATGGCCAAAACTGGTGCTGAAATAAGAGCTTGCTTCAAAGTATCGAAACTCTTCTGACACTCCTCGCTCCACACAAACTTCACATTTTTCTTGGTCAGTGCTGTGAGTGGAACGGCAATGGATGAGAATCCCTGAATGAACTTCCTGTAATATCCTGCTAGCCCAAGAAAACTGCGGATCTCTGATGCATTCTGAGGCACAACCCAATCTCTAACTGCTACAACTTTTGCGGGGTCTACCTCAATACCACTGCTAGAAACAATGTGGCCTAAGAACGCCACCTTCTCTAACCAAAATTCGCACTCACTGAACTTTGCGAATAATTTGTGCTTCTGCAATGTCTGCAACACTGTGGTCAGATGCCTGTTGTGCTCCTCCCGACTCTTGGAGTAGACGAGAATGTCATCTATGAACACTATCACAAACTGGTCGAGGTACGGCTGAAATACGCGATTCATGAGATCCATGAAGATCGCTTGCGCATTCGTCAGACCGAACGGCATCACAAGGAACTCGTAGTGACCATAACGAGTCCTGAAAGCTGTCTTCGAAACATCACCACCTCTCACCCTCAACTGGTGATAACCAGAACGCAGATCTATCTTGGAGAAAATCGAAGCTCCCTGCAACTGGTCAAACAGATCCTCAATCCTCGGCAGTGGGTATTTATTCTTCACTGTAACCCTGTTCAACTCCCGGTAGTCAATGTAAAGCCTCATCGAGCCATCCTTCTTTTTCACGAATAAGACCGGCGCGCCCCATGGAGAAAAGCTCGGGCGAATGAACTCCTTGTCGAGAAGTTCCTGGATATTCTTCTTAAGCTCTGCCATCTCTGTCGGTGCTAGACGGTACGGCGCTTTGGATATCGGAGCCGTACCTGGCAAAAGCTCAATGGAAAACTCCACCTCTCTCTCGGGTGGCATACCAGAGACGTCTTCGGGAAAAACATCTAAGAAATCTCTAACAATCGGAACATCTGAGGCTGACTGGTTGGGTTCCTCGGGGACAGATAAAAAGGTTGCTAGAAATGCCCGACACCCTCTATGCATGAGCTTCCTAGCCTGAACATAAGGAATAATGCGCGGTAAAGAAAAGTACCTGTCCGGCTCAAATAAGAACTGCTCCATTCCAGGCGGTCGGACAAGAAAGGATCTCCGCTGGAAGTCTATCAACACTCTGTTCCTCAATAGCCAGTCCATCCCTAGGATGATGTCAAATTCCGGCATCGGTAACACGATCAGATCCGCATAAACAAGATTACCGTGCAGCTCAAGGTCTATATCTCGGATAACATTGGTAGCTGCCATCTCCTCTCCTGACGGCAACACTACTGAAAAGGCTGTATCTAGCCCAATGGTCTGGATCTTGAGAAAGTTTGCAAAGACCTCCGAAATAAACGAGTGAGTGGCCCCTGAATCTATCAAGGCCTTGGTAGCGGAACCAGATATAAAAATTCTCCCTGTCAACAACATAGTCTCCGGGTTGGTTTCCGCGGCATGGAGAGCAAAAACTCTGCCTTGGGTAGGCAGATTCCTCTGAGGACACTGCAACAACATGTGGTCTGGACTGCCACACTTAAAACACTTTCCTGAGCCAGCCATACATGCTCCAGGATGGCGACGTGAGCACCTAGGACAGACTGGGTGCTCCTGAGTCCTCGGGGCTGGGCGTCCCCGCTGCTGCTGCTGCTGGCCTCTGTTCCTGGGCGGTCCATGAAAAGGCCTCTTATTCTACTGCTGATGTTGATGAGGAGGAGGGCGGTGCGGTGCCTGGACTGGGCGCTTGCCCTGGCGATCCCTCTCGATATCCCGCAGATCCTGCTCTGCGGCTAAGGCCTTGGAGACGGCAATCTCATAAGTAGCAGGGTCAGATACCCTAACATCCCGGCGCAAGATCGGCCGTAAACCCACCAGGAAGTGCATCAGCTTGGCTCTGGCATCATTCGCTATCAGGGGCACAAAGTGACAGCCCCTCTCGAACTTACGGATAAACTCCGTAACCGACATATCCCCCTGTCTCAGACTCATGAACTCGGTGGTCAGCCTGGTGCGAACCTCCTCAGCAAAATATTTGGAGTAGAAAACCTCCGTAAAGCGGGTCCAAGAAAGTGTAGCCAATGTCAGGGCTACCGAAGCTCCTTCCCACCATAAGCGGGCGTCTCCATTGAACAGGTAGGTGGCACATCGGACTCGGTCTGCGTCTCCCAGCTCCATAAAATCGAAGATAACCTCGAGGGATTTGATCCATCCCTCGGCAACCATGGGGTCTGATGCCCCAGAGAACTCCTTAGGGCGCATCTTCATGAATCTCTCATACACAGCCTCGGGCCCTGTCGGCCTGGCTGCGGCTGCGGCTACGGCTGCGGCATTGCCCCCCGCAAACTGTGCGAAGAACTGTGCCATCCCAGCTAACATCTGGGCACTCATGTCCGGTGGGGACGGTGGAGGAGGTGGTAGGTCTCCCTCCTGTCTACGCTCCTCCCTGTCTTCTCGGCGAGGCTCCTCCTCTCTGTTGCGCTCTAAAATGCGTCTAGGGGGCATACTGTTCCAACATAACCCATACGTAACTAACATGCATAATTCCATAATTTATTAATGAGATACTCAAAATCTGGAAGCATGCTGACAAAATAATTCATGCTATAACTGAAATGCTGAACAAAATGCTGAACTGAAAAACTTACAGACCAAAGGCGTGGCTTCGTGAGCTTCTCGCGGTCAGTAGTAGTGAAACCCTATACAGAACCACCGCTCTGATACCAACTGCAAAGGCCCTCGAACTACTTGCTTGAAAATTTGCGGAAAATTAAAAAAAAAATTTTTTTTTTTAAAGAACTTAATGGCCTCGCTCATAAAATCACTGGTGAAACAAGTTCAATATTTCAAAATAATTGCAGCGGAAGAAAATAAGGTTTTCCAAAAATCACAATTTAAAAATATCCATCAACTGATAAAAATTGTGTGCGGAAAAACATAACAACTGCTGCACTGAGGTCCTCGGGTGCCACTACTGCCGACCCAAGCTGGCTCACTGGTCCCCGCCCTCGGCCCTGGCCTCATCAGTACCTACAACAATCAAGTCTAGTGAGCCTAAAGACTCAGCATGCATAAATCGCAGGTAACGAGTAAAAATCTGAATTTAAAATATGCATGTGATAAAATATCCTGTCCTGAGGCATACTGAAAATAATCTGTACTGAGCAATTATAATACGTGCATAACTGAACTGGAAATCACTGTAAAAATATTTGCTCCTTGGAGCCTGTACTGAAATATCTGGTAAAATTTTCTGTTGAGATTATGTTTTACGCCTGTGGCCACTGCACTAAGCTGAACTGATCGGTAACTGGCTACCGGGGAGGCTGAAACTGAACTGAGCTGGCCGGTCACTGGCGACCGGGTGGTACCATACTGAACTGATCGGTCACTGGCGACCGTATAAAATAACACTCCCACATAGTGAATGAACCACAAGCCATATCGCATAAATCTCAAAAATAATCATTTTCTCTTTAATGCACGTAAAATAATTAACTGGCATAATGAAAATTCCTGTAATTTTACCAACTGGATTGGATTGGTTCGTTCTCAGGCTCGCTGCAACCTAACTGTGCCATGAAAAATATGCAATAGTTTAAACATGACCAACTATGCAATTTACGTTCAAAAGATGCGACTATGACGCCTAATGACTTCGCATTTAATCATGACTCCGAGCCAACCTGAACTGACACTGAACTGACGTATAGTCATGATTAAAATACGCTGAAAAATCATAAAATAATGTTCCTAAAATGATAGGGTCGAAATCTAGGTGGAATGGAGGCCAAAACACGAAACGCTCTTTCGAGAGTCAATTTGGCACATTGCACCGTAAATTCTCGTACGACCTCAAAAATGATCCAAATTACGAACGGTTGAAAACATGACCTTCATAACTCAATGAGGCACTGTCCAGTCCAAGGCCATGGGCTAAAAGCCAACCAAGAACTCGAACGAGCCTCTGAACCGACACAGCAACTTGCTGTAATTTCCAGCAGCTGCGACCTAGCTTGCATCGCGCCGTTTGCGAGACTTTTGGCCATTGGGGCTTGAACCACCGACCAAAGCCTCTCCACAACGTCCCAAGGAATGATTTGAACCATGGCTAAGGGCCCTAGGCCAGCCACAATTCGCCTCATTCCAGCAACCACCCGAAAGTTCTCACCGAGGGCCCTCATGCGTGCGTGTGTAGTGTTTATGCTATGATCGATGTCTTGCGTCGTTCCAGTGGCCATTTGATTGACCATGGCACGATCTAGACATCTAGGAGCATGATATGAACCGTGGCTAAGGGCCATAGGCCAACCAAGATCCACACCAAGCCAACCAACTCGAAGTACAGGTGCTGTCAAAACCAAAGGGGCCGAGAGGGGAGGGGGCTGTTTTCACGTTTTGATTAAAAACCGAGGGGCCATGGACCAAGCCACCAAAAGGGCAACTTAGTCACGTCTTAGACATGCTAGGGAAGTGATCCAACCATGGCTAAAGGCCCTTGGGGCAGCCAAGATCAGATCCTTCCTCCTTGACATCCAAACTGAATTTTCGAATCACATTTCTGCACTTATGGGGAACTTGCTGTCATTTCGGTTTTCCAGCAAGTATGGGGCTGGTTTGAATGGACCAACATGGTCCTAATGCATCCTACTACATGTATACAAGCCGCCTTGGGAGCCTGGAGTCGATCCAATACCTGAAACCATCAAAACTCAGAAAAACGTGAAGCTTGTCAAGGGAAGTCGAAAATTCTGCATGTGTGTTCCAAAATATTTTGACATGGATCTCGATTTTTGCTTGCTACAACATGATCATGTACTGAAAAATAAATGATAATATGACTTGATTGAGGTTTGAAAGAAATCTAGACATGCCTGGTTTCGTTTCGAAAGAAAACGAACGAAACAACGACGACGCGGCACGGAGGAGGTGGAGCGCTTCTTGTCTACCTTCCTTGAACTCGATTTTCTTGCCTTTCTCCCTAGCTATGGCTTACGATTTTTACCTCTGAAAAGGGTCTTATTTTCACTCAGATTTCGAAAGAAAGGAGAGGGGGAAAAATGGTTAGGAGGGTGAGGGAAGTGGGTGCAAGATATAAGGAAGGATCAAGACCAAGTCCACTCCCTTTGAATTTGAATTTTGAATTATGGTTTGAAATCAAATGAGTTGGTGGATGCTTCTAGGAGGTGGTGGCCGAAATTTATCTTGATTCTAGACTAGGATATGTCCATTTATTTAATTAAATTGTGCTACCAAAAATCCTAGAATTATCCTACTAATTACATGCAAAGAATTGGTCAAAGTTGATGAGTTGGAAAATGAATCTTCTAGCACTAAGGGTGGCCGAAAAATGCATGATAAAATAAAGGGAAATGTTGATTATCTAGTCAACTAATAATCCTTGAAAGCCTTACTAATCCTTTAAATAATTTAGTGAGCTAACCCCTTAATTTAATAACTTAAATGAATTCATTTCTTAATCACTTCAAATAATTAAATTAAATCTTCAAACCTCCCTTTCTAACTTAAATGAACTTAGTTACTAGCTAAATTAACTTCTGGAAATAATTCTCGAATCTTAAATTCTATCTCAAAACTCCAACTCCGGTCCGGCCTCACTGAAAATACTGAAATGCTAAAAATCATACTACTGAACTGAAATAATAAATAATTAACTTCAAATAAATGCATTTAAAATAATCATGCAATGAAGTCAATTAAATTTAAAAAATCTAGAATTATGCATGGCTTATACGTCTACTGATTTACGGGTTTTACAGCAGCGCTTGAATAGTAACCTCATGAACAATAACCTTTTTTTTTCAATTTTTTTTAAATTCGGGCATTACAAATAAGGGAGAACAGAAGCATGTGTGCCGCCAGCAGAGTACCAGAAACATAAGCTAGCATGTGACCGCTAGCACCTACGTGCCTAGGAGGCGCAAAAAGTAGAAGCGCGCAACCACGCAGAAGCAGGAGACAGAAACAGCACCAGTCACACACTAGCGTGTGACGTAGACCTGTGCGAGCTTCTTCATAGGTCTCGGAACATGGACACAAATATAAATATTGAAATCCTAACCACGAAAGAGGAGCTGCAGATGCATGAAAAACAAATACAAAGAATGAAGAACGAAGTGGGAAGATGGGAGCGCATCTACCAGGAATGGAGTCGCAGTTTCAGATTCTTTCTCTTATTCTTCTTACTATTTCTTAGGCGATTATTTTGATGTTGAAAAACATTAATTTGTTTTATCTTTTTTTTTCATCATGAACTGATTTATTTAATCTAGAGGACAACGTAGCTTGGTCGAATATATATTTATAAATTGTTGATTTACGTATGCGAATTTCTTCTTGATTTATTTATATTATGCGGATTCTAGCGATTTCAATTACTTGATCACTAATTGGAGTGTCATATTTATTTGAAATCTATCACTCGGGAGAGAGATTTAAAATAGAACCATATGAAAATATATCATTAGTGTTTATATAGTTTAGAAGATCTAAAACTCCATCGAATCAATTAAAAGAATTAATATGCTATTGAAATTATTTATTGTTTGATTTTTAATAGGGATATTGAAATCGATATTAGATAATTAATTTCTACATTCTACTTGGGAAAAGGAGTATGTATATTTGAGAATTCTAAGGTAGTAAACGGGTCGAATTTATAAATATAGATGTCAATGATAATTCAATATTGTAAAGACCAAGTGAAGCCGCACGTATAGATTCTTATTTTAGGTTATTTTAGATCGTTTGTGTGCTTTAATTCATTTTAACTTATAATTATCAATCAACAATCGATTAAATTTTCTAAATAAAGTCTGACTATTCTAATTATGGTAAGTAATAATATATTATTAAATTGCACACTCTATGAGAAAGATATATGCTTAAATCGAGTACTAAAACTTGACACCGTATACTTGCAATTAGCAAATATAGCAACAATGTGTGTGTGTGTATATATATAGGGACATCTATTTTAATTGAAGAAGAATTAGAAGCAATGAAATGTGGGTTAGTCTAGAAGACCAATTTTGATTCATACAGACGTACAGTGGTCGTGCTCGAACATGAGTCAATGCTTTTCAGTACAAATCCGAGTTTTGATTTGCACACCTTACTATACAATAAGTACATCAAACGAAATGTTTCAAATTGCTAATTACTTCCATTAGTAGGCCTCAAACCAACTATTAATTTTCATTCACATTCAACCCAAATTTTCAACATAAACACGTACATAGAAATATACGTAAAAATTCATTAGAATTCTTTAAAGGGGAGGCTGCAAGTCCATAAAGCTAATCACCTGGTGTTTTATACATTCCCAAAAACCATATGTGCGATGAGAAATATAGAATAACTAAATCAAGACATAGATAGATCATAAAATCATCAAAGCAAAAAATATATATAAACCACAAAAGTAAGGTAGTGTTTGTAAATATTCGAAAAAGTGATTATAGATAATTTTTTATATAAAGTTGTACAACTTTGTAAAAAAAAAGTTCATAATAATTTTTTTAAACATTTGCAAACATTCCATAAACCGCCGGCTGGTCCTATATCGAAAGAAAAGTATCGGCATTGCTTCTTATTTCCTCGCATGGAGTTTTCCTTTTTCCACAAACCTTGGAAGTTGAAGGCCTACACGAAAAGCAAGACACACATACTCCTAGTAGGAAAACAGTAACATAAAAGGCCGAAAATTCGGAGAAAATGTCTTACCCCAATTGCAGGTTGGTGTCCACTAAGTCTGCATCTCCAGTGCTAGTATCGCAAGCTAGTTGGGGACTGGCAACGCCTTGTCCGAGCTCGAAGTTGCTCTGCCCCTTCAACTGGTACTCGAGAAGAATTGGTTGTTGATAGCTGATCGGGGCACAAAGCCTTTCAAGGTTTTCAACCTATGAATCATATTAAGCCAGTGCAGATTACTTAGATATATTCACATCAATAGCCGAATTTCGCAACGCAAAATGAGAGAGCTACACATGCCTTTTGGCGTAAAGTCACATTCTCCTGCATGGATTGTAGCTCCTGAAATAAAATTAAAATAAGGGACAAATGTTTTTCAATTTTCCTCCAGGACCCGTACGAGAAATCAGCTGATGCACAAAATAAGAGATTAATCTGCATACATTATCCCTTGATTTTTGAAGTTTCTGGACCAATATTGCCTCCTGAAACCGTAGCATTGTCTTTTATTGTTAGCAATCAAAGAGTAATACGTTTGTTTTAAGTCCACAGTTTAATTTAAAGGACAAACCTTCCTATCCTTAATGCACAATAACCCTTCGTTTAGTTGTTGTTCGAGTTCTTGCAAATCTTCGCGACTCATGCTATCGAGATTCCTCCCCAACACATGCCTGCAAATTAACAGAAAAGACACAACACAACACAACACGGATTTTCGAAAAATACAAGAATCTCATTTTTGTGAGAAAACATACTGGTCCTCCTTTTGTTTGAGCTTTTCCATCTCTTCTCTCAGAACATCCTCTTGCCTCTGTTAAGAGAACAAACCATACTAAATCCGATACATATAATGAATATGTGGAAGGATTAAAAGTCCATAGATATGTCAAATTTTAAGCATCACACGTACCTCTGGATCGTGGTTCACCGGAACACCTTTTTTAATTCGCTGGCACTCTTCAAATCTCTTCATTATTTTCGCCATGCTGCAGTGATCAAGGGAATCATCGTTCAACTGATCAGCTTATCGTGTTGCATGATACTACTTATTGCATATCTTAGTTCAACCAGTTTCGAATTCTTATACAACCTATCTTTCGAACATCAGCGTAGTTTTTCGGTTTCTCAGATCTCCATACAACTTACCCGAAAAACAAAAACAAAACAACAGCCATGTGTATTCAAAGACAATTTACTATAAATAACAAGCTTTGATATCTTTAACGCCTACCCCACCCCTAGCTAGACTCAACCAGAGTTCCTAAAGAACCGTGAACCGCAACCTAAACCGTTCTCTCAAAAACCAAAACCAAAACTAAAACAAAAACCCAGAATTTACAAACCGGTTTGGTACAGGTTCCTAAAAGTTAGAGGCCATTACCGAAATCATACTATAATCTGAAACTGTAAATTTGATTTAAATTCTATAGTACCTATAATATCGTAGATAATTTAGTTTATAAAAATCAAATCAACATTATTATAGTATAATTGTTAAATAATTAACTTTAATTAGTTTTGTTACCACATGAATCCATACTCTTTTGTTTCTCATATTAAATCACCGAAAAAATTCTCATGAACGAACAAACACATGAATAAATCCCAAAGAAACAACAGAAAAGGAATTCTCAGAAACGAAGATAGCAGCATAGAGGGCGTACTCGGAACTAGCATATTCGAACAACTTCCCGTCGTTGGAGTATCCAATAATGGCAACTTCGGAACCGCAGAGAATAGCTAATTCACTCGCCTTCTTAATCAAACAATCACGCCTCTTGATGAACGCACTTTTGATGCCGCTGCTACTTTTGCCCTCGGTAATTTTCTCTGCGGAATCCATCTTCTCAGAAGCCATTGAATTGTTTTTACTCTTCAAAATCGCACAAAAATTCACCTATCATAATCCCAAAACGGCGGCTCTATGTACTCTGTGGCCTGCTTCTTCTATTATAACAAGGATAACACGAGGAAATAAAAGGATGCATGTAGGACTCTTTGAACAGGAGACGTACTTATAGTGCTTTTTTTTTTTATTATTATTGGTGGTTTAGATTTGGTAAAATCTTTAAAGTTCTAATTATAGAAGTATTTAGATCGACAAGTCTCGTTTTTTATTGGCAGAGCGATAAATTTTTTAATCCGCGATAAAATTTGACTTGATCCATATTTGAAATAAAAAAAATATTTTTGAGATAAAAACTAATATTTTTTATTGATAGGATCAGATTGATTAAGATATATATCTTATAAAATAGAGACGGTCTTATATATTTTTTATAAACTTTTTAATCATAGGTCTCGGTTTCCAATTTTTTAGGATTTTTAGACATGGGTGTCGTTGAAATCTGATAATTAATTGTCCATGGTAGATCAATTTTTATCTATCATGGATGTTCAAAGCTAATGTTTTATTCCTAAAACTAATTACTAATTTTACAATTTTTTAATTATTACTTAGCCTTAATATTTTTTGCGTAGCCGAAAGATATTTTGTAATAAAAATCATAAGTTTTTTTTTTTTTGTGTTCGAATTGCTCCTTAGCAGAAGTATTCTCTCCTTTTTTTACTTCTAATATCACTTATTTTGCATAATTTAGGTACATAAATTTTTAAATGATATGTAATAAATTTAATAGGGCATACTATAAGGCATAGTTTGGTACATGGGATAAGGGAGGGATTGATAAATAATCCTCCTTATCCCATGTTTGGTACCTTTTTAAAAAGCCTATGATAATATCATGTGCTCTTGATAAATAATTTTTTAGAAGGATAAAATGCTTCTTCTATTAGGTGTGATAATTTTAATTTAATGATGAAATACACTACAAATGACTTAATTGCCCTCAATTTATAAATGATTTTTATAAATCTATGCTAGTAGATAGAAATTAAAATCAAATAAATATTTTTATTTATTTTTATATATTATATAATATGATAATTATATAAATGAATTCGAGATAATTATATAAATAATTTTTATAATTATCAATAAAATTATTAGTATCACTCGATTAACCTTAAAAATTGATATTTGACTTGACTCAAAAAATCAAGGGCTCAATTATCATATTATATAATATAAAAAATTAGGTAAAAATAAATAAATCATGCAAGCACTATCGGCGCAAGAACAGATAAAAACTATGAACTCAAGCAACAACGTTGAAATTATAAAATTTATTATGATAAGGTTAATTTTGTCATTACAATCTAATATATAAATTTAATCACTTTTATTAAAATCATACCAAACATTAAATATAATATCATACATCTTATTTATCATTAACTTATCCTTATATTATATATCACATATTTATCCTATCATGTGTACCATACTATGCCTAAACAGATAACCAAAATAAAATACAAAATATAATGAGATAAAATTTTTCTAATTAAATGTATTTGTCGAAATTAAATATCATCATTAATTTTAATATGTATGTATGTATCGCGGTCGTATGTCAAGATGACAATGGATCATGTCGAATAAGATTCTATACCCAACGCAAATAAGTTGAGTTTGGTTTAAGTACATGTGCTACGCCACCCATACACATTGTCATCCTTGGTCATGTTCTAGAGTATCAATTTAAGATAATAGTAATATATATATATATGTAATGAATCTATTTCCTTAGAAATTTTAAATATAGCTTCTATAGGCGTAAAGAATGTTATTAAAATGTGTTTGCTGATTAATCCTATCTATACTTTATAATTAAATTCGGGATTCCTGTACTAACTATTTCTAATTGATTTGGTGAAACTTTATTTAAATTATAATTATATATTTATTATATAACTGTCTTGAAGAATTTTTCTTTCCTAAAATAGCCTCTCTTTTTAAATATTTAATCATATATTTATCTTTATTTTTAAATTAAATCTTATCTTTACTTATATTTTAAATTTTTAGATGAGGGAAACCGTAAATTTGCAATAACAAAAGTTTATCATATTTAGATAATTATTTCAATGATATAAACACACGTTGTTAATTACATGAGATATGGCTTGACAGTGGAATTTTATAATACAATCGTTCCGAGTTTCCAAATTTTACGACTTTCTAATTCAATTGGCTTATCATCCATATTTCTATGGAACTCTTGAATAATAATATATAATTAGTAACCATGTGTGAAGTTTTAATATTTTTTGGTGTTTGTTTTTTTATGGAAAAATTATTGAGATTATATTAAAATTTATAGATTTAAATAAGATTTTCTAAGTTTATATTATAGTATTAAGCATTAATTTCTAGACTAATCATTTCACCATATTCTCACAATGTTACTAAACTCTCAAAGTTTTCAAAACCTTCTATTCACTAGAAAAAAATACAAAATAACACAACGGTCAGCTTGACGTCTTGAGTTGGTAATGTAGTTAAGATTGATCCTTGAAGTTCTCGTACATTCTTTAGGTGTGTGCTATGAAAGCAACTTCAAATATGAAAACTTTAAGTGTGCACGGAAATATTGAATGAATTCAAATTGAAAGATGCACGAGAGTACTGATTGTTTCATTTGATACCGAGTCTCCATATTTATAGTTGAAAAGATCGAATAATCGGATTTGATTATCAATAATCATATGTACTGTTACCTGACAGAATCGACATGTCATTTTCATTCGTCGTACCTATCATTAAATTTTTATGTAATGTTTCTTTTGCTTTGGCGACTTTAAGCTTCTTCCTTGCTTTTCAAAAAAACTAACAGACTATGAACAAAATAGACATCTTTCTATTGTTCGGGAGTTGGTAGAATATTATGTAATGATTCTATAGTAGGTGTTGTTGAACGACTTTACTTGTAATATCGTTTTGGAATTTTTCAAGTATGACCAATTACACTGTGATTGGAGTTATAAGTTTTGAACACGTGTGCTGCATATAGGACTTTGATCCTGCCAAATTGACAAATGAGCTCTTGTAGCTATAGTTCAGAAATACTACAACTTGACTTCCTTGCGTGAATGGCTTGAACTCTTGGTGTTCTGTCTGAACGGCTTGAATTGATCCAGTGCACCGAAAAGAAGAAATTACAATAAAAGAGCGGCTCGATCTTGTAACAAATCGATATTGTTATTTGTCAATCGCCAAAACTTAGGGTAATAGAAATATTCTAAAAAATTTCTCCTTTTTGTTGATGATAGAACCAAGCACTACAAAAAAAAAAAGGCCTACAAAAACCGTTGTCCTAGGTATTTTAAAACTGTTGTTAAAGCCCATGTGGTTAAAGGGTGCGCTCAAAGATAACGATTTTATCCGTTGTTGTAGCTACAATTTGCGATGGTTTTTGAAAAAAACGTCGCAAATAATATTAGCGACGGATTTATGTAAAATCATCGCTAATTAGCGACGGATTATGCAAAATCATCATTAAACCGTCGCTAAAATTAGCAACGGTTGGTTCATGATTTTCGTCGCTAATTGTAGCGATGGTCAATTCATTATTTCCGTCGCTAATATTTTCAGTAAAATAAAAAAAATTAATTTTAATAATTTAATAAGTTTAAAAAAACTTACAATTGGAATAGACTAACAATATTCATGATCTTAACTAACACTTAAAAATTTATCAGAAAATTAAAGCGAAAAAATTTATCCTAAATCGAGACTAAAATCGTGCAAGAAGAAAAATTTTAAGTGTTGTGAAGTGGTAAAATCATGTAAGAGAGAAAAATTTTAAATGTTGCGAAGTGGTGTATGTTAAAATGGACTGGATGTGCGGATATTTATAGTCAATTTGCGACGGTTTTGGTTAGCTTTTGGTTGAACCATCGCTAACCAAAAACCGTCGCATTTTTAAAATTTCCAACGGTTTTGCTTGTAACCGTCGCTATATTTAGTGACGGTTTTGTTAATTCTGTCGCTAAAATTAGCGACGGTTTCCCTTAAAACATGCGACCGTTTTACTTAAAACTGTCGCTATATATAGCGACGGATTATGTACCGTCGCTAAATGTAGCGACGGTTTAAACCAAAACCGTCCCTATTTTTAAATAGCAACTGTTTAAACCAAAACACGTATCATAATCTAACATTGCAAATCGAAATCAAATTGTAAATAAAATATGAATTATAATCTACGAAACATAATTTATACAATCTGTAATTCAACTCATGACTCGGCATCTCAGACTCGACTCATCTCTCATCTAATCTAGGGATCCCGGTGAATAAGAACGTAACAAGTCTCCCACCTACTACTACCGGTCGCGGTGGCGGTACGTTCTTATTTCTGGACTTTGGTCTAGTCTATATCGAATAATCTGTAATAAGGATGCTATCTATATCTGAAGCATCTCGATATACCAAACGTCCAGTGTCTTGGCATGTCTGTCCAAGACTAACCCTATTCTGACAATGTGCAATGGGCCAGTGACTCCTCTGTCATAGTCTAGCCCCTCTGTCAGTGACTCTCACTCAATAGCTCTCTGCTTTCTACTTTCTAATTCAATAGAATAAACATAATCATTAAAACAAAAAGGTATAAAAACAATACCATACAAGTATGTGGTTTAGGAAAATTCGAGTTAAATCTTACTCAAGTCGATCTCCCAGTTAACATCGATTTATACCTTTCTCTTCTCGATCTGACGAAGACGAAGTATCGAACTCAACTCTGTCCATACCCAATGTCCAGTTGTAGCCTGGTCGATAAGAACTCAGAGGAAAGTGGCCCCTTTCTTTCTCGCGCACGTCGCACCGCGGGTGCGCTCACCTTTGGACCGCGGGTGCGCTGCACGTATTGGATCACCTTCAAAAAATTCAGAAGGAACGACCGCGGGTGCGCTCTTTCTTGGATCGCGGGGGCGGTGACCCTACTGTAGCAGCACCGTGGTGCGCTCTGTCTGGCACCGCGGTTGCGGTGTCCCTACTGTAAAAATAGCCAACTCTCTGTCCATCGACCTCGGGTGCGGTATATTTCATAGCGCGGGTGCGGTGGCTTTTTCCCTCAAAACACAACTTTCTGCCCTTGCACCGCGGGTGCGGTCTACTTCTTGGCGCGGGTGCGGTCTCTCTCTTTGTCAACAAACTCAATTTGCAACGTCGCTTCTCCACGTCTGTTCTTCCATCGCCTTATTCATAATATATAACAATTCAAAAGTATCAAACTAAAATCTCGGGCATTACAAGTGCTAACTTTCCAGATCCCGTTGACAAGTAAAATAGTTCAATGTGTTGAACGGCTTATAAAAGAGTTTATAAGCACAAAGAAAAATAGAAGTATGACTTCTATAAGGAGAATGTTACTTTTAATTTATGGAAGTGTTCGAAAATTAAAAGTTGGCCTAATAAATAATGTATTTGAAAATTGTGATTTTCATAAACATTATTATGAACTAATGTAAATTAATTCAAGTGTTGAATTAATTAAACAGTAGTGGCCTAGTAGAGCCCAAATAATTAAATAAATTCAAGTGTTGAATTAATTAAATCATATCGGGTCTTGTAGAGTCCAATGAGAAATAATTATTCAACTAGTGGGCTTGAATAATTTCAAGTAAGGTTAATTTGTGTCAAATTTGTTTGAGACATTTAAATTAAAGTTAATGGGTTTTGTAATTGTTACAAGCCCAAATAGAATTGCATGCATGAGAGATGAAGGGTTGGAGGCTACTTTTTCAATATCCAAGGCATGTCATGCGCATGCTTACTTTAACTTTTTACACAGCCAAGAAAATCTCTCCTTCTTCTCTGCTAATGCCTTGGCCGAAGATTTTGATACATTATTCTCTTTCATTTTTGCTTCTTCAATTGTTGAAGATTGCATACTCTTCTCAAAGAAAAATCTTCTAATTTTTCTAGTGCAAAATTAGAGGGGATCTTCCTTGTTGGTAGTGGGCTTAATTTTTGAGCAACGAGTGCTCATTGGAAACTTGTAGATTGTCTAGCCATTGAAGAGCTAAGTTGTTTAACAACTTAGTTGGAGCCATTATCAATCCTTTGTGATTGATAGGTAAAAATTTCTAAAACACCCTATGTACGACATTTTGTATTTATGTTATTTGCTACACATCATAGTGAGGTGCTCGAATTTTTTCTTGTAAAATTTGATTTTTGAAACTTCCGTTGCGCATCCGGGCACCGTAACCGATCCTTTTTCAGTCTTGATTCACTATAACTTGAAAAATTACTGTCATGCCTCTTAAATTGCTTGCCTCTAGCCCTAAACTGCTCTCTTATGTTGCCACTGTTACCGCCACTATTACCCTGTCTGAACTACTGTCTATACTGTGGTTGTTGGGGTCGTTGTATATATACCGGTTTCAGCTCCCTTGGCTCGATCAAGAGCCTCAACAGAAGTATTAGGCCTTCCACTATTAACCAAAATAAAGATATCAGGGTTAAGACCAATTATGAAGTGATCAGCCTTAGATTCTTCATTGGATGCCACTTGAGGCGCAAATCTCAGTAAATTTGAGAACTTAGCAACATATTCCTCAACATTCAGATTTACGTGTTTTAAATTTGCAAACTCAGCTCCCCTGTCTTTCCTATAAGAGGTAGGAAAGAAACGCTGATAAAATTCAGATATAAATAAATCCCAGGTAACAATTGTACCTCGACCCTCTAAAGCTTTCTTGGTCATGTTCCACCAACTCATAGCAACATCTAATAACTGATGAACAACTAACTTGATTTTACGATCATCTGGATGCTCAAGAGATTCAAATAACTGATCCATAATCTCCAACCAGCTCTCACACTCTAATGCCTTCTAGGTACCCTTCAACATTGGTGGGTGCAAAGACTAAAATATGGCTAACAGTATCTCCATCGAAGTCGGAGTTATATCCATTTGAGTATGAGTAGCAGTGCCCTGATCTTGTGCCACAGGTATGTGAAAAGGGTCGATTAAGGTGCTTGCCTGCGCAACGGAAGTTTCAAAATTATTTTTCAAGCAAGAAAATCGTGCACCCTAAACTATAGTGTATAACATTAAAACACAAAATGACAGTCATAATGTGTTTAGAAAAATTACCTATCAATCACAAGAATTGATGTTTTGGGCCCAACCAAGTTGTAAACAACTTGGCTCTTGAAGGTAGACAATCTACAAGCTTCCAACACCAGTCCTTGCTCAAAATGGACTCCTTCCTTCACAATTAGGTCCTTCACTAACAAAGTAGAACCACTCTAATTTTGCACTAGAAAAATTAGAGTATTTTTCATTGAGAAGGCTAAGATTTCCCCAACAATTGAAGAAAGAAAATTGAAGGAGAATGAAGGTTGAAATTTCGGCCACTTCAATTGCAAGGAGAAAAAGGAGAGTTTTCTTGGTTGTGCAAAAAGTTGTTGTGTACTCCAAGGGTATGCCATGCCTTTGATATTGAAAAAGTAGCCTCCACCCTTTCATCTCCCATGCATGCAATTCTATTTGGGCTTGTAACTATTACAAGGCCCATGGACTTTTATTTAAATGTCTCAAACACATTCGAGATCATTTAACATTTACTTAATTTTACTCAAGCTCACTAGTTTAATAATTATTTCTAATTGGGCTCTACAAGGCCCAATGTTATTTAATTAATTTAACACTTGAATTAACTTAATTATTTGGACTCTACTAGGTCCACTAGTGTTTAATTAATTCAAAACTTGAATTAATTTAATTTAGTCCATAATAATGTTTATGAAAATCACAATTTTCAAATACATTATTTGTTTGGCCAAATTTTAATTTAGGAATACTTCCTAAAATTAAAAGTCACATTCTCCTTATAGAAGTCATACTTCTAATTTTTCTTGCGCTTGTAAACTCCTTTATAAGTCGTTCAACATATTGAACTATTTTACTTCTCAACGGGATCTAGAAAGTTAGCACTTGTGTGACCCTCAATGGGTCAATGATACAACTAGCCGTGGGTTCACATCTGTAATGCCCGAGATTTAATTGTTGTAATCAGACGTTGATTAACTGACAGAAGTGAGGTTATAGGAACTCAAATGAAGAAGCAGGGCATCGTTACAGTATAAGCCAAGATGTTGAACCGAACATCTCAAGATGTTGGCCAAGATGTTGAACCGAACATCTCGCGCCCGAACGGTGGAAAAGAACCGCCCGAGCGCCAATGCACCATGAGTTGGACAGAATGTTTTGCGCTCGAGCGGTAGAATATTACCGCCCGAGCACCAGGAGATGATCGGTTGAGTATCTCGACAGAAATTTCCGCGCCCGAGCGGAAATTCATGACCGCCCGAGCGCGAGACGTGCAGTAGGCATACTTTCCGTCTGATTTTGAATTTGACTGCGGTACTGTGTTCCTATCGACGTAGGCTACAACTGGACGTAAGTTATGTTACGTTTTGATATGTGTTGAAATTATGGTATTTCCAGAATCAGATAGGATTCATATATGATGTTCTTGACATGTTAGACATCGTAGAATTGAAGTCAGATTGAGAAACAGATCGATTACAGATTTGTTATGATTTTCAGAGTTGATTTGATTGAGATTTGATATCAGATTTGTATGGTATCAATTATGAGATGTTGGAATTGATATCTGTTGATTTGTATTGCTGGGTATATTGAGATTGTGCAGTTATGCTGTTGAAACAGAATTCGATTTAGTTCTGATTATATCCAGTATCGATTGATTGGGGTATTGATATTGTATTCCTCAATATTGTTATTGTCAGATTGAGTATTGACAGGCTTTGAGTTCGAGACTTCGACAGAGTCAGAGTATCAGAAAGAAAGGTATAATTAATGTTGAGTTGGGATTGCACAACTCGAGTGAGGTTTGACTCGAGTTTCCCTAAATCACATACTTAGTTTATTGCATTGATATTTGTAATTGATGAGATTGATGTTTGTAGTCTATTGATTTATAGCCACTGCATGTATTGACTACTGATTGTTTAGTCATTGGCTGATTCGCCTAGTCACCGGCTGATTCGTCTGGTTATTGGCTGATTCGTCTAGTTATCGATTGATTCGTCTAAACTTTGGCTGATTCGCTTAATTACTGGCTGATTCGTCTAGTTATTGGCTGATTCGCTTAATTCTTGACTGATTCGTCAATTCTGCGGCTGTTTCGCCCATACACTGGATATATGAATTATATCGATGCCGTATAGGGTTGATTCATTCCTATCGACTGAGATTCGATATAATTATCAATATCCAGACATTGGGATCCCTAGGTTAGAGTTGAGTCGAGTCTGAGACGACGCGTTGTTGGAGTCAAGTCTGATACGACTAGTTGAATTTACAGTTTTATATCATTCATGTTTGTTGAGGTTCTACATGTTAATGATATCTTATTTATGCGTTTATATATGTTTTTATATAATTGCATGTTTACATTGTTTATACTGAGATTTATTCTCACCGGAGTTATCCGGATGTTGTCTTGTTTTGTATGTGTGCATGACAATAGATGGGGCTGGATCAGGGTCAAGAAGAGGATGAGAGAAGACAGTTAGCGTGGAGATCCGGACTTAGGAGTATATCTGTTATATCACCTGAGATGTAGTGAAGAAACAATAGTTATTATGATTTATGATTGTACAGGACTGGTACTTAGATCTGAATAGTGATCTTGTAAATGAGATATGATTTATTTCATATGCTGCGTACTCTCGTATTTAAAAAAAAAAAAATTTAGACCCTGTTTATTTTAATTGATTAATTATTCCCAGAAAGTGATTAAGAATTGAATTAAGTTCGGGTCCCCACAACAGGTGGTATCAGAGTGATAGATCCTTTAGATTGAGATAGAAGCTAGTGAGCAGGGTAGATTGAGTTTTCCTTCCTTGCTTGTGATTGCTAGCATGATTTACTGCTTTATATAATACATGTTCCTTGACTTATCTGATTTGATTTGATTGTGTAATATGTATTATTGGGAACGAATTTGAACCGATTCTTGATCAGCAGTAAGATGATCGGAGGAGGGAACTGAAGTGAAACAGGTTTATTGGATTGGGGTACTAATCCATTTGATTATCAGATATGCCTCCTCGAAGAATACCAGAACAGGGTAGCACATCGAATCTCCAATGGATGTGACAGCAACTTCGATGGAAACGTTATTGAAAAGGTTTCAGTCATTCAAACCCCTGACACTGAAGGGTACTGAGACATCAGTTGAATGTGAGAGTTGGTTAGATAACATTGAGATGCTGTTTGATTCACTGGATTACAGTGATGAGCGCCGAATTAAATTGATTGGGCACCAGTTGCTTGATGTTGCAAAGAACTAGTGGATTACGATGAAGAAGGCCTTGGAGCATCGAGGTACGACTATTACTTGGGATGTATTTAAAACTGAGTTTTATCAAAGATTTTTTCCAGTGTCGTACATGAAAGACAAGGGGGTGGAGTTTGCCAATTTGAGACAGGGTCAGCTGAACATTGAAGAATATGTGACCAAGTTCTCTACCTTAGTTGAAGTTTGCTCCACATGTGGCTGAAAATGACGAAGCCGTTGCTGATCAGTTCATCAATGGCTTGAATCCCGATATATTTACATTGGTGAACACAGGGCGACCAAATAACTTTGCTGAAGCATGAATAGAGCAAAGGGCGCTGAAGCGGGACTGATAAGGCAGAGAGGAGCTACAGATATTCCTCCCGCACCGAGACCACAGCAACCACCACCCCGATTTGAGAGTGATAGTAGCAGTGGTGGAAAGAAAAATTTTCTGAAGGCTAGAGGAAAGCAGTTTAAGAAGTCTGGCGGCAGTTCTTCTAGCTCCAATGGTTCCAAACAGAGTTATACCAGAGCTTACTGCGAAAATTGTGGAGGGAGACATTCCACTGAGCAATGCCAAGGAGTACTTGGTAATTGCCACTTCTGCAAACAACAGGGACATTTTGCCAGAGTGTGTCCACAGAAAGGTTCTCAAAGATCCCAGGGAGCCGAATCATCTGGATCAGCGGCACAGTGGAGTAGACGATCAGCTGCTGTTCATTCATTTCAGCCAGCACCATCTCAGTCACAGCAGAGGCCAGGAGGAAGCCAGACAGTTGGCCAGCCTCCTAGACAGCAGGCCAGAGTATTTTCTTTGACTGAGGAGCAGGCTCAGGAAGCACCAGATGATGATGTTGCAGGTAACTGTTCTTGATGTAGTTATCCTGCTTTTGTATTGATGAATACGGATGCTTCCCATACGTTTATTTTTGAACGATTTGCATTGAATCATGCATGGCCTGTTGAGTTTTTATCTACTGTAGTGTATCTCTTTACCGGTTTGGGAGAGTTTTTATAGCAGTGAATTCTGTAAAATATCGTATACTACAATAGGATGAGAATGAGATTGAGTTAGATCGTCTGGTAGCTGGTATTGTACTAGTGTTGTCTGATTTTGGGATTGCATTACTGATATTGATATGCTGATCAAGTACAGAGCTACCCTAGATTAGTTCCAGAAGATGGTGAGAATCGGACCTGAGATGGCCAAAGAATGAATATTGTACGATAATGATTCTAGATTGAGAATTCCTTTGATAATCCGTACTATCTATGATTTGATTATTACAGAAAGGAGCAGAGAGACTCCTTATGTATTCAGTTGATTTACTGAAGTTGAGTTTATCATTGGCTGATTTACCAATGATAAGAAAGTTATTGATGTTTTTCCCCAGATAAGACTTTAGATTTGATTTCAGTCAGAGAAATTGATTTTAACATTGACTTGATATCAGAAATTGTGAATTGGTGAATCCTGATTGAGACAGATTGCATTCATGGTATGTTATATCTGAAGATGATGTATTTATTGATTTTAATAGAATTAAACCGTAATTAGTTGGCCGAGATTAATATCAGTGTTAAATATTTGCGGTTTTATGAGTTCAACAGATCAGTACCGATGTGTGATGTTTTGAATCTGATTGAATATTGCGGTTGTTCTAATTCCGCTGTTTGAATCAGATAGTAGACAGTAGGGAATTTATATTGTACAGTCCGAACCAGAGCTGATTTTGAGAATTACAGCAGTTCAGAAGTTTGATCAGACTGTTCAGAACTTGATTTCGATAGTCAGAACAGTGCGTCAATTAGAATACCAGGTAAGTAATACTGCATTGTATATAAATAACCGATCTATTATGCCAGATGTTCCAAAATTGAAATGATAAATATTGCCAAAGGTGTGCAATAATTTATTCAGTATGCATTTTGATAGCAGAAAATGTGTTGATAAAAACCAGGAGATTGGTTATACAGATTATTAATTCTTAAATAGAAATGGAAGTACATTTCTATGGATTGGTGACAAAACTATCGAAATCTTTCTAAGACTGTGCTGCGATTGATTATGATTGTAATTAACCGAATGCTCGAATCTGCATGTATTATGTTGTACAGGATGATGTACAGATAAGATCAGACGATCAAGAGTTATGTCAGAAAAGTGATTGGACTACACTGAATGCTAGAGTTGATTATATCATACCGTGATTTTGGTTGATTTTGTACTTTTGGCCGAATGTATAGCATGATTTTCATCTATGATTTATAGGTTGACAGATAGTCGGAGCGAATTATCTGGATACTGGAGGATATCCAGGAAAAGTAGTGCTGGATTTTAGCACTAGTGACCTGAGGTCTTGTCACTTTATGAAATATTGTATAATAATAGCTATTAGATGAATATCGAAATAGCTTTAGTCGAGGTATTGTACAGTGAGAACTGCGGATTTCCTTCGTATGGGGATAATACTGCGGTGATGCCTGAGATTGGATTTGATAGAATCAGAGATTTGATAAAGAGAATGAAACTGATTCAGAAACAAATGAAGATAGCTCGAAAATTGATACGAAATAAGCCAACGTCGGATGATGACTGTTGTATCTGAGACCGAGATTGTGTTATTAGGAGCTATTGATTGGTATATACGGATGTTGTATAGCCAGTATTTTGAGATTGATTTTATCAGAACTTCTTCGAGTTATATTATGATGTTATATTTCTTGAAGTATTATTCCAGATTGAAATCAGAATCAGTAAAAGAAAAATAATTCAGAATGAAGACTATTCTGCTGTTGAAAGTCCAATAGAATTGGTAGAATATCGAAGAAGCTAACTGAGAGACAGAATCTAATATGAGACAGCAAATTTCAGAATTGTTTCATTAGGGTAAGTTTTCTCTTGGCTTTTGTGTATCTCCTTCTTGTATCTGAGTTGATATCTAATTTGACTGCCTGTGATTTCGGGGACGAAATCATATCTAAGGGGGTAAGAAATGTAATGCCCGGGATTTAATTGTTGTAATCAGACGTTGATTAATTGACAGAAGTGAGGTTATAGGAACTCAAATGAAGAAGCAGGGCATCGTTACAGTATAAGCCAAGATGTTGAACCGAACATCTCAAGATGTTGGCCAAGATGTTGAACCGAACATCTCGCGCCCGAGCGGTGGAAAAGAACCGCCCGAGCGCCAATGCACCATGAGTTGGACAGAATGTTTGGCGCCCGAGCGGTAGAATATTACCGCCCGAGCGCCAGGAGATGATCGGTTGAGTATCTCGACAGAAATTTCCGCGCCCGAGCGGAAATTCATGACCGCCCGAGCGCGAGACGTGCAGTAGGCATACCGTCCGTCTGATTTTGAATTTGACTGCGGTACTGTGTTTCTATCGACGTAGGCTACAACTGGACGTAAGTTTTGTTACGTTTTGATATGTGTTGAAATTATGGTATTGCCAGAATCAGATAGGATTCATATATGATGTTCTTGACATGTTAGACATCGTAGAATTGAAGTCAGATTGAGAAAAAGATCGATTACAGATTTGTTATGATTTTCAGAGTTGATTTGATATCAGATTTGTATGGTATCAATTATGAGATGTTGGAATTGATATCTGTTGATTTGTATTGCTATGTATATTGAGATTGTGCAGTTATGCCGTTGAAACAGAATTCGATTTAGTTCTGATTATATCCAGTATCGATTGATTGGGGTATTGATATTGTATTCCTCAATATTGTTATTGTCAGATTGAGTATTGACAGGCTTTGAGTTCGAGACTTCGACAGAGTCAGAGTATCAGAAAGAAAGGTATAAATTAATGTTGAGTTGGGATTGCACAACTCGAGTGAGGTTTGACTCGAGTTTCCCTAAATCACATACTTAGTTTATTGCATTGATATTTGTAATTGATGAGATTGATGTTTGTAGTCTATTGATTTATAGCCACTGCATGTATTGACTACTGATTGTTTAGTCATTGGCTGATTCGCCTAGTCACCGGCTGATTCGTCTAGTTATCGATTGATTCGTCTAAACTTTGGCTGATTCGCTTAATTACTGGCTGATTCGTCTAGTTATTGGCTGATTCGCTTAATTCTTGACTGATTCGTCAATTCTGCGGCTGTTTCGCCCAGACACTGGATATATGAATTATATCGATGCCGTTTAGGGTTGATTCATTCCTATCGACTGAGATTCGATATAATTATCAATATCCAGACATTGGGATCCCTAGGTTAGAGTTGAGTCGAGTCTGAGACGACGCGTTGTTGGAGTCAAGTCTGATACGACTAGTTGATTTACAGTTTTATATCATTCATGTTTGTTGAGTTGCTACATGTTAATGATATCTTATTTATGCGTTTATATATGTTTTTATATAATTGCATGTTTACATTGTTTATACTGAGATTTATTCTCACCGGAGTTATCCGGCTGTTGTCTTGTTTTGTATGTGTGCATGACAATAGGTGGGGCTGGATCAGGGTCAAGAAGAGGATGAGAGAAGACAGTTAGCGTGGAGATCCGGACTTAGGAGTATATCTGTTATATCACCTGAGATGTAGTGAAGAAACAATAGTTATTATGATTTATGATTGTACAGGACTGGTACTTAGATCTGAATAGTGATCTTGTAAATGAGATATGATTTATTTCATATGCTGCGTACTCTCGTATTTTAAAAAAAAAAAATTTAGACCCTGTTTATTTTAATTGATTAATTATTCCCAGAAAGTGATTAAGAATTGAATTAAGTTCGGGTCCCCACAACATCTCAATGTGATTCGGGACTAAACATGTCCTTATATGAGCATACCCCAGTTGCTCCATTCTTGATTATCAACTCCTTGATAATAAGAACGTCAGAACTCAAGACTGATAGTACCCAACCAATCATGTTAAACGCCTAGCAGCATCGCTTACATGATTCCCTAGGTATCAAATGATAGTGCCTGCAAGAATGATTCAATTATGGTTAGCATACAGTACGGTCCCTTCAACTCATATATCCCGACCGATTCGACAAGTATTGGTATATCGAGAGCTGTCAAAGAATCGATACTATGTGTCATGTCGTAGTTGCATCGATGGTGTAATCTATGAAACCCCTTTCATAATTACAACCATACTCTGATCAGAGATTTCATACTACATATACATGTGATCACATAGGATATCCATACCCGAAGGTAAGCGGTGAATCCCCGACTACAATTACCGACTCCTATATGTTTCGACAAAACACCCAACCTTGCCACCGGATGACCCCATGAGAGTCGGTAAACAAGTCAAAGTGCAATGCTAGCACATAGAGTCTCAATGTTGTCCCCAGTCATAAGGACTAATGGTGTACAAATATAAACTAGGACGTTTCCACTCGATAAGTGAGAACCACTTGGAAAGTCCTTTATGGAGGGTTGTTCAGTGCACTCTACAAGGAGCACCTATCTGCATGTTCGAACATCACAATGTCCCCTACCAATGAAACATGATATTCACATCGTAGATACTAGTCTCAAACTCGAGCGGCCTATATCCTTCTTAGCGGCGGCTGAATCGGCTAGGAACTGTTTTAGAATATACAGTATTGCAAATACAAGTTTCATGATACTCATCATATGAGCATCTCATATTCTTTCTACTATTTGTATATTCAAAGAGTTTATCTATGACACTAGCATGGGTATACAGATAAAGATGTGCCAAAACAATAATTTCAAATATTATTAAAATAAAGATTGTTTATATATAGAGTTTCATTGTGAACACTCGGCCAACACTTGGCTCGACGGGCACATACTCTAACAGTATGTTCTGTCTAGGTCTACCATGACCTCTACCTCGAGTAGCCATGTCTGATATACAATATATCAAACACATATAAAATCACAATATCATAATCATCTCAATTTTGTATCAACCATCTCCGGCTCTCGAGACTCAATAAATCTCAAAAATCTCGAATAAAGCTCAACAATATAATATATCAATTATGATCATATATTTCACATTATGGAACAGTGAAAATGCTAGCAAATATATAACATGATCAAGCAATTCAAACTGACTCGATCTACCTTGTTCCCAAATATCTTACGCTCTGATACCACCTAATGTGGGGCCCCGGGTCTGACAGTAATACTAATAATTATAAATGTAACAAACCAAACGATTGAGTAAAACACATAATCTGTGGTTCACAAACTGACATAAATATCGTCAAAATAATTTAAAGTTCTCAAATATTTGAAATATAAGTTTTAACATGCCAAAATAACTAGTGAACCAAAATAATCCAAACATCATAAATAGCTCGTAAGATCCGAGAATCCCACTCTAACTCGTAACTCCTCGCCTGGAGCTAGACTCTTGCATCCCAAGCCTCGCCTCACCTACCGTCAAGCACATGAAAACAAGAGGTAGTCGACGTGGCGATGAGTATAAACCCATATGATCTATGATGCAATCAATAACATATGAGAATTAAAATGACAAATAGTTCATATAAAATTCATAAAAATGCAATATAATGCAATGCATGATTAGAAGCTGTGGGCTATCAATAAATCTCAAGATCAAGTGAATCATCCGGTCATAGGGTACCCAAGGGAAGAGAATCCCCCAACAACATCCATCGACTCATCCGCTCGGGGTGAGGTGTTGTGTTCTACAATCCCAGGACTATGATGCGCCTATAGAGAGTGTTCAGACCATAGCAGCAACCTCCGCATACACTATGTCAACTCAACTATAGCCCCATACGTCCAACAAATCAGTAAATCAAGGCGACCTCCACCATATCAATATTAATAGACAAGTGGCTCCATATGCAATGTAATGATGCAAATCAATATCATCATCTAGATATCATAATAACTCATCTCAAGACATCAATCATCATCAAATCACAAGTAATTCTACTATAACTCAAGAACTCGGATCATTTATCAAAACAGAGCAATTTCTGTTCAAAATTCATAATTAATTCAATACTACTTCAAATCAAGATCCGCAAATTGGATATGCAAGAAAACTAAAAGCCCAACAATTATTCTTCACAAAATTTTGTCAAATAAAGTCATTTACTTAGTCGTTCATAATATGAAACATATAACATAATTCCCATGAATTCTGCGTCAATACATTTCTGGCACATTTTAGTATTTTGAGCATAACTTCCTCAATATCAAATGAAATCAAGCCAGTTTGCTATCATTTCTAAGACAAGACAATGTTATAACTTTCATTTGAACATCAAATCCAGAATCCATTCAAGGAATCTCAGAATTCGAATAAATAGAAGGCATGTACACAAATCTGTACTAACTTGGAGTTCTAGACCAGTTTTAGTAAAAATCACATATCGCTTTCACTTCTTCATGGAATTGAGTGATTCAAAAACTAAATCGAAGCTAACTCTATGATCTACAAGTTTGATGAGACCCTAACTCCAAAATCCAAACAAAACTATTCCATATACACGAAATACAGAAGGTGTAAAAATTGTTCTTTGCACGTAAACAAGAAACCATTCTCATATCCTTTTTAAATTCAAACCAACTCAAATACAACAACTTCAACATCTTAATATCTCAAATATTAATTCCAAATTTCAAGCCATTTCCAAACTTGAATAAAATTGGGAAATACTTACGTCAACTTGAAGCCCGTGACTAGAGGATCACAAATCTACCTTCATTTCATGTTTTTCTTGAGCGAATCACTCATAAAAATGGAGAGAAGATGGATGAGGATTACGTGAAGGAGGAGGAAAATGATTGGTGGAGGTGAAGGTGGGCTTACATATTGATTTTTAACGTCTGTAGTGCCTCAGCACCACTTTTCAGTGCATTAGCGCCAAAATCCTGCATCTCAAGCGCCTAGGCGCTACTATTCTAGCGCCGCAGCGCTTGAATAGTAACCTCATGAACAATAACTTTTTTTTTTCAATTTTTTTTAAATTCGGGCATTACAAATAAGGGAGAACAGAAGCATGTGTGCCGCCAGCAGAGTACCAGAAACATAAGCTAGCATGTGACCGCTAGCACCTACGTGCCTAGGAGGCGCAAAAAGTAGAAGCGCGCAACCACGCAGAAGCAGGAGACAGAAACAGCACCAGTCACACACTAGCGTGTGACGTAGACCTGTGCGAGCTTCTTCATAGGTCTCGGAACATGGACACAAATATAAATATTGAAATCCTAACCACGAAAGAGGAGCTGCAGATGCATGAAAAACAAATACAAAGAATGAAGAACGAAGTGCGAAGATGGGAGCGCATCTACCAGGAATGGAGTCGCAGTTTCAGATTCTTTCTCTTATTCTTCTTACTATTTCTTAGGCGATTATTTTGATGTTGAAAACATTAATTGTTTTATCTTTTTTTTTCATCATGAACTGATTTATTTAATCTAGAGGACAACGTAGCTTGGTCGAATATATATTTATAAATTGTTGATTTACGTATGCGAATTCTTCTTGATTTATTTATATTATGCGGATTCTAGCGATTTCAATTACTTGATCACTAATTGGAGTGTCATATTTATTTGAAATCTATCACTCGGGAGAGAGATTTAAAATAGAACCATATGAAATATATCATTAGTGTTTATATAGTTTAGAAGATCTAAAACTCCATCGAATCAATTAAAAGAACTAATATGCTATTGAAATTATTTATGTTTGATTTTTAATAGGGATATTGAAATCGATATTAGATAATTAATTTCTACATTCTACTTGGGAAAAGGAGTATGTATATTTGAGAATTCTAAGGTAGTAAACGGGTCGAATTTATAAATATAGATGTCAATGATAATTCAATATTGTAAAGACCAAGTGAAGCCGCACGTATAGATTCTTATTTTAGGTTATTTTAGATCGTTTGTGTGCTTTAATTCATTTTAACTTAAAATTATCAATCAACAATCGATTAAATTTTCTAAATAAAGTCTGACTATTCTAATTATGGTAAGTAATAATATATTATTAAATTGCACACTCTATGAGAAAGATATATATGCTTAAATCGAGTACTAAAACTTGACACCGTATACTTGCAATTAGCAAATATAGCAACAATGTGTGTGTGTGTATATATATAGGGACATCTATTTAATTGAAGAAGAATTAGAAGCAATGAATGTGGGTTAGTCTAGAAGACCAATTTTGATTCATACAGACGTACAGTGGTCGTGCTCGAACATGAGTCAATGCTTTTCAGTACAAATCCGAGTTTTGATTTGCACACCTTACTATACAATAAGTACATCAAACGAAATTTTTCAAATTGCTAATTACTTCCATTAGTAGGCCTCAAACCAACTATTAATTTTCATTCACATTCAACCCAAATTTTCAACATAAACACGTACATAGAAATATACGTAGAAATTCATTAGAATTCTTTAAAGGGGAGGCTGCAAGTCCATAAAGCTAATCACCTGGTGTTTTATACATTCCCAAAAACCATATGTGCGATGAGAAATATAGAATAACTAAATCAAGACATAGATAGATCATAAAATCATCAAAGCAAAAAATATATATAAACCACAAAAATAAGGTAGTGTTTGTAAATATTTGAAAAGTGATTATAGATAATTTTTTATATAAAGTTGTACAACTTTGTAAAAAAAAAGTTCATAATAATTTTTTTAAACATTTGCAACATTCATAAACCGCCGGCTGGTCCTATATCGAAAGAAAAGTATCGGCATTGCTTCTTCTTTCCTCGCATGGAGTTTTCCTTTTTCCACAAACCTTGGAAGTTGAAGGCCTACACGAAAAGCAAGACACACATACTCCTAGTAGGAAAACAGTAACATAAAAGGCCGAAAATTCGGAGAAAATGTCTTACCCCAATTGCAGGGTGGTGTCCACTAAGTCTGCATCTCCAGTGCTAGTATCGCAAGCTAGTTGGGGACTGGCAACGCCTTGTCCGAGCTCGAAGTTGCTCTGCCCCTTCAACTGGTACTCGAGAAGAATTGGTTGTTGATAGCTGATCGGGGCACAAAGCCTTTCAAGGTTTTCAACCTATGAATCATATTAAGCCAGTGCAGATTACTTAGATACATTCACATCAATAGCCGAATTTCGCAACGCAAAATGAGAGAGCTACACATGCCTTTTGGCGTAAAGTCACATTCTCCTGCATGGATTGTAGCTCCTGAAATAAAATTAAAATAAGGGACAAATGTTTTTCAATTTTCCTCCAGGACCCGTACGAGAAATCAGCTGATGCACAAAATAAGAGATTAATCTGCATACATTATCCCTTGATTTTTGAAGTTTCTGGACCAATATTGCCTCCTGAAACCGTAGCATTGTCTTTTATTGTTAGCAATCAAAGAGTAATACGTTTTGTTTTAAGCCCACAGTTTAATTTAAAGGACAAACCTTCCTATCCTTAATGCACAATAACCCTTCGTTTAGTTGTTGTTCGAGTTCTTGCAAATCTTCGCGACTCATGCTATCGAGATTCCTCCCCAACACATGCCTGCAAATTAACAGAAAAGACACAACACAACACAACACGGATTTTCGAAAAATACAAGAATCTCATTTTTGTGAGAAAACATACTGGTCCTCCTTTTGTTTGAGCTTTTCCATCTCTTCTCTCAGAACATCCTCTTGCCTCTGTTAAGAGAACAAACCATACTAAATCCGATACATATAATGAATATGTGGAAGGATTAAAAGTCCATAGATATGTCAAATTTTAAGCATCACACGTACCTCTGGATCGTGGTTCACCGGAACACCTTTTTTAATTCGCTGGCACTCTTCAAATCTCTTCATTATTTTCGCCATGCTGCAGTGATCAAGGGAATCATCGTTCAACTGATCAGCTTATCGTGTTGCATGATACTACTTATTGCATATCTTAGTTCAACCAGTTTCGAATTCTTATACAACCTATCTTTCGAACATCAGCGTAATTTTTCGGTTTCTCAGATCTCCATACAACTTACCCGAAAAACAAAAACAAAACAACAGCCATGTGTATTCAAAGACAATTTACTATAAATAACAAGCTTTGATATCTTTAACGCCTACCCCACCCCTAGCTAGACTCAACCAGAGTTCCTAAAGAACCGTGAACCGCAACCTAAACCGTTCTCTCAAAAACCAAAACCAAAACTAAAACAAAAACCCAGAATTTACAAACCGGTTTGGTACAGGTTCCTAAAAGTTAGAGGCCATTACCGAAATCATACTATAATCTGAAACTGTAAATTTGATTTAAATTCTATAGTACCTATAATATCGTAGATAATTTAGTTTATAAAAATCAAATCAACATTATTATAGTATAATTGTTAAATAATTAACTTTAATTAGTTTTGTTACCACATGAATCCATACTCTTTTGTTTCTCATATTAAATCACCGAAAAAATTCTCATGAACGAACAAACACATGAATAAATCCCAAAGAAACAACAGAAAAGGAATTCTCAGAAACGAAGATAGCAGCATAGAGGGCGTACTCGGAACTAGCATATTCGAACAACTTCCCGTCGTTGGAGTATCCAATAATGGCAACTTCGGAACCGCAGAGAATAGCTAATTCACTCGCCTTCTTAATCAAACAATCACGCCTCTTGATGAACGCACTTTTGATGCCGCTGCTACTTTTGCCCTCGGTAATTTTCTCTGCGGAATCCATCTTCTCAGAAGCCATTGAATTGTTTTTACTCTTCAAAATCGCACAAAAATTCACTTATCATAATCCCAAAACGGCGGCTCTATGTACTCTGTGGCCTGCTTCTTCTATTATAACAAGGATAACACGAGGAAATAAAAGGATGCATGTAGGACTCTTTGAACAGGAGACGTACTTATAGTGCTTTTTTTTTTTTTTTATTATTATTGGTGGTTTAGATTTGGTAAAATCTTTAAAGTTCTAATTACAGAAGTATTTAGATCAACAAGTCTCGTTTTTTATTGGCAGAGCGATAAATTTTTTAATCCGCGATAAAATTTGACTTGATCCATATTTGAAATAAAAAAATATTTTTGAGATAAAAATTAATATTTTAATTGATAGGATCAGATTGATTAAGATATATATCTTATAAAATAGAGACGGTCTTGTATATTTTTTATAAACTTTTGAATCGTAGGTCTCGTTTTCCAATTTTTTAGGATTTTTAGACATGGGTGTCGTTGAAATCTGATAATTAATTGTCCATGGTAGATCAATTTTTATCTATCATGGATGTTCAAAGCTAATGTTTTATTCCTAAAACTAATTACTAATTTTACAATTTTTAATTATTACTTAGCTTAATATTTTTTGCGTAGCCGAAAGATATTTTGTAATAAAAATCATAAGTTTTTTTTTTTTTGTTCGAATTGCTCCTTAGTAGAAGTATTCTCTCCTTTTTTTACTTCTAATATCACTTATTTTGCATAATTTAGGTACATAAATTTTTAAATGATATGTAATAAATTTAATAGGGCATACTATAAGGCATAGTTTGGTACATGGGATAAGGGAGGGATTGATAAATAATTCTCCTTATCCCATGTTTGGTACCTTTTTAAAAAGCCTATGATAATATCATGTGCCCTTGATAAATAATTTTTTAGAAGGATAAAATGCTTCTTCTATTAGGTGTGATAATTTTAATTTAATGATGAAATACACTACAAATGACTTAATTGCCCTCAATTTATAAATGATTTTTATAAATCTATGCTAGTAGATAGAAATTAAAATCAAATAAATATTTTTATTTATTTTTATATATTATATAATATGATAATTATATAAATGAATTCGAGATAATTATAAATAATTTTTATAATTATCAATAAAATTATTAGTATCACTCGATTAACCTTAAAAATTGATATTTGACTTGACTCACAAAATCAAGGGCTCAATTATCATATTATATAATATAAAAAATTAGGTAAAAATAAATAAATCATGCAAGCACTATCGGCGCAAGAACAGATAAAAACTATGAACTCAAGCAACAACGTTGAAATTATAAAATTTATTATGATAAGGTTAATTTTGTCATTACAATCTAATATATAAATTTAATCACTTTTATTAAAATCATACCAAACATTAAATATAATATCCTACATCTTATTTATCATTAACTTATCCTTATATTATATATCACATATTTATCCTATCATGTGTACCATACTATGCCTAAACAGATAACCAAAATAAAATACAAAATACAATGAGATAAAATTTTTCTAATTAAATGTATTTGTCGAAATTAAATATCATCATTAATTTTAATATGTATGTATGTATGTATGTATGTATGTATCGCGGTCGTATGTCAAGATGACAATGGATCATGTCGAATAAGATTCTATACCCAACGCAAATAAGTTGAGTTTGGTTTAAGTACATGTGCTACGCTACCCATACACATTGTCATCCTTGGTCATGTTCTAGAGTATCAATTTAAGATAATAGTAATATATATATATAAGTAATGAATCTATTTCCTTAGAAATTTTAAATATAGCTTCTATAGGCGTAAAGAATGTTATTAAAATGTGTTTGCTGCTTAATCCTATCTATACTTTATAATTAAATTCGGGATTCCTGTACTAACTATTTCTAATTGATTTGGTGAAACTTTATTTAAATTATAATTATATATTTATTATATAACTGTCTTGAAGAATTTTTCTTTCCTAAAATAGCCTCTCTTTTTAAATATTTAATCATATATTTATCTTTATTTTTAAATTAAATCTTATCTTTACTTATATTTTAAATTTTTAGATGAGGGAAACCGTAAATTTGCAATAACAAAAGTTTATCATATTTAGATAATTATTTCAATGATATAAACACACGTTGTTAATTACATGAGATATGGCTTGACAGTGGAATTTTATAATACCATCGTTCCGAGTTTCCAAATTTTACGACTTTCTAATTCAATTGGCTTATCATCCATATTTCTATGGAACTCTTGAATAATAATATATAATTAGTAACCATGTGTGAAGTTTTAATATTTTTTGGTGTTTGTTTTTTTATGGAAAAATTATTGAGATTATATTAAAATTTATAGATTTAAATAAGATTTTCTAAGTTTATATTATAGTATTAAGCATTAATTTCTAGACTAATCATTTCACCATATTCTCACAATGTTACTAAACTCTCAAAGTTTTCAAAACCTTCTATTCACTAGAAAAAAATACAAAATAACACAACGGTCAGCTTGACGTCTTGAGTTGGTAATGTAGTTAAGATTGATCCTTGAAGTTCTCGTACATTCTTTAGGTGTGTGCTATGGAAGCAACTTCAAATATGAAAACTTTAAGTGTGCACGGAAATATTGAATGAATTCAAATTGAAAGATGCACGAGAGTACTGATTGTTTCATTTGATACCGAGTCTCCATATTTATAGTTGAAAAGATCGAATAATCGGATTTGATTATCAATAATCATATGTACTGTTACCTGACAGAATCGACATGTCATTTTCATTCGTCGTACCTATCATTAAATTTTTATGTAATGTTTCTTTTGCTTTGGCGACTTTAAGCTTCTTCCTTGCTTTTCAAAAAAACTAACAGACTATGAACAAAATAGACATCTTTCTATTGTTCGGGAGTTGGTAGAATATTATGTAATGATTCTATAGTAGGTGTTGTTGAACGACTTTACTTGTAATATCGTTTTTTGGAATTTTTCAAGTATGACCAATTACACTGTGATTGGAGTTATAAGTTTTGAACACGTGTGCTGCATATAGGACTTTGATCCTGCCAAATTGACAAATGAGCTCTTGTAGCTATAGTTCAGAAATACTACAACTTGACTTCCTTGCGTGAATGGCTTGAACTCTTGGTGTTCTGTCTGAACGGCTTGAATTGATCCAGTGCACCGAAAAGAAGAAATTACAATAAAAGAGCGGCTCGATCTTGTAACAAATCGATATTGTTATTTGTCAATCGCCAAAACTTAGGGTAATAGAAATATTCTAAAAATATCTCCTTTTTGTTGATGATAGAACCAAGCACTACAAAAAAAAAAGGCCTACAAAAACCGTTGTCCTAGGTATTTTAAAACTGTTGTTAAAGCCCATGTGGTTAAAGGGTGCGCTCAAAGATAACGATTTTATCCGTTGTTGTAGCTACAATTTGCGATGGTTTTTGAAAAAAACGTCGCAAATAATATTAGCGACGGATTTATGTAAAATCATCGCTAATTAGCGACGGATTATGCAAAATCATCATTAAACCGTCGCTAAAATTAGCAACGGTTGGTTCATGATTTTCGTCGCTAATTGTAGCGATGGTCAATTCATTATTTCCGTCGCTAATATTTTCAGTAAAATAAAAAAATTAATTTTAATAATTTAATAAGTTTAAAAAAACTTACAATTGGAATAGACTAACAATATTCATGATCTTAACTAACACTTAAAAATTTATCAGAAAATTAAAGCGAAAAAATTTATCCTAAATCGAGACTAAAATCGTGCAAGAAGAAAAATTTTAAGTGTTGTGAAGTGGTAAAATCATGTAAGAGAGAAAAATTTTAAATGTTGCGAAGTGGTGTATGTTAAAATGGACTGGATGTGCGGATATTTATAGTCAATTTGCGACGGTTTTGGTTAGCTTTTGGTTGAACCATCGCTAACCAAAAACCGTCGCATTTTTAAAATTTCCAACGGTTTTGCTTGTAACCGTCGCTATATTTAGTGACGGTTTTGTTAATTCTGTCGCTAAAATTAGCGACGGTTTCCCTTAAAACATGCGACCGTTTTACTTAAAACTGTCGCTATATATAGCGACGGATTATGTACCGTCGCTAAATGTAGCGACGGTTTAAACCAAAACCGTCCCTATTTTTAAATAGCAACTGTTTAAACCAAAACACGTATCATAATCTAACATTGCAAATCGAAATCAAATTGTAAATAAAATATGAATTATAATCTACGAAACATAATTTATACAATCTGTAATTCAACTCATGACTCGGCATCTCAGACTCGACTCATCTCTCATCTAATCTAGGGATCCCGGTGAATAAGAACGTAACAAGTCTCCCACCTACTACTACCGGTCGCGTGTGGCGGTACGTTCTTATTTCTGGACTTTGGTCTAGTCTATATCGAATAATCTGTAATAAGGATGCTATCTATATCTGAAGCATCTCGATATACCAAACGTCCAGTGTCTTGGCATGTCTGTCCAAGACTAACCCTATTCTGACAATGTGCAATGGGCCAGTGACTCCTCTGTCATAGTCTAGCCCCTCTGTCAGTGACTCTCACTCAATAGCTCTCTGCTTTCTACTTTCTAATTCAATAGAATAAACATAATCATTAAAACAAAAAGGTATAAAAACAATACCATACAAGTATGTGGTTTAGGAAAATTCGAGTTAAATCTAACTCAAGTCGATCTCCCAGTTAACATCGATTTATACCTTTCTCTTCTCGATCTGACGTAGACGAAGTCTCGAACTCAACTCTGTCCATACCCAATGTCCAGTTGTAGCCTGGTCGATAAGAACTCAGAGGAAAGTGGCCCCTTTCTTTCTCGCGCACGTCGCACCGCGGGGTGCGCTCACCTTTGGACCGCGGGTGCGCTGCACGTATTGGATCACCTTCAAAAAATTCAGGAAGGAACGACCGCGGGTGCGCTCTTTCTTGGACCGCGGGGCGGTGACCCTACTGTAGCAGCACCGTGGTGCGCTCTGTCTGGCACCGCGGTTGCGGTGTCCCCTACTGTAAAAATAGCCAACTCTCTGTCCATCGACCTCGGGTGCGGTATATTTCATAGCGCGGGGTGCGGTGGCTTTTTCCCTCAAAACACAACTTTCTGCCCTTGCACCGCGGGTGGCGGTCTACTTCTTGGCGCGGGTGCGGTCTCTCTCTTTGTCAACAAACTCAATTTGCAACGTCGCTTCTCCACGTCTGTTCTTCCATCGCCTTATTCATAATATATAACATTCAAAAGTATCAACTAAAATCTCGGGCATTACAAGTGCTAACTTTCCAGATCCCGTTGACAAGTAAATAGTTCAATGTGTTGAACGGCTTATAAAAGAGTTTATAAGCACAAAGAAAAATAGAAGTATGACTTCTATAAGGAGAATGTTACTTTTAATTTATGGAAGTGTTCGAAAATTAAAAGTTGGCCTAATAAATAATGTATTTGAAAATTGTGATTTTCATAAACATTATTATGAACTAATGTAAATTAATTCAAGTGTTTGAATTAATTAAACAGTAGTGGCCTAGTAGAGCCCAAATAATTAAATAAATTCAAGTGTTGAATTAATTAAATCATATCGGGTCTTGTAGAGTCCAATGAGAAATAATTATTCAACTAGTGGGCTTGAATAATTTCAAGTAAGGTTAATTTGTGTCAAATTTGTTGAGACATTTAAATTAAAGTTAATGGGTTTTGTAATTGTTACAAGCCCAAATAGAATTGCATGCATGAGAGATGAAGGGTTGGAGGCTACTTTTTCAATATCCAAGGCATGTCATGCGCATGCTTACTTTAATTTTTTACACAGCCAAGAAAATCTCTCCTTCTTCTCTGCTAATGCCTTGGCCGAAGATTTTGATACATTATTCTCTTTCATTTTTGCTTCTTCAATTGTTGAAGATTGCATACTCTTCTCAAAGAAAAATCTTCTAATTTTTCTAGTGCAAATTAGAGGGGATCTTCCTTGTTGGTGGTGGGCTTAATTTTTGAGCAACGAGTGCTCATTTGAAACTTGTAGATTGTCTAGCCATTGAAGAGCTAAGTTGTTTAACAACTTAGTTGGAGCCATTATCAATCCTTTGTGATTGATAGGTAAAAATTTCTAAAACACCCTATGTACGAAATTTTGTATTTATGTTATTTGCTACACATCATAGTGAGGTGCTCGAATTTTTTCTTGTAAAATTTGATTTTTGAAACTTCCGTTGCGCATCCGGGCACCGTAACCGATCCCTTTTCAGTCTTGATTCACTATAACTTGAAAAATTACTGCCATGGCCTCTTAAATTGCTTGCCTCTAGCCCTAAACTGCTCTCTTATGTTGCCACTGTTACCGCCACTATTACCATGTCTGAAATACTGTCTATACTGTGGTTGTTGGGGTCGTTGTATATATACCGGTTTCAGCTCCCTTGGCTCGATCAAGAGCCTCAACAGAAGTATTAGGCCTTCCACTATTAACCAAAATAAAGATATCAGGGTTAAGACCAATTATGAAGTGATCAGCCTTAGATTCTTCATTGGATGCCACTTGAGGCGCAAATCTCAGTAAATTTGAGAACTTAGCAACATATTCCTCAACATTCAGATTTACGTGTTTTAAATTTGCAAACTCAGCTCCCCTGTCTTTCCTATAAGAGGTAGGAAAGAAACGCTGATAAAATTCAGATATAAATAAATCCCAGGTAACAATTGTACCTCGACCCTCTAAAGCTTTCTTGGTCATGTTCCACCAACTCATAGCAACATCTAATAACTGATGAACAACTAACTTGATTTTACGATCATCTGGATACTCAAGAGATTCAAATAACTGATCCATAATCTCCAACCAGCTCTCACACTCTAATGCCTTCTAGGTACCCTTCAACATTGGTGGGTGCAAAGACTAAAATATGGCTAACAGTATCTCCATCGAAGTCGGAGTTATATCCATTTGAGTATGAGTAGCAGTGCCCTGATCTTGTGCCACTGGTATGTGAAAAGGGTCGATTAAGGTGCTTGCTTGCGCAACGGAAGTTTCAAAATATTTTTCAAGCAAGAAAATCGTGCACCCTAAATATAGTGTATAGCATTAAAACACAAAATGACATTCATAATGTGTTTAGAAAAATTACCTATCAATCACAAGGATTGATGTTTTGGGTCCAACCAAGTTGTAAACAATTTGGCTCTTGAAGGTAGACAATCTACAAGCTTCCAACACCAGTCCTTGCTCAAATGGACTCCTTCCTTCACAATTAGGTCCTTCACTAACAAAGTAGAACCACTCTAATTTTGCACTAGAAAAATTAGAGTATTTTTCATTGAGAAGGCTAAGATTTCCCCAACAATTGAAGAAAGAAAATTGAAGGAGAATGAAGTTGAAATTTCGGCCACTTCAATTGCAAGGAGAAAAAGGAGAGTTTTCTTGGTTGTGCAAAAAGTTGTTGTGTATTCCAAGGGTATGCCATGCCTTTGATATTGAAAAAGTAGCCTCCACCCTTTCATCTCCCATGCATGCAATTCTATTTGGGCTTGTAACAATTACAAGGCCCATGGACTTTTATTTAAATGTCTCAAACACATTCGAGATCATTTAACATTTACTTGATTTTACTCAAGCCCACTAGTTTAATAATTATTTCTAATTGGGCTCTACAAGGCCCAATGTATTTAATTAATTTAACACTTGAATTAACTTAATTATTTGGACTCTACTAGGTCCACTGTGTTTAATTAATTCAAAACTTGAATTAATTTAATTTAGTCCATAATAAGTTTATGAAAATCACAATTTTCAAATACATTATTTGTTTGGCCAAATTTAATTTAGGAATACTTCCTAAATTAAAAGTCACATTCTCCTTATAGAAGTCATACTTCTAATTTTTCTTTGCGCTTGTAAACTCCTTTATAAGTCGTTCAACATATTGAACTATTTTACTTCTCAACGGGATCTAGAAAGTTAGCACTTGTGTGACGCCTCAATGGTTCAATGATACACTAACCGTGGGTTCACATCTGTAATGCCCGAGATTTAATTGTTGTAATCAGACGTTGATTAATTGACAGAAGTGAGGTTATAGGAACTCAAATGAAGAAGCAGGGCATCGTTACAGTATAAGCCAAGATGTTGAACCGAACATCTCAAGATGTTGGCCAAGATGTTGAACCGAAACATCTCGCGCCCGACGGTGGAAAAGAACCGCCCGAGCGCCGATGCACCATGAGTTGGACAGAATGTTTCGCGCTCGAGCGGTAGAATATTATCGCCGAGCACCAGGAGATGATCGTTGAGTATCTCGACAGAAATTTCCGCCGCCCGAGCGGGAAATTCATGACCGCCCGAGCGCGAGACGTGCAGTAGGCATACGTTCCGTCTGATTTTGAATTTGACTGCTGGTACTGTGTTCTATCGACGTAGGCTACAACTTGACGTAAGTTATGTTACGTTTTGATATGTGTTGAAATTATGGTATTTCCAGAATCAGATAGGATTCATATATGATGTTCTTGACATGTTAGACATCGTAGAATTGAAGTCAGATTGAGAAACAGATCGATTACAGATTTGTTATGATTTTCAGAGTTGATTTGATTGAGATTTGATATCAGATTTGTATGGTATCAATTATGAGATGTTGGAATTGATATCTGTTGATTTGTATTGCTGGGTATATTGAGATTGTGCAGTTATGCCGTTGAAACAGAATTCGATTTAGTTCTGATTATATCCAGTATCGATTGATTGGGGTATTGATATTGTATTCCTCAATATTGTTATTGTCAGATTGAGTATTGACAGGCTTTGAGTTCGAGACTTCGACAGAGTCAGAGTATCAGAAAGAAAGGTATAAATTAATGTTGAGTTGGGATTGCACAACTCGAGTTTCCCTAAATCACATACTTAGTTTATTGCATTGATATTTGTAATTGATGAGATTGATGTTTGTAGTCTATTGATTTATAGCCACTGCATGTATTGACTACTGATTGTTTAGTCATTGGCTGATTCGCCTAGTCACCGGCTGATTCGTCTGGTTATTGGCTGATTCGTCTAGTTATCGATTGATTCGTCTAAACTTTGGCTGATTCGCTTAATTACTGGCTGATTCGTCTAGTTATTGGCTGATTCGCTTAATTCTTGACTGATTCGTCAATTCTGCGGCTGTTTCGCCCAGACACTGGATATATGAATTATATCGATGCCGTATAGGGTTGATTCATTCCTATCGACTGAGATTCGATATAATTATCAATATCCAGACATTGGGATCCCTAGGTTAGAGTTGAGTCGAGTCTGAGACGCGCGTTGTTGGAGTAAGTCTGATACGACTAGTTGTACTTTACAGTTTTATATCATTCATGTTTGTTTGAGTTGCTTACATGTTAATGATATCTTATTTATGCGTTTATTATGTTTTTATATAATGCATGTTTACATTTTATACTGAGATTTATTCTCACCGGAGTTATCCAGATGTTGTCTTGTTTTGTATGTGTGCATTACAATAGGTGGGGCTGGATCAGGGTCAAGAGAGGATTGAGAGAAGACAGTTAGCGTGGAGATCTGGACTTAGGAGATATCTGTTATATCACCTGAGAGTAGTGAAGAAACAATAGTTATTATGATTTATGATTGTACAGGACTGGTACTTAGATCTGAATAGTGATCTGTAAATGAGATATGATTTATTCATATGCTCGTACTCTTCGTATTTTAAAAAAAAAATTTAGACCCTGTTTATTTAATTGATTAATTATTCCCAGAAAGTGATTAAGAATTGAATTAAGTTCGGGCTCCCACAACAGGTAGGTATCAGAGCGATAGATCCTTTAGACTGAGGATAGAAGCTAGTGAACAGGGTAGATTGAGTTTTCCTTCCTTGTCTTGTGATTGCTAGCATGATTTACTGCTTTATATATACATGTTACCTTGACTTATCTGATTTGATTGATTGTGTAATATGTATTATTGGGAACGAATTTGAAACCGATTCTTGATCAGCAGTAAGATGATCGGAGGAGGGAACTGAAGTGAAACAGGTTTATTGGATTGGGGTACTAATCCATTTGCCTTATCAGATATGCCTCCTCGAAGAATACCAGAACAGGGTAGCACATCGAATCTCCAATGGATGTGACAGCAACTCCGATGGAAACGTTATTGAAAAGGTTTCAGTCATTCAAACCACCGACACTGAAGGGTACTGAGACCATCAGTTGAATGTGAGAGTTGTGTTAGATAACATTGAGATGCTGTTTGATTCACTGGATTACAGTGATGAGCGCCGAATTAAATTGATTGGGCACCAGTTGCTTGATGTTGCAAAGAACTAGTGGATTACGATGAAGAAGGCCTTGGAGCATCGAGGTACGACTATTACTTGGGATGTATTTAAAACTGAGTTTTATCAAAGATTTTTTCCAGTGTCGTACAGGAAAGACAAGGGGGCGGAGGTTTGCCAATTTGAGACAGGGTCAGCTGAACATTGAAGAATATGTGACCAGTTCTCTACCTTATTGAAGTTTGCTCCACATGTGGCTGACAAATGACCGAAGCCGTTGCTGATCAGTTTCATCAATGGCTTGAATCCCGATATATTTACATTGGTGAACACAGGGCGACCAAATAACTTTGCTGAAGCCATGAATAGAGCAAAGGGCGCTGAAGCGGGACTGATAAGGCAGAGAGGAGCTACAGATATTCCTCTCGCACCGAGACCACAGCAACCACCACCCCGATTTGAGAGTGATAGTAGCAGTGGTGGAAAGAAAAATTTCTGAAGCTAGAGGAAAGCAGTTTAAGAAGTCTTGGCGGCAGTTCTTCTAGCTCCAATGGTTCCAACAGGAGTTATAACCGGAGCTTACTGCGAAAATGTGGAGGGAGACATTCCACTGAGCAATGCCAAGGAGTACTTGGTAGTTGCCACTTCTGCAAACAACAGGGACATTTTGCCAGAGTGTGTCCACAGAAAGGTTCTCAAAGATCCCAGGGAGCCGAATCATCTGGATCAGCGGCACAGTGGAGTAGACGATCAGCTGCTGTTCATTCATTTCAGCCAGCACCATCTCAGTCACAGCAGAGGCCAGGAGGAAGCCAGACAGTTGGCCAGCCTCCTAGACAGCAGGCCAGAGTATTTGCTTTGACTGAGGAGCAGGCTCAGGAAGCACCAGATGATGATGTTGCAGGTAACTGTTCTTGATGTAGTTATCCTGCTTTTGTATTGATGAATACGGATGCTTGCCATACGTTTATTTTTGAACGATTTGCATTGAATCATGCATTGCCTGTTGAGTTTTATCTACTGTAGTGTATCTCTTTACCGGTTTGGGAGAGTTTTTATAGCAGTGAATTCTGTAAATATCGTATACTACATAATGAGAATTGAGATATTATATAGTGTTGTCTGATTTTGGGATTGCATTACTGATATTGATATGCTGATCAAGTACAGAGCTACCCTAGATTAGTTCCAGAAGATGGTGAGAATCGACCTGAGATGGCCAAAGGATGAATATTGTACGATAATGATTCTAGATTGAGAATTCCTTTGATAATCCGTACTATCTATGATTTGATTATTACAGAAAGGAGCAGAAGAGACTCCTTATGTATTCAGTTGATTTACTGAAGTGAGTTTTATCATTGGCTGATTTACCAATGATAAGAAGTTATTGATGTTTTTCCCCAGATCAGACTTTAGATTTGATTTTCAGTCAGAGAAATTGATTTTAACCTTGACTTGATATCAGAAATTGTGAATTGGTGAATCCTGATTGAGACAGATGGCATTCAGGTATGTTATATCTGAGATGATGTATTTATTGATTTTAATAGAATTAAACCGTAATTAGTTGGCCGAGATGAATATAAGTGTTACATATTTGCGGTTTTAGTGAGTTTAAACAGATCAGTACCGATGTGTGATGTTTTGAATCTGATTGAATATTGCGGTTGTTCTAATTCCGGTTTGAATCATATAGTAGACAGTAGGGAATTTATATTGTACAGTCCGAACCAGAGCTGATTTTGAGAATTACAGCAGTTCAGAAGTTTGATCAGACTGTTTCATCAACTTGATTTCGATAGTCAGAACAGTGCGTCAATTAGAATACCAGGTAGAAATACTGCATTGTATATAATAACCGATCTATTATGCCAGATGTTCCAAAATTGAAATGATAATATGCCAAAGGTGTGCAATAATTTATTCAGTAATGCATTTTGATAGCAGAAAAGGTGTTGATAAAAACCAGGAGATTGGTTATACAGATTATTAATTCTTAAATAGAAATGGAAGTACATTTCTATGGATTGGTGACAAAACTATCGAAATCTTTCTAAGACTGTGCTGCGATTGATTATGATTGTAATTAACCGAATGCTCGAATCTGCATGTATTATGTTGTACAGGATGATGTACAGATAAGATCAGACGATCAAGAGTTATGTCAGAAAAGTGATTGGACTACACTGAATGCTAGAGTGATTATATCATACCGTGATTTGGTTGATTTTGGTACTTTGGCCGAATGTATAGCATGATTTTCATCTATGATTTATAGGTGACAGATAGTCGGAGCGAACTATCTGGATACTGGAGGATATCCAGGAAAAGTAGTGCTGGATTTTAGCACTAGTGACCTGAGGTCTTGTCACTTTATGAAATATTGTATAATAATAGCTATTAGATGAATATCGAAAAGCTTTAGTCGAGGTATTGTACAGTGAGAACTGCGGATTTCCTTCGTATGGGGATAATACTGCGGTGATGCCTGAGATTGGATTTGATAGGGATCAGAGATTTGATAAAGAGAATGAAACTGATCAGAAACAAATGAAGATAGCTCGAAAATTGATACGAAAATAAGCCAACGTCGGATGATGACTGTTGGTATCTGAGACCGAGATTGTGTTATTAGGAGCTATTGATTGGTATATACGGATGTTGTATAGCCAGTATTTTGAGATTGATTTTATCAGAACTTCTTCGAGTTATATTATGATGTTATATTTCTTGAAGTATTATTCCAGATTGAAATCAGAATCAGGTAAAAGAAAAATAATTCAGAATGAAGACTATTCTGCTGTTGAAAGTCCAATAGAATTGGTAGAATATCGAAGAAGCTAACTGAGAGACAGAATCTAATATGAGACAGCAAATTTCAGAATTGTTTTCATTAGGGTAAGTTTTCTCTTGGGCTTCTGTGTATCTCCTTCTTGTATCTGAGTTGATATCTAATTTGACTGCCTGTGATTTCGGGGACGAAATCATATCTAAGGGGGGGAGAAATGTAATGCCCGGGATTAATTATTGTAATCAGACGTTGATTAATTGACAGAAGTGAGGTTATAGGAACTCAAATGAAGAAGCAGGGCATCGTTACAGTATAAGCCAAGATGTTGAACCGAACATCTCAAGATGTTGGCCAAGATGTTGAACCGAACATCTCGCGCCCGAGCGGTGGAAAAGAACCGCCCGAGCGCCAATGCACCATGAGTTGGACAGAATGTTTGGCGCCCGAGCGATAGAATATTACCGCCCGAGCGCCAGGAGATGATCGGTTGAGTATCTCGACAGAATTTCCGCGCCCGAGCGGAAATTCATGACCGCCCGAGCGCGAGACGTGCAGTAGGCATACCGTCCGTCTGATTTTGAATTTGACTGCGGTACTGTGTTTCTATCGACGTAGGCTACAACTGGACGTAAGTTTTGTTACGGTTTTGATATGTGTTGAAATTATGGTATTGCCATAATCAGATAGGATTCATATATATGTTCTTGACATGTTAGATATCGTAGAATTGAAGTCAGATTGAGAAACAGATCGATTACAGATTTGTTATGATTTTCAGAGTTGATTTGATTGAGATTTGATATCAGATTTGTATGGTATCAATTATGAGATGTTGGAATTGATATCTGTTGATTTGTATTGCTGGGTATATTGAGATTGTGCAGTTATGCCGTTGAAACAGAATTTGATTTAGTTCTGATTATATCCAGTATCGATTGATTGGGGTATTGATATTGTATTCCTCAATATTGTTATTGTCAGATTGAGTATTGACATGCTTTGAGTTCGAGACTTCGACAGAGTCAGAGTATCAGAAAGAAATGTATAAATATGTTGAGTTGGGATTGCCACAACTCGAGTGAGGTTTGACTCGAGTTTCCCTAAATCACATACTTAGTTTATTGCATTGATATTTGTAATTGATGAGGATTGATGTTTGTAGCCTATTGATTTATAGGCCACTGCATGTATTGACTACTGATTGTTTAGTCATTGGCTGATTCGCCTAGTCACCGGCTGATTCGTCTGGTTATTGGCTGATTCGTCTAGTTATCGATTGATTCGTCTAAACTTTGGCTGATTCGCTTAATTACTGGCTGATTCGTCTAGTTATTGGCTGATTCGCTTAATTCTTGACTGATTCGTCAATTCTGCGGCTGTTTCGCCCAGACACTGGATATATGAATTATATCGATGCCGTATAGGGTTGAGTCATTATTATCGACTGAGATTCGATATAATTATCAATATCCAGACATTGGGATCCCTAGGTTAGAGTTGAGTCGAGTCTGAGACGATGCGTTGTTGGAGTCAAGTCTGATACGACTAGTTGATTTACAGTTTTATATCATTCATGTTTGTTGAGTTGCTACATGTTAATGATATCTTATTTATGCGTTTATATATGTTTTTATATAATTGCATGTTTACATTGTTTATACTGAGATTTATTCTCACCGGAGTTATCCGGCTGTTGTCTTGTTTTGTATGTGTGCATGACAATAGGTGGGGCTGGATCAGGGTCAAGAAGAGGATGAGAGAAGACAGTTAGCGTGGAGATCCGGACTTAGGAGTATATCTGTTATATCACCTGAGATGTAGTGAAGAAACAATAGTTATTATGATTTATGATTGTACAGGACTGGTACTTAGATCTGAATAGTGATCTTGTAAATGAGATATGATTTATTTCATATGCTGCGTACTCTCGTATTTTAAAAAAAAAAAAATTTAGACCCTGTTTATTTAATTGATTAATTATTCCAGAAAGTGATTAAGAATTGAATTAAGTTCGGGTCCCCACAACATCTCAATGTGATTCGGGACTAACATGTCCTTATATGAGCATACCCCAGTTGCTCCATTCTTGATTATCAACTCCTTGATAATAAGAACGTCAGAACTCAAGACTGATAGTACCCAACCAATCATGTTAAAACGCCTAGCAGCATCGCTTACATGATTCCCTAGGTATCAAATGATAGTGCCATGCAAGAATGATTCAATTATGGTTAGCATATAGTACGGTCCCTTCAACTCATATATCCCGACCGAGTCGACAAGTATTGGTATATCGAGAGCTGTCAAAGAATCGATACTATGTGTCATGTCGTAGTTGCATCGATGGTGTAATCTATGAAACCCCTTTCATAATTACAACCATACTCTGATCAGAGATTTCATACTACATATACATGTGATCACATAGGATATCCATACCCGAAGGTAAGCGGTGAATCCCCGACTACAATTACCTGACTCCTATATGTTTCGACAAAACACCCAACCTTGCCACCGGATGACCCCATGAGAGTCGGTAAACAAGTCAAAGTGCAATGCTAGCACATAGAGTCTCAATGTTGTCCCCAGTCATAAGGACTAATGGTGTACAAATATAACTAGGACGTTTCCACTCGATAAGTGAGAACCACTTGGAAAGTCCTTTATGGAGGGTTGTTCAGTGCACTCTACAAGGAGCACCTATCTGCATGTTCGGACATCACAATGTCCCCTACCAATAAACATGATATTCACATCGTAGATACTAGTCTCAAACTCGAGCGGCCTATATCCTTCTTAGCGGCGGCTGAATCGGCTAGGAACTGTTTAGAATATACAGTATTGCAAATACAAGTTTCATGATACTCATCATATGAGCATCTCATATTCTTTCTACTATTTGTATATTCAAAGAGTTTATCTATGACACTAGCATGGGTATACAGATAAAGATGTGCCAAAACATAATTTCAAATATTATTAAAATAAAGATTGTTTATATATAGAGTTTCATTGTGAACACTCGGCCAACACTTGGCTCGACGGGCACATACTCTAACAGTATGTTCTGTCTAGGTCTACCTGACCTCTACCTCGAGTAGCCATGTCTGATATACATATAATCAAACACATATAAAATCACAATATCATAATCATCTCAATTTTGTATCACCATCTCCGGCTCTCGAGACTCAATAAATCTCAAAAATCTCTAATAAAGCTCAACAATATAATATATCAATTATGATCATATATTTCACATTATGGAACAGTGAAAATGCTAGCAAATATATAACATGATCAAGCAATTCAAACTGACTCGATCTACCTTGTTCCCAATATCTTACGCTCTGATACCACCTAATGTGGGGCCCCCGGGGTCTGACAGTAATACTAATAATTATAAATGTAACAAACCAAACGATTGAGTAAAACACATAATCTGTGGTTCACAAACTGACATAAATATCGTCAAAATAATTTAAAGTTCTCAAATATTTGAAATATAAGTTTTAACATGCCAAAATAACTAGTGAACCAAAATAATCCAAACATCATAAAATAGCTCGTAAGATCCGAGAATCCCACTCTAACTCGTAACTCCTCGCCTGGAGCTAGACTCTTGCATCCCAAGCCTCGCCTCACCTACCGTCAAGCACATGAAAACAAGAGGTAGTCGACGTGGCGATGAGTATAAACCCATATGATCTATGATGCAATCAATAACATATGAGAATTAAAATGACAAATAGTTCATATAAAATTCATAAAAATGCAATATAATGCAATGCATGATTAGAAGCTGTGGGCTATCAATAAATCTCAAGATCAAGTGAATCATCCGGTCATAGGGTACCCAAGGGAAGAGAATCCCCCAACAACATCCATCGACTCATCCGCTCGGGGTGAGGTGTTGTGTTCTACAATCCCAGGACTATGATGCGCCTATAGAGAGTGTTCAGACCATAGCAGCAACCTCCGCATACACTATGTCAACTCAACTATAGCCCATACGTCCAACAAATCAGTAAATCAAGGCGACCTCCACCATATCAAATATTAATAGACAAGTGGCTCAATATGCAATGTAATGATGCAAATCAATATCATCATCTAGATATCATAATAAACTCATCTCAAGACATCAATCATCATCAAATCACAAGTAATTCTACTATAACTCAAGAACTCGGATCATTTATCAAAACAGAGCAATTTATGTTCAAAATTCATAATTAATTCAATACTACTTCAAATCAAGATCCGCAAATTGGATATGCAAGAAAACTAAAAGCCCAAAAATTATTCTTCACAAAATTTTGTCAAATAAAGTCATTTACTCAGTCGTTCATAATATGAAACATATAACATAATTCCCATGAATTCTGCGTCAATACATTTCTGGCACATTTTAGTATTTTGAGCATAACTTCCTCAATATCAAATGAAATCAAGCCAGTTTGCTATCATTTCTAAGACAAGACAATGTTATAACTTTCATTTGAACATCAAATCCAGAATCTCATTCAAGGAATCTCAGAATTCGAATAAATAGAAGGCATGTACACAAATCTGTACTAACTTGGAGTTCTAGACCAGTTTTAGTAAAAATCACATATCGCTTTCACTTCTTCATGGAATTGAGTGATTCAAAAACCAAATCGAAGCTAACTCTATGATCTACAAGTTTGATGAAGACCCTAACTCCAAAATCCAAACAAAACTATTCCATATACACGAAATACAGAAGGTGTAAAAATTGTTCTTTGCACGTAAACAAGAAACCATTCTCATATCCTTTTTAAATTCAAACCAACTCAAATACAACAACTTCAACATCTTAATATCTCAAATATTAATTCCAAATTTCAAGCCATTTCCAAACTTGAATAAAATTGGGAAATACTTACGTCAACTTGAAGCCCGTGACTAGAGGATCACAAATCTACCTTCATTTCATGTTTTTCTTGAGCGAATCACTCATAAAAATGGAGAGAAGATGGATGAGGATTACGTGAAGGAGGAGGAAAATGATTGGTGGAGGTGAAGGTGGGCTTACATATTGATTTTTAACGTCTGTAGTGCCTCAGCACCACTTTTCAGTGCATTAGCGCCAAAATCCTGCATCTCAAGCGCCTAGGCGCTACTATTCTAGCGCCGCAGCGCTTGAATAGTAACCTCATGAACAATAACTTTTTTTTTTCAATTTTTTTTAAATTCGGGCATTACAAATAAGGGAGAACAGAAGCATGTGTGCCGCCAGCAGAGTACCAGAAACATAAGCTAGCATGTGACCGCTAGCACCTACGTGCCTAGGAGGCGCAAAAAGTAGAAGCGCGCAACCACGCAGAAGCAGGAGACAGAAACAGCACCAGTCACACACTAGCGTGTGACGTAGACCTGTGCGAGCTTCTTCATAGGTCTCGGAACATGGACACAAATATAAATATTGAAATCCTAACCACGAAAGAGGAGCTGCAGATGCATGAAAAACAAATACAAAGAATGAAGAACGAAGTGCGAAGATGGGAGCGCATCTACCAGGAATGGAGTCGCAGTTTCAGATTCTTTCTCTTATTCTTCTTACTATTTCTTAGGCGATTATTTTGATGTTGAAAAACATTAATTTGTTTTATCTTTTTTTTTCATCATGAACTGATTTATTTAATCTAGAGGACAACGTAGCTTGGTCGAATATATATTTATAAATTGTTGATTTACGTATGCGAATTTCTTCTTGATTATTTATATTATGCGGATTCTAGCGATTTCAATTACTTGATCACTAATTGGAGTGTCATATTTATTTGAAATCTATCACTCGGGAGAGAGATTTAAAATAGAACCATATGAAAATATATCATTAGTGTTTATATAGTTTAGAAGATCTAAAACTCCATCGAATCAATTAAAAGAATTAATATGCTATTGAAATTATTTATTGTTTGATTTTTAATAGGGATATTGAAATCGATATTAGATAATTAATTTCTACATTCTACTTGGGAAAAGGAGTATGTATATTTGAGAATTCTAAGGTAGTAAACGGGTCGAATTTATAAATATAGATGTCAATGATAATTCAATATTAGTAAAGACCAAGTGAAGCCGCACGTATAGATTCTTATTTTAGGTTATTTTAGATCGTTTGTGTGCTTTAATTCATTTTAACTTATAATTATCAATCAACAATCGATTAAAATTTCTAAATAAAGTCTGACTATTCTAATTATGGTAAGTAATAATATATTATTAAATTGCACACTCTATGAGAAAGATATATATGCTTAAATCGAGTACTAAAACTTGACACCGTATACTTGCAATTAGCAAATATAGCAACAATGTGTGTGTGTGTATATATATAGGGACATCTATTTTAATTGAAGAAGAATTAGAAGCAATGAAATGTGGGTTAGTCTAGAAGACCAATTTTGATTCATACAGACGTACAGTGGTCGTGCTCGAACATGAGTCAATGCTTTTCAGTACAAATCCGAGTTTTGATTTGCACACCTTACTATACAATAAGTACATCAAACGAAATGTTTCAAATTGCTAATTACTTCCATTAGTAGGCCTCAAACCAACTATTAATTTTCATTCACATTCAACCCAAATTTTCAACATAAACACGTACATAGAAATATACGTAGAAATTCATTAGAATTCTTTAAAGGGGAGGCTGCAAGTCCATAAAGCTAATCACCTGGTGTTTTATACATTCCCAAAAACCATATCTGCGATGAGAAATATAGAATAACTAAATCAAGACATAGATAGATCATAAAATCATCAAAGAAAAAAATATATATAAACCACAAAAATAAGGTAGTGTTTGTAAATATTTGAAAAAGTGATTATAGATAATTTTTTATATAAAGTTGTACAACTTTGTAAAAAAAAAGTTCATAATAATTTTTTTAAACATTTGCAAACATTCCATAAACCGCCGGCTGGTCCTATATCGAAAGAAAAGTATCGGCATTGCTTCTTCTTTCCTCGCATGGAGTTTTCCTTTTTCCACAAACCTTGGAAGTTGAAGGCCTACACGAAAAGCAAGACACACATACTCCTAGTAGGAAAACAGTAACATAAAAGGCCGAAAATTCGGAGAAAATGTCTTACCCCAATTGCAGGGTGGTGTCCACTAAGTCTGCATCTCCAGTGCTAGTATCGCAAGCTAGTTGGGGACTGGCAACGCCTTGTCCGAGCTCGAAGTTGCTCTGCCCCTTCAACTGGTACTCGAGAAGAATTGGTTGTTGATAGCTGATCGGGGCACAAAGCCTTTCAAGGTTTTCAACCTATGAATCATATTAAGCCAGTGCAGATTACTTAGATACATTCACATCAATAGCCGAATTTCGCAACGCAAAATGAGAGAGCTACACATGCCTTTTGGCGTAAAGTCACATTCTCCTGCATGGATTGTAGCTCCTGAAATAAAATTAAAATAAGGGACAAATGTTTTTCAATTTTCCTCCAGGACCCGTACGAGAAATCAGCTGATGCACAAAATAAGAGATTAATCTGCATACATTATCCCTTGATTTTTGAAGTTTCTGGACCAATATTGCCTCCTGAAACCGTAGCATTGTCTTTTATTGTTAGCAATCAAAGAGTAATACGTTTTGTTTTAAGCCCACAGTTTAATTTAAAGGACAAACCTTCCTATCCTTAATGCACAATAACCCTTCGTTTAGTTGTTGTTCGAGTTCTTGCAAATCTTCGCGACTCATGCTATCGAGATTCCTCCCCAACACATGCCTGCAAATTAACAGAAAAGACACAACACAACACAACACGGATTTTCGAAAAATACAAGAATCTCATTTTTGTGAGAAAACATACTGGTCCTCCTTTTGTTTGAGCTTTTCCATCTCTTCTCTCAGAACATCCTCTTGCCTCTGTTAAGAGAACAAACCATACTAAATCCGATACATATAATGAATATGTGGAAGGATTAAAAGTCCATAGATATGTCAAATTTAAGCATCACACGTACCTCTGGATCGTGGTTCACCGGAACACCTTTTTTAATTCGCTGGCACTCTTCAAATCTCTTCATTATTTTCGCCATGCTGCAGTGATCAAGGGAATCATCGTTCAACTGATCAGCTTATCGTGTTGCATGATACTACTTATTGCATATCTTAGTTCAACCAGTTTCGAATTCTTATACAACCTATCTTTCGAACATCAGCGTAATTTTTCGGTTTCTCAGATCTCCATACAACTTACCCGAAAAACAAAAACAAAACAACAGCCATGTGTATTCAAAGACAATTTACTATAAATAACAAGCTTTGATATCTTTAACGCCTACCCCACCCCTAGCTAGACTCAACCAGAGTTCCTAAAGAACCGTGAACCGCAACCTAAACCGTTCTCCTCAAAAACCAAAACCAAAACTAAAACAAAAACCCAGAATTTACAAACCGGTTTGGTACAGGTTCCTAAAAGTTAGAGGCCATTACCGAAATCATACTATAATCTGAAACTGTAAATTTGATTTAAATTCTATAGTACCTATAATATCGTAGATAATTTAGTTTATAAAAATCAAATCAACATTATTATAGTATAATTGTTAAATAATTAACTTTAATTAGTTTTGTTACCACATGAATCCATACTCTTTTGTTTCTCATATTAAATCACCGAAAAAATTCTCATGAACGAACAAACACATGAATAAATCCCAAAGAAACAACAGAAAAGGAATTCTCAGAAACGAAGATAGCAGCATAGAGGGCGTACTCGGAACTAGCATATTCGAACAACTTCCCGTCGTTGGAGTATCCAATAATGGCAACTTCGGAACCGCAGAGAATAGCTAATTCACTCGCCTTCTTAATCAAACAATCACGCCTCTTGATGAACGCACTTTTGATGCCGCTGCTACTTTTGCCCTCGGTAATTTTCTCTGCGGAATCCATCTTCTCAGAAGCCATTGAATTGTTTTTACTCTTCAAAATCGCACAAAAATTCACTTATCATAATCCCAAAACGGCGGCTCTATGTACTCTGTGGCCTGCTTCTTCTATTATAACAAGGATAACACGAGGAAATAAAAGGATGCATGTAGGACTCTTTGAACAGGAGACGTACTTATAGTGCTTTTTTTTTTTTTTTATTATTATTGGTGGTTTAGATTTGGTAAAATCTTTAAAGTTCTAATTACAGAAGTATTTAGATCAACAAGTCTCGTTTTTTATTGGCAGAGCGATAAATTTTTTAATCCGCGATAAAATTTGACTTGATCCATATTTGAAATAAAAAAAATATTTTTGAGATAAAAATTAATATTTTAATTGATAGGATCAGATTGATTAAGATATATATCTTATAAAATAGAGACGGTCTTGTATATTTTTTATAAACTTTTGAATCGTAGGTCTCGTTTTCCAATTTTTTAGGATTTTTAGACATGGGTGTCGTTGAAATCTGATAATTAATTGTCCATGGTAGATCAATTTTTATCTATCATGGATGTTCAAAGCTAATGTTTTATTCCTAAAACTAATTACTAATTTTACAATTTTTTAATTATTACTTAGCTTAATATTTTTTGCGTAGCCGAAAGATATTTTGTAATAAAATCATAAGTTTTTTTTTTGTTCGAATTGCTCCTTAGTAGAAGTATTCTCTCCTTTTTTTACTTCTAATATCACTTATTTTGCATAATTTAGGTACATAAATTTTTAAATGATATGTAATAAATTTAATAGGGCATACTATAAGGCATAGTTTGGTACATGGGATAAGGGAGGGATTGATAAATAATCCTCCTTATCCCATTTTTGGTACCTTTTTAAAAAGCCTATGATAATATCATGTGCCCTTGATAAATAATTTTTTAGAAGAATAAAATGCTTCTTCTATTAGGTGTGATAATTTTAATTTAATGATGAAATACACTACAAATGACTTAATTGCCCTCAATTTATAAATGATTTTTATAAATCTATGCTAGTAGATAGAAATTAAAATCAAATAAATATTTTTATTTATTTTTATATATTATATAATATGATAATTATATAAATGAATTCGAGATAATTATATAAATAATTTTTATAATTATCAATAAAATTATTAGTATCACTCGATTAACCTTAAAAATTGATATTTGACTTGACTCACAAAATCAAGGGCTCAATTATCATATTATATAATATAAAAAATTAGGTAAAAATAAATAAATCATGCAAGCACTATCGGCGCAAGAACAGATAAAAACTATGAACTCAAGCAACAACGTTGAAATTATAAAATTTATTATGATAAGGTTAATTTTGTCATTACAATCTAATATATAAATTTAATCACTTTTATTAAAATCATACCAAACATTAAATATAATATCCTACATCTTATTTATCATTAACTTATCCTTATATTATATATCACATATTTATCCTATCATGTGTACCATACTATGCCTAAACAGATAACCAAAATAAAATACAAAATACAATGAGATAAAATTTTTCTAATTAAATGTATTTGTCGAAATTAAATATCATCATTAATTTTAATATGTATGTATGTATGTATGTATGTATCGCGGTCGTATGTCAAGATGACAATGGATCATGTCGAATAAGATTCTATACCCAACGCAAATAAGTTGAGTTTGGTTTAAGTACATGTGCTACGCTACCCATACACATTGTCATCCTTGGTCATGTTCTAGAGTATCAATTTAAGATAATAGTAATATATATATATAAGTAATGAATCTATTTCCTTAGAAATTTTAAATATAGCTTCTATAGGCGTAAAGAATGTTATTAAAATGTGTTTGCTGCTTAATCCTATCTATACTTTATAATTAAATTCGGGATTCCTGTACTAACTATTTCTAATTGATTTGGTGAAACTTTATTTAAATTATAATTATATATTTATTATATAACTGTCTTGAAGAATTTTTCTTTCCTAAAATAGCCTCTCTTTTTAAATATTTAATCATATATTTATCTTTATTTTTAAATTAAATCTTATCTTTACTTATATTTAAATTTTTAGATGAGGGAAACCGTAAATTTGCAATAACAAAAGTTTATCATATTTAGATAATTATTTCAATGATATAAACACACGTTGTTAATTACATGAGATATGGCTTGACAGTGGAATTTTATAATACCATCGTTCCAAGTTTCCAAATTTTACGACTTTCTAATTCAATTGGCTTATCATCCATATTTCTATGGAACTCTTGAATAATAATATATAATTAGTAACCATGTGTGAAGTTTTAATATTTTTTGGTGTTTGTTTTTTTATGAAAAAATTATTGAGATTATATTAAAATTTATAGATTTAAATAAGATTTTCTAAGTTTATATTATAGTATTAAGCATTAATTTCTAGACTAATCATTTCACCATATTCTCACAATGTTACTAAACTCTCAAAGTTTTCAAAACCTTCTATTCACTAGAAAAAAATACAAAATAACACAACGGTCAGCTTGACGTCTTGAGTTGGTAATGTAGTTAAGATTGATCCTTGAAGTTCTCGTACATTCTTTAGGTGTGTGCTATGGAAGCAACTTTAAATATGAAAACTTTAAGTGTGCACGGAAATATTGAATGAATTCAAATTGAAAGATGCACGAGAGTACTGATTGTTTCATTTGATACCGAGTCTCCATATTTATAGTTGAAAAGATCGAATAATCGGATTTGATTATCAATAATCATATGTACTGTTACCTGACAGAATCGACATGTCATTTTCATTCGTCGTACCTATCATTAAATTTTTATGTAATGTTTCTTTTGCTTTGGCGACTTTAAGCTTCTTCCTTGCTTTTCAAAAAAACTAACAGACTATGAACAAAATAGACATCTTTCTATTGTTCGGGAGTTGGTAGAATATTATGTAATGATTCTATAGTAGGTGTTGTTGAACGACTTTACTTGTAATATCGTTTTTGGAATTTTTCAAGTATGACCAATTACACTGTGATTGGAGTTATAAGTTTTGAACACGTGTGCTGCATATAGGACTTTGATCCTGCCAAATTGACAAATGAGCTCTTGTAGCTATAGTTCAGAAATACTACAACTTGACTTCCTTGCGTGAATGGCTTGAACTCTTGGTGTTCTGTCTGAACGGCTTGAATTGATCCAGTGCACCGAAAAGAAGAAATTACAATAAAAGAGCGGCTCGATCTTGTAACAAATCGATATTGTTATTTGTCAATCGCCAAAACTTAGGGTAATAGAAATATTCTAAAAAATTTCTCCTTTTTGTTGATGATAGAACCAAGCACTACAAAAAAAAAAAGGCCTACAAAAACCGTTGTCCTAGGTATTTTAAAACTGTTGTTAAAGCCCATGTGGTTAAAGGGTGCGCTCAAAGATAACGATTTTATCCGTTGTTGTAGCTACAATTTGCGATGGTTTTTGAAAAAAACGTCGCAAATAATATTAGCGACGGATTTATGTAAAATCATCGCTAATTAGCGACGGATTATGCAAAATCATCATTAAACCGTCGCTAAAATTAGCAACGGTTGGTTCATGATTTTCGTCGCTAATTGTAGCGATGGTCAATTCATTATTTCCGTCGCTAATATTTTCAGTAAAATAAAAAAAATTAATTTTAATAATTTAATAAGTTTAAAAAAACTTACAATTGGAATAGACTAACAATATTCATGATCTTAACTAACACTTAAAAATTTATCAGAAAATTAAAGCGAAAAAATTTATCCTAAATCGAGACTAAAATCGTGCAAGAAGAAAAATTTTAAGTGTTGTGAAGTGGTAAAATCATGTAAGAGAGAAAAATTTTAAATGTTGCGAAGTGGTGTATGTTAAAATGGACTGGATGTGCGGATATTTATAGTCAATTTGCGACGGTTTTGGTTAGCTTTTGGTTGAACCATCGCTAACCAAAAACCGTCGCATTTTTAAAATTTCCAACGGTTTTGCTTGTAACCGTCGCTATATTTAGTGACGGTTTTGTTAATTCTGTCGCTAAAATTAGCGACGGTTTCCCTTAAAACATGCGACCGTTTTACTTAAAACTGTCGCTATATATAGCGACGGATTATGTACCGTCGCTAAATGTAGCGACGGTTTAAACCAAAACCGTCCCTATTTTTAAAGCAACTGTTTAAACCAAAACACGTATCATAATCTAACATTGCAAATCGAAATCAAATTGTAAATAAAATATGAATTATAATCTACGAAACATAATTTATACAATCTGTAATTCAACTCATGACTCGGCATCTCAGACTCGACTCATCTCTCATCTAATCTAGGGATCCCGGTGAATAAGAACGTAACAAGTCTCCCACCTACTACTACCGGTCGCGGTGGCGGTACGTTCTTATTTCTGGACTTTGGTCTAGTCTATATCGAATAATCTGTAATAAGGATGCTATCTATATCTGAAGCATCTCGATATACCAAACGTCCAGTGTCTTGGCATGTCTGTCCAAGACTAACCCTATTCTGACAATGTGCAATGGGCCAGTGACTCCTCTGTCATAGTCTAGCCCCTCTGTCAGTGACTCTCACTCAATAGCTCTCTGCTTTCTACTTTCTAATTCAATAGAATAAACATAATCATTAAAACAAAAAGGTATAAAAACAATACCATACAAGTATGTGGTTTAGGAAAATTCGAGTTAAATCTTAACTCAAGTCGATCTCCCAGTTAACATCGATTTATACCTTTCTCTTCTCGATCTGACGAAGACGAAGTATCGAACTCAACTCTGTCCATACCCAATGTCCAGTTGTAGCCTGGTCGATAAGAACTCAGAGGAAAGTGGCCCCTTTCTTTCTCGCGCACGTCGCACCGCGGGTGCGCTCACCTTTGGACCGCGGGTGCGCTGCACGTATTGGATCACCTTCAAAAAATTCAGAAGGAACGACCGCGGGTGCGCTCTTTCTTGGATCCGCGGGGGCGGTGACCCTACTGTAGCAGCACCGTGGTGCGCTCTGTCTGGCACCGCGGTTGCGGTGTCCCTACTGTAAAATAGCCAACTCTCTGTCCATCGACCTCGGGTGCGGTATATTTCATAGCGCGGGTGCGGTGGCTTTTTCCCTCAAAACACAACTTTCTGCCCTTGCACCGCGGGTGCGGTCTACTTCTTGGCGCGGGTGCGGTCTCTCTCTTTGTCAACAAACTCAATTTGCAACGTCGCTTCTCCACGTCTGTTCTTCCATCGCCTTATTCATAATATATAACAATTCAAAAGTATCAAACTAAAATCTCGGGCATTACAAGTGCTAACTTTCCAGATCCCGTTGACAAGTAAAATAGTTCAATGTGTTGAACGGCTTATAAAAGAGTTTATAAGCACAAAGAAAAATAGAAGTATGACTTCTATAAGGAGAATGTTACTTTTAATTTATGGAAGTGTTCGAAAATTAAAAGTTGGCCTAATAAATAATGTATTTGAAAATTGTGATTTTCATAAACATTATTATGAACTAATGTAAATTAATTCAAGTGTTGAATTAATTAAACAGTAGTGGCCTAGTAGAGCCCAAATAATTAAATAAATTCAAGTGTTGAATTAATTAAATCATATCGGGTCTTGTAGAGTCCAATGAGAAATAATTATTCAACTAGTGGGCTTGAATAATTTCAAGTAAGGTTAATTTGTGTCAAATTTGTTTGAGACATTTAAATTAAAGTTAATGGGTTTTGTAATTGTTACAAGCCCAAATAGAATTGCATGCATGAGAGATGAAGGGTTGGAGGCTACTTTTTCAATATCCAAGGCATGTCATGCGCATGCTTACTTTAACTTTTTACACAGCCAAGAAAATCTCTCCTTCTTCTCTGCTAATGCCTTGGCCGAATATTTTGATACATTATTCTCTTTCATTTTTGCTTCTTCAATTGTTGAAGATTGCATACTCTTCTCAAAGAAAAATCTTCTAATTTTTCTAGTGCAAAATTAGAGGGGATCTTCTTTGTTGGTGGTGGGCTTAATTTTTGAGCAACGAGTGCTCATTTGAAACTTGTAGATTGTCTAGCCATTGAAGAGCTAAGTTGTTTAACAACTTAGTTGGAGCCATTATCAATCCTTTGTGATTGATAGGTAAAAATTTCTAAAACACCCTATGTACGAAATTTTGTATTTATGTTATTTGCTACACATCATAGTGAGGTGCTCGAATTTTTTCTTGTAAAATTTGATTTTTGAAACTTCCGTTGCGCATCCGGGCACCGTAACCGATCCCTTTTTCAGTCTTGATTCACTATAACTTGAAAAATTACTGCCATGCCTCTTAAATTGCTTGCCTCTAGCCCTAAACTGCTCTCTTATGTTGCCACTGTTACCGCCACTATTACCCTGTCTGAAATACTGTCTATACTGTGGTTGTTGGGGTCGTTGTATATATACCGGTTTCAGCTCCCTTGGCTCGATCAAGAGCCTCAACAGAAGTATTAGGCCTTCCACTATTAACCAAAATAAAGATATCAGGGTTAAGACCAATTATGAAGTGATCAGCCTTAGATTCTTCATTGGATGCCACTTGAGGCGCAAATCTCAGTAAATTTGAGAACTTAGCAACATATTCCTCAACATTCAGATTTACGTGTTTTAAATTTGCAAACTCAGCTCCCCTGTCTTTCCTATAAGAGGTAGGAAAAAAACGCTGATAAAATTCAGATATAAATAAATCCCAGGTAACAATTGTACCTCGACCCTCTAAAGCTTTCTTGGTCATGTTCCACCAACTCATAGCAACATCTAATAACTGATGAACAACTAACTTGATTTTACGATCATCTGGATACTCAAGAGATTCAAATAACTGATCCATAATCTCCAACCAGCTCTCACACTCTAATGCCTTCTAGGTACCCTTCAACATTGGTGGGTGCAAAGACTAAAATATGGCTAACAGTATCTCCATCGAAGTCGGAGTTATATCCATTTGAGTATGAGTAGCAGTGCCCTGATCTTGTGCCACTGGTATGTGAAAAAGGTTGATTAAGGTGCTTGCTTGCGCAACGGAAGTTTCAAAATTATTTTTCAAGCAAGAAAATCGTGCACCCTAAACTATAGTGTATAGCATTAAAACACAAAATGACATTCATAATGTGTTTAGAAAAATTACCTATCAATCACAAGGATTGATGTTTTGGGTCCAACCAAGTTGTAAACAATTTGGCTCTTGAAGGTAGACAATCTACAAGCTTCCAACACCAGTCCTTGCTCAAATGGACTCCTTCCTTCACAATTAGGTCCTTCACTAACAAAGTAGAACCACTCTGATTTTGCACTAGAAAAATTAGAGTATTTTTCACTGAGAAGGCTAAGATTTCCCCAACAATTGAAGAAAGAAAATTGAAGGAGAATGAAGGTTGAAATTTCGGCCACTTCAATTGCAAGGAGAAAAAGGAGAGTTTTCTTGGTTGTGCAAAAAGTTGTTGTGTATTCCAAGGGTATGCCATGCCTTTGATATTGAAAAAGTAGCCTCCACCCTTTCATCTCCCATGCATGCAATTCTATTTGGGCTTGTAACAATTACAAGGCCCATGGACTTTTATTTAAATGTCTCAAACACATTCGAGATCATTTAACATTTACTTGATTTAATCAAGCCCACTAGTTTAATAATTATTTCTAATTGGGCTCTACAAGGCCCAATGTTATTTAATTAATTTAACACTTGAATTAACTTAATTATTTGGACTCTAATAGGTCCACTAGTGTTTAATTAATTCAAAACTTGAATTAATTTAATTTAGTCCATAATAATGTTTATGAAAATCACAATTTTCAAATACATTATTTGTTTGGCCAAATTTTAATTTAGGAATACTTCCTAAAATTAAAAGTCACATTCTCCTTATAGAAGTCATACTTCTAATTTTTCTTGCGCTTGTAAACTCCTTTATAAGTCGTTCAACATATTGAACTATTTTACTTCTCAACGGGATCTAGAAAGTTAGCACTTGTGTGAGCCTCAATGGTTCAATGATACAACTAACCGTTGGTTCACATCTGTAATGCCCGAGATTTAATTGTTGTAATCAGACGTTGATTAATTGACAGAAGTGAGGTTATAGGAACTCAAATGAAGAAGCAGGGCATCGTTATAGTATAAGCCAAGATGTTGAACCGAACATCTCAAGATGTTGGCCAAGATGTTGAACCGAACATCTCGCGCCCGAACGGTGGAAAAGAACCGCCCGAGCGCCGATGCACCATGAGTTGGACAGAATGTTTCGCGCTCGAGCGGTAGAATATTATCGCCCGAGCACCAGGAGATGATCGGTTGAGTATCTCGACAGAAATTTCCGCGCCCGAGCGGAAATTCATGACCGCCCGAGCGCGAGACGTGCAGTAGGCATACCGTCCGTCTGATTTTGAATTTGACTGTGGTACTGTGTTCCTATCGACGTAGGCTACAACTGGACGTAAGTTATGTTACGTTTTGATATGTGTTGAAATTATGGTATTTCCAGAATCAGATAGGATTCATATATGATGTTCTTGACATGTTAGACATCGTAGAATTGAAGTCAGATTGAGAAACAGATCGATTACAGATTTGTTATGATTTTCAGAGTTGATTTGATTGAGATTTGATATCAGATTTGTATGGTATCAATTATGAGATGTTGGAATTGATATCTGTTGATTTGTATTGCTGGGTATATTGAGATTGTGCAGTTATGCCGTCGAAACAGAATTTGATTTAGTTCTGATTATATCAAGTATCGATTGATTGGGGTATTGATATTGTATTCCTCAATATTGTTATTGTCAGATTGAGTATTGACAGGCTTTGAGTTCGAGACTTCGACAGAGTCAGAGTATCAGAAAGAAAGGTATAAATTAATGTTGAGTTGGGATTGCACAACTCGAGTTTCCCTAAATCACATACTTAGTTTATTGCATTGATATTTGTAATTGATGAGATTGATGTTTGTAGTCTATTGATTTATAGCCACTGCATGTATTGACTACTGATTGTTTAGTCATTGGCTGATTCGCCTAGTCACCGGCTGATTCGTCTGGTTATTGGCTGATTCGTCTAGTTATCGATTAATTCGTCTAAACTTTGGCTGATTCGCTTAATTACTGGCTTATTCGTCTAGTTATTGGCTGATTCGCTTAATTCTTGACTGATTCGTCAATTCTGCGGCTGTTTCGCCCAGACACTGGATATATGAATTATATCGATGCCGTATAGGGTTGATTCATTCCTATCGACTGAGATTCGATATAATTATCAATATCCAGACATTGGGATCCCTAGGTTAGAGTTGAGTCGAGTCTGAGACGACGCGTTGTTGGAGTCAAGTCTGATACGACTAGTTGATTTACAGTTTTATATCATTCATGTTTGTTGAGTTGCTACATGTTAATGATATCTTATTTATGCGTTTATTTATGTTTTTATATAATTGCATGTTTACATTGTTTATACTGAGATTTATTCTCACCGGAGTTATCCAGATGTTGTCTTGTTTTGTATGTGTGCATGACAATAGGTGGGGCTGGATCAGGGTCAAGAAGAGGATGAGAGAAGACAGTTAGCGTGGAGATCTGGACTTAGGAGTATATCTGTTATATCACCTGAGATGTAGTGAAGAAACAATAGTTATTATGATTTATGATTGTACAGGACTGGTACTTAGATCTGAATAGTGATCTTGTAAATGAGATATGATTTATTTCATATGCTGCGTACTCTCGTATTTTAAAAAAAAAATTTAGACCCTGTTTATTTTAATTGATTAATTATTCCCAGAAAGTGATTAAGAATTGAATTAAGTTCGGGTCCCCACAACAGGTGGTATCAGAGCGATAGATCCTTTAGACTGAGATAGAAGCTAGTGAGCAGGGTAGATTGAGTTTTCCTTCCTTGCTTGTGATTGCTAGCATGATTTACTGCTTTATATAATACATGTTACTTGACTTATCTGATTTGATTTGATTGTGTAATATGTATTATTGGGAACGAATTTGAACCGATTCTTGATCAGCAGTAAGATGATCGGAGGAGGGAACTGAAGTGAAACAGGTTTATTGGATTGGGGTACTAATCCATTTGCTTATCAGATATGCCTCCTCGAAGAATACCAGAACAGGGTAGCACATCGAATCCTCCAATGGATGTGACAGCAACTCCGATGGAAACGTTATTGAAAAGGTTTCAGTCATTCAAACCACCGACACTGAAGGGTACTGAGACATCAGTTGAATGTGAGAGTTGGTTAGATAACATTGAGATGCTGTTTGATTCACTGGATTACAGTGATGAGCGCCGAATTAAATTGATTGGGCACCAGTTGCTTGATGTTGCAAAGAACTAGTGGATTACGATGAAGAAGGCCTTGGAGCATCAAGGTACGACTATTACTTGGGATGTATTTAAAACTGAGTTTTATCAAAGATTTTTTCCAGTGTCGTACAGGAAAGACAAGGGGGCGGAGTTTGCCAATTTGAGACAGGGTCAGCTGAACATTGAAGAATATGTGACCAAGTTCTCTACCTTATTGAAGTTTGCTCCACATGTGGCTGAAAATGACGAAGCCGTTGCTGATCAGTTCATCAATGGCTTGAATCCCGATATATTTACATTGGTGAACACAGGGCGACCAAATAACTTTGCTGAAGCCATGAATAGAGCAAAGGGCGCTGAAGCGGGACTGATAAGGCAGAGAGGAGCTACAGATATTCCTCTCGCACCGAGACCACAGCAACCACCACCCCGATTTGAGAGTGATAGTAGCAGTGGTGGAAAGAAAAATTTTCTGAAGGCTAGAGGAAAGCAGTTTAAGAAGTCTGGCGGCAGTTCTTCTAGCTCCAATGGTTCCAAACAGAGTTATACCGGAGCTTACTGCGAAAATTGTGGAGGGAGACATTTCACTGAGCAATGCCAAGGAGTACTTGGTAGTTGCCACTTCTGCAAACAACAGGGACATTTTGCCAGAGTGTGTCCACAGAAAGGTTCTCAAAGATCCCAGGGAGCCGAATCATCTGGATCAGCGGCACAGTGGAGTAGACGATCAGCTGCTGTTCATTCATTTCAGCCAGCACCATCTCAGTCACAGCAGAGGCCAGGAGGAAGCCAGACAGTTGGCCAGCCTCCTAGAAAGCAGGCCAGAGTATTTTCTTTGACTGAGGAGCAGGCTCAGGAAGCACCAGATGATGATGTTGCAGGTAACTGTTCTTGATGTAGTTATCCTGCTTTTGTATTGATGAATACGGATGCTTCCCATACGTTTATTTTTGAACGATTTGCATTGAATCATGCATTGCCTGTTGAGTTTTTATCTACTGTAGTGTATCTCTTTACCGGTTTGGGAGAGTTTTTATAGCAGTGAATTCTGTAAAATATCGTATACTACAATAGGATGAGAATGAGATTGAGTTAGATCGTCTGGTAGCTGGTATTGTACTAGTGTTGTCTGATTTTGGGATTGCATTACTGATATTGATATGCTGATCAAGTACAGAGCTACCCTAGATTAGTTCCAGAAGATGGTGAGAATCGGACCTGAGATGGCCAAAGGATGAATATTGTACGATAATGATTCTAGATTGAGAATTCCTTTGATAATCCGTACTATCTATGATTTGATTATTACAGAAAGGAGCAAAGAGACTCCTTATGTATTCAGTTGATTTACTGAAGTTGAGTTTATCATTGGCTGATTTACCAATGATAAGAAAGTTATTGATGTTTTTTCCCCAGATAAGACTTTAGATTTGATTTCAGTCAGAGAAATTGATTTTAACCTTGACTTGATATCAGAAATTGTGAATTGGTGAATCCTGATTGAGACAGATTGCATTCAGGGTATGTTATATCTGAAGATGATGTATTTATTGATTTTAATAGAATTAAACCGTAATTAGTTGGCCGAGATGAATATAAGTGTTAAATATTTGCGGTTTTATGAGTTTAACAGATCAGTACCGATGTGTGATGTTTTGAATCTGATTGATTATTGCGGTTGTTCTAATTCCGTGTTTGAATCAGATAGTAGACAGTAGGGAATTTATATTGTACAGTCCGAACCAGAGCTGATTTTGAGAATTACAGCAGTTCAGAAGTTTGATCAGACTGTTCAGAACTTGATTTCGATAGTCAGAACAGTGCGTCAATTAGAATACCAGGTAAGAAATACTGCATTGTATATAAATAACCGATCTATTATGCCAGATGTTCCAAAATTGAAATGATAAATATTGCCAAAGGTGTGCAATAATTTATTCAGTATGCATTTTGATAGCAGAAAAGGTGTTGATAAAAACCAGGAGATTGGTTATACAGATTATTAATTCTTAAATAGAAATGGAAGTACATTTCTATGGATTGGTGACAAAACTATCGAAATCTTTCTAAGACTGTGCTGCGATTGATTATGATTGTAATTAACCGAATGCTCGAATCTGCATGTATTATGTTGTACAGGATGATGTACAGATAAGATCAGACGATCAAGAGTTATGTCAGAAAAGTGATTGGACTACACTGAATGCTAGAGTTGATTATATCATACCGTGATTTTGGTTGATTTTGTACTTTTGGCCGAATGTATAGCATGATTTTCATCTATGATTTATAGGTTGACAGATAGTCGGAGCGAACTATCTGGATACTGGAGGATATCCAGGAAAAGTAGTGCTGGATTTTAGCACTAGTGACCTGAGGTCTTGTCACTTTATGAAATATTGTATAATAATAGCTATTAGATGAATATCGAAATAGCTTTAGTCGAGGTATTGTACAGTGAGAACTGCGGATTTCCTTCGTATGGGGATAATACTGCGGTGATGCCTGAGATTGGATTTGATAGGATCAGAGATTTGATAAAGAGAATGAAACTGATTCAGAAACAAATGAAGATAGCTCGAAAATTGATACGAAATAAGCCAACGTCGGATGATGACTGTTGGTATCTGAGACCGAGATTGTGTTATTAGGAGCTATTGATTGGTATATACGGATGTTGTATAGCCAGTATTTTGAGATTGATTTTATCAGAACTTCTTCGAGTTATATTATGATGTTATATTTCTTGAAGTATTATTCCAGATTGAAATCAGAATCAGTAAAAGAAAAATAATTCAGAATGAAGACTATTCTGCTGTTGAAAGTCCAATAGAATTGGTAGAATATCGAAGAAGCTAACTGAGAGACAGAATCTAATATGAGACAGCAAATTTCAGAATTGTTTCATTAGGGTAAGTTTTCTCTTGGCTTCTGTGTATCTCCTTCTTGTATCTGAGTTGATATCTAATTTGACTGCCTGTGATTTCGGGGACGAAATCATATCTAAGGGGGGAGAAATGTAATGCCCGGGATTTAATTATTGTAATCAGACGTTGATTAATTGACAGAAGTGAGGTTATAGGAACTCAAATGAAGAAGCAGGGCATCGTTACAGTATAAGCCAAGATGTTGAACCGAACATCTCAAGATGTTGGCCAAGATGTTGAACCGAACATCTCGCGCCCGAGCGGTGGAAAAGAACCGCCCGAGCGCCAATGCACCATGAGTTGGACAGAATGTTTGGCGCCCGAGCGATAGAATATTACCGCCCGAGCGCCAGGAGATGATCGGTTGAGTATCTCGACAGAAATTTCCGCGCCCGAGCGGAAATTCATGACCGCCCGAGCGCGAGACGTGCAGTAGGCATACCGTCCGTCTGATTTTGAATTTGACTGCGGTACTGTGTTTCTATCGACGTAGGCTACAACTGGACGTAAGTTTTGTTACGTTTTGATATGTGTTGAAATTATGGTATTGCCATAATCAGATAGGATTCATATATGATGTTCTTGACATGTTAGATATCGTAGAATTGAAGTCAGATTGAGAAACAGATCGATTACAGATTTGTTATGATTTTCAGAGTTGATTTGATTGAGATTTGATATCAGATTTGTATGGTATCAATTATGAGATGTTGGAATTGATATCTGTTGATTTGTATTGCTGGGTATATTGAGATTGTGCAGTTATGCCGTTGAAACAGAATTTGATTTAGTTCTGATTATATCCAGTATCGATTGATTGGGGTATTGATATTGTATTCCTCAATATTGTTATTGTCAGATTGAGTATTGACATGCTTTGAGTTCGAGACTTCGACAGAGTCAGAGTATCAGAAAGAAATGTATAAAATAATGTTGAGTTGGGATTGCACAACTCGAGTGAGGTTTGACTCGAGTTTCCCTAAATCACATACTTAGTTTATTGCATTGATATTTGTAATTGATGAGATTGATGTTTGTAGCCTATTGATTTATAGCCACTGCATGTATTGACTACTGATTGTTTAGTCATTGGCTGATTCGCCTAGTCACCGGCTGATTCGTCTGGTTATTGGCTGATTCGTCTAGTTATCGATTGATTCGTCTAAACTTTGGCTGATTCGCTTAATTACTGGCTGATTCGTCTAGTTATTGGCTGATTCGCTTAATTCTTGACTGATTCGTCAATTCTGCGGCTGTTTCGCCCAGACACTGGATATATGAATTATATCGATGCCGTATAGGGTTGATTCATTATTATCGACTGAGATTCGATATAATTATCAATATCCAGACATTGGGATCCCTAGGTTAGAGTTGAGTCGAGTCTGAGACGATGCGTTGTTGGAGTCAAGTCTGATACGACTAGTTGATTTACAGTTTTATATCATTCATGTTTGTTGAGTTGCTACATGTTAATGATATCTTATTTATGCGTTTATATATGTTTTTATATAATTGCATGTTTACATTGTTTATACTGAGATTTATTCTCACCGGAGTTATCCGGCTGTTGTCTTGTTTTGTATGTGTGCATGACAATAGGTGGGGCTGGATCAGGGTCAAGAAGAGGATGAGAGAAGACAGTTAGCGTGGAGATCCGGACTTAGGAGTATATCTGTTATATCACCTGAGATGTAGTGAAGAAACAATAGTTATTATGATTTATGATTGTACAGGACTGGTACTTAGATCTGAATAGTGATCTTGTAAATGAGATATGATTTATTTCATATGCTGCGTACTCTCGTATTTTAAAAAAAAAAAATTTAGACCCTGTTTATTTTAATTGATTAATTATTCCCAGAAAGTGATTAAGAATTGAATTAAGTTCGGGTCCCCACAACACAATGTGATTCGGGACTAAACATGTCCTTATATGAGCATACCCCAGTTGCTCCATTCTTGATTATCAACTCCTTGATAATAAGAACGTCAGAACTCAAGACTGATAGTACCCAACCAATCATGTTAAACGCCTAGCAGCATCGCTTACATGATTCCCTAGGTATCAAATGATAGTGCCTGCAAGAATGATTCAATTTTGGTTAGCATACAGTACGGTCCCTTCAACTCATATATCCCGACCGATTCGACAAGTATTGGTATATCGAGAGCTGTCAAAGAATCGATACTATGTGTCATGTCGTAGTTGCATCGATGGTGTAATCTATGAAACCCCTTTCATAATTACAACCATACTCTGATCAGAGATTTCATACTACATATACATGTGATCACATAGGATATCCATACCCGAAGGTAAGCGGTGAATCCCCGACTACAATTACCGACTCCTATATGTTTCGACAAAACACCCAACCTTGCCACCGGATGACCCCATGAGAGTCGGTAAACAAGTCAAAGTGCAATGCTAGCACATAGAGTCTCAATGTTGTCCCCAGTCATAAGGACTAATGGTGTACAAATATAAACTAGGACGTTTCCACTCGATAAGTGAGAACCACTTGGAAAGTCCTTTATGGAGGGTTGTTCAGTGCACTCTACAAGGAGCACCTATCTGCATGTTCGGACATCACAATGTCCCCTACCAATAAACATGATATTCACATCGTAGATACTAGTCTCAAACTCGAGCGGCCTATATCCTTCTTAGCGGCGGCTGAATCGGCTAGGAACTGTTTAGAATATACAGTATTGCAAATACAAGTTTCATGATACTCATCATATGAGCGTCTCATATTCTTTCTACTATTTGTATATTCAAAGAGTTTATCTATGACACTAGCATGGGTATACAGATAAAGATGTGCCAAAACAATAATTTCAAATATTATTAAAATAAAGATTGTTTATATATAGAGTTTCATTGTGAACACTCGGCCAACACTTGGCTCGACGGGCACATACTCTAACAGTATGTTCTGTCTAGGTCTACCATGACCTCTACCTCGAGTAGCCATGTCTGATATACAATATATCAAACACATATAAAATCACAATATCATAATCATCTCAATTTTGTATCAACCATCTCCGGCTCTCGAGACTCAATAAATCTCAAAAATCTCTAATAAAGCTCAACAATATAATATATCAATTATGATCATATATTTCACATTATGGAACAGTGAAAATGCTAGCAAATATATAACATGATCAAGCAATTCAAACTGACTCGATCTACCTTGTTCCCAAATATCTTACGCTCTGATACCACCTAATGTGGGGCCCCGGGTCTGACAGTAATACTAATAATTATAAATGTAACAAACCAAACGATTGAGTAAAACACATAATCTGTGGTTCACAAACTGACATAAATATCGTCAAAATAATTTAAAGTTCTCAAATATTTGAAATATAAGTTTTAACATGCCAAAATAACTAGTGAACCAAAATAATCCAAACATCATAAAATAGCTCGTAAGATCCGAGAATCCCACTCTAACTCGTAACTCCTCGCCTGGAGCTAGACTCTTGCATCCCAAGCCTCGCCTCACCTACCGTCAAGCACATGAAAACAAGAGGTAGTCGACGTGGCGATGAGTATAAACCCATATGATCTATGATGCAATCAATAACATATGAGAATTAAAATGACAAATAGTTCATATAAAATTCATAAAAATGCAATATAATGCAATGCATGATTAGAAGCTGTGGGCTATCAATAAATCTCAAGATCAAGTGAATCATCCGGTCATAGGGTACCCAAGGGAAGAGAATCCCCCAACAACATCCATCGACTCATCCGCTCGGGGTGAGGTGTTGTGTTCTACAATCCCAGGACTATGATGCGCCTATAGAGAGTGTTCAGACCATAGCAGCAACCTCCGCATACACTATGTCAACTCAACTATAGCCCCATACGTCCAACAAATCAGTAAATCAAGGCGACCTCCACCATATCAAATATTAATAGACAAGTGGCTCAATATGCAATGTAATGATGCAAATCAATATCATCATCTAGATATCATAATAAACTCATCTCAAGACATCAATCATCATCAAATCACAAGTAATTCTACTATAACTCAAGAACTCGGATCATTTATCAAAACAGAGCAATTTATGTTCAAAATTCATAATTAATTCAATACTACTTCAAATCAAGATCCGCAAATTGGATATGCAAGAAAACTAAAAGCCCAAAAATTATTCTTCACAAAATTTTGTCAAATAAAGTCATTTACTCAGTCGTTCATAATATGAAACATATAACATAATTCCCATGAATTCTGCGTCAATACATTTCTGGCACATTTTAGTATTTTGAGCATAACTTCCTCAATATCAAATGAAATCAAGCCAGTTTGCTATCATTTCTAAGACAAGACAATGTTATAACTTTCATTTGAACATCAAATCCAGAATCTCATTCAAGGAATCTCAGAATTCGAATAAATAGAAGGCATGTACACAAATCTGTACTAACTTGGAGTTCTAGACCAGTTTTAGTAAAAATCACATATCGCTTTCACTTCTTCATGGAATTGAGTGATTCAAAAACCAAATCGAAGCTAACTCTATGATCTACAAGTTTGATGAAGACCCTAACTCCAAAATCCAAACAAAACTATTCCATATACACGAAATACAGAAGGTGTAAAAATTGTTCTTTGCACGTAAACAAGAAACCATTCTCATATCCTTTTTAAATTCAAACCAACTCAAATACAACAACTTCAACATCTTAATATCTCAAATATTAATTCCAAATTTCAAGCCATTTCCAAACTTGAATAAAATTGGGAAATACTTACGTCAACTTGAAGCCCGTGACTAGAGGATCACAAATCTACCTTCATTTCATGTTTTTCTTGAGCGAATCACTCATAAAAATGGAGAGAAGATGGATGAGGATTACGTGAAGGAGGAGGAAAATGATTGGTGGAGGTGAAGGTGGGCTTACATATTGATTTTTAACGTCTGTAGTGCCTCAGCACCACTTTTCAGTGCATTAGCGCCAAAATCCTGCATCTCAAGCGCCTAGGCGCTACTATTCTAGCGCCGCAGCGCTTGAATAGTAACCTCATGAACAATAACTTTTTTTTTTCAATTTTTTTTAAATTCGGGCATTACAAATAAGGGAGAACAGAAGCATGTGTGCCGCCAGCAGAGTACCAGAAACATAAGCTAGCATGTGACCGCTAGCACCTACGTGCCTAGGAGGCGCAAAAAGTAGAAGCGCGCAACCACGCAGAAGCAGGAGACAGAAACAGCACCAGTCACACACTAGCGTGTGACGTAGACCTGTGCGAGCTTCTTCATAGGTCTCGGAACATGGACACAAATATAAATATTGAAATCCTAACCACGAAAGAGGAGCTGCAGATGCATGAAAAACAAATACAAAGAATGAAGAACGAAGTGCGAAGATGGGAGCGCATCTACCAGGAATGGAGTCGCAGTTTCAGATTCTTTCTCTTATTCTTCTTACTATTTCTTAGGCGATTATTTTGATGTTGAAAAACATTAATTTGTTTTATCTTTTTTTTTCATCATGAACTGATTTATTTAATCTAGAGGACAACGTAGCTTGGTCGAATATATATTTATAAATTGTTGATTTACGTATGCGAATTTCTTCTTGATTTATTTATATTATGCGGATTCTAGCGATTTCAATTACTTGATCACTAATTGGAGTGTCGTATTTATTTGAAATCTATCACTCGAGAGAGAGATTTAAAATAGAACCATATGAAAATATATCATTAGTGTTTATATAGTTTAGAAGATCTAAAACTCCATCGAATCAATTAAAAGAATTAATATGCTATTGAAATTATTTATTGTTTGATTTTTAATAGGGATATTGAAATCGATATTAGATAATTAATTTCTACATTCTACTTGGGAAAAGGAGTATGTATATTTGAGAATTCTAAGGTAGTAAACGGGTCGAATTTATAAATATAGATGTCAATGATAATTCAATATTGTAAAGACCAAGTGAAGCCGCACGTATAGATTCTTATTTTAGGTTATTTTAGATCGTTTGTGTGCTTTAATTCATTTTAACTTATAATTATCAATCAACAATCGATTAAATTTTCTAAATAAAGTCTGACTATTCTAATTATGGTAAGTAATAATATATTATTAAATTGCACAGTCTATGAGAAAGATATATATGCTTAAATCGAGTACTAAAACTTGACACCGTATACTTGCAATTAGCAAATATAGCAACAATGTGTGTGTGTGTATATATATAGGGACATCTATTTTAATTGAAGAAGAATTAGAAGCAATGAAATGTGGGTTAGTCTAGAAGACCAATTTTGATTCATACAGACGTACAGTGGTCGTGCTCGAACATGAGTCAATGCTTTTCAGTACAAATCCGAGTTTTGATTTGCACACCTTACTATACAATAAGTACATCAAACGAAATTTTTCAAATTGCTAATTACTTCCATTAGTAGGCCTCAAACCAACTATTAATTTTCATTCACATTCAACCCAAATTTTCAACATAAACACGTACATAGAAATATACGTAGAAATTCATTAGAATTCTTTAAAGGGGAGGCTGCAAGTCCATAAAGCTAATCACCTGGTGTTTTATACATTCCCAAAAACCATATGTGCGATGAGAAATATAGAATAACTAAATCAAGACATAGATAGATCATAAAATCATCAAAGCAAAAAATATATATAAACCACAAAAATAAGGTAGTGTTTGTAAATATTTGAAAAAGTGATTATAGATAATTTTTTATATAAAGTTGTACAACTTTGTAAAAAAAAAGTTCATAATAATTTTTTTAAACATTCCATAAATCGCCGGCTGGTCCTATATCGAAAGAAAAGTATCGGCATTGCTTCTTCTTTCCTCGCATGGAGTTTTCCTTTTTCCACAAACCTTGGAAGTTGAAGGCCTACACGAAAAGCAGGACACACATACTCCTAGTAGGAAAACAGTAACATAAAAGGCCGAAAATTCGGAGAAAATGTCTTACCCCAATTGCAGGGTGGTGTCCACTAAGTCTGCATCTCCAGTGCTAGTATCGCAAGCTAGTTGGGGACTGGCAACGCCTTGTCCGAGCTCGAAGTTGCTCTGCCCCTTCAACTGGTACTCGAGAAGAATTGGTTGTTGATAGCTGATCGGGGCACAAAGCCTTTCAAGGTTTTCAACCTATGAATCATATTAAGCCAGTGCAGATTACTTAGATACATTCACATCAATAGCCGAATTTCGCAACGCAAAATGAGAGAGCTACACATGCCTTTTGGCGTAAAGTCACATTCTCCTGCATGGATTGTAGCTCCTGAAATAAAATTAAAATAAGGGACAAATGTTTTTCAATTTTCCTCCAGGACCCGTACGAGAAATCAGCTGATGCACAAAATAAGAGATTAATCTGCATACATTATCCCTTGATTTTTGAAGTTTCTGGACCAATATTGCCTCCTGAAACCGTAGCATTGTCTTTTATTGTTAGCAATCAAAGAGTAATACGTTTTGTTTTAAGCCCACAGTTTAATTTAAAGGACAAACCTTCCTATCCTTAATGCACAATAACCCTTCGTTTAGTTGTTGTTCGAGTTCTTGCAAATCTTCGCGACTCATGCTATCGAGATTCCTCCCCAACACATGCCTGCAAATTAACAGAAAAGACACAACACAACACAACACGGATTTTCGAAAAATACAAGAATCTCATTTTTGTGAGAAAACATACTGGTCCTCCTTTTGTTTGAGCTTTTCCATCTCTTCTCTCAGAACATCCTCTTGCCTCTGTTAAGAGAACAAACCATACTAAATCCGATACATATAATGAATATGTGGAAGGATTAAAAGTCCATAGATATGTCAAATTTTAAGCATCACACGTACCTCTGGATCGTGGTTCACCGGAACACCTTTTTTAATTCGCTGGCACTCTTCAAATCTCTTCATTATTTTCGCCATGCTGCAGTGATCAAGGGAATCATCGTTCAACTGATCAGCTTATCGTGTTGCATGATACTACTTATTGCATATCTTAGTTCAACCAGTTTCGAATTCTTATACAACCTATCTTTCGAACATCAGCGTAATTTTTCGGTTTCTCAGATCTCCATACAACTTACCCGAAAAACAAAAACAAAACAACAGCCATGTGTATTCAAAGACAATTTACTATAAATAACAAGCTTTGATATCTTTAACGCCTACCCCACCCCTAGCTAGACTCAACCAGAGTTCCTAAAGAACCGTGAACCGCAACCTAAACCGTTCTCTCAAAAACCAAAACCAAAACTAAAACAAAAACCCAGAATTTACAAACCGGTTTGGTACAGGTTCCTAAAAGTTAGAGGCCATTACCGAAATCATACTATAATCTGAAACTGTAAATTTGATTTAAATTCTATAGTACCTATAATATCGTAGATAATTTAGTTTATAAAAATCAAATCAACATTATTATAGTATAATTGTTAAATAATTAACTTTAATTAGTTTTGTTACCACATGAATCCATACTCTTTTGTTTCTCATATTAAATCACCGAAAAAATTCTCATGAACGAACAAACACATGAATAAATCCCAAAGAAACAACAGAAAAGGAATTCTCAGAAACGAAGATAGCAGCATAGAGGGCGTACTCGGAACTAGCATATTCGAACAACTTCCCGTCGTTGGAGTATCCAATAATGGCAACTTCGGAACCGCAGAGAATAGCTAATTCACTCGCCTTCTTAATCAAACAATCACGCCTCTTGATGAACGCACTTTTGATGCCGCTGCTACTTTTGCCCTCGGTAATTTTCTCTGCGGAATCCATCTTCTCAGAAGCCATTGAATTGTTTTTACTCTTCAAAATCGCACAAAAATTCACTTATCATAATCCCAAAACCGGCGGCTCTATGTACTCTGTGGCCTGCTTCTTCTATTATAACAAGGATAACACGAGGAAATAAAAGGATGCATGTAGGACTCTTTGAACAGGAGACGTACTTATAGTGCTTTTTTTTTTTTTTTTATTATTATTGGTGGTTTAGATTTGGTAAAATCTTTAAAGTTCTAATTACAGAAGTATTTAGATCAACAAGTCTCGTTTTTTATTGGCAGAGCGATAAATTTTTTAATCCGCGATAAAATTTGACTTGATCCATATTTGAAATAAAAAAAATATTTTTGAGATAAAAATTAATATTTTAATTGATAGGATCAGATTGATTAAGATATATATCTTATAAAATAGAGACGGTCTTGTATATTTTTTATAAACTTTTGAATCGTAGGTCTCGTTTTCCAATTTTTTAGGATTTTTAGACATGGGTGTCGTTGAAATCTGATAATTAATTGTCCATGGTAGATCAATTTTTATCTATCATGGATGTTCAAAGCTAATGTTTTATTCCTAAAACTAATTACTAATTTTACAATTTTTTAATTATTACTTAGCTTAATATTTTTTGCGTAGCCGAAAGATATTTTGTAATAAAAATCATAAGTTTTTTTTTTTTGTTCGAATTGCTCCTTAGTAGAAGTATTCTCTCCTTTTTTTACTTCTAATATCACTTATTTTGCATAATTTAGGTACATAAATTTTTAAATGATATGTAATAAATTTAATAGGGCATACTATAAGGCATAGTTTGGTACATGGGATAAGGGAGGGATTGATAAATAATTCTCCTTATCCCATGTTTGGTACCTTTTTAAAAAGCCTATGATAATATCATGTGCCCTTGATAAATAATTTTTTAGAAGGATAAAATGCTTCTTCTATTAGGTGTGATAATTTTAATTTAATGATGAAATACACTACAAATGACTTAATTGCCCTCAATTTATAAATGATTTTTATAAATCTATGCTAGTAGATAGAAATTAAAATCAAATAAATATTTTTATTTATTTTTATATATTATATAATATGATAATTATATAAATGAATTCGAGATAATTATATAAATAATTTTTATAATTATCAATAAAATTATTAGTATCACTCGATTAACCTTAAAAATTGATATTTGACTTGACTCACAAAATCAAGGGCTCAATTATCATATTATATAATATAAAAAATTAGGTAAAAATAAATAAATCATGCAAGCACTATCGGCGCAAGAACAGATAAAAACTATGAACTCAAGCAACAACGTTGAAATTATAAAATTTATTATGATAAGGTTAATTTTATCATTACAATCTAATATATAAATTTAATCACTTTTATTAAAATCATACCAAACATTAAATATAATATCCTACATCTTATTTATCATTAACTTATCCTTATATTATATATCACATATTTATCCTATCATGTGTACCATACTATGCCTAAACAGATAACCAAAATAAAATACAAAATACAATGAGATAAAATTTTTCTAATTAAATGTATTTGTCGAAATTAAATATCATCATTAATTTTAATATGTATGTATGTATGTATGTATGTATGTATCGCGGTCGTATGTCAAGATGACAATGGATCATGTCGAATAAGATTCTATACCCAACGCAAATAAGTTGAGTTTGGTTTAAGTACATGTGCTACGCTACCCATACACATTGTCATCCTTGGTCATGTTCTAGAGTATCAATTTAAGATAATAGTAATATATATATATAAGTAATGAATCTATTTCCTTAGAAATTTTAAATATAGCTTCTATAGGCGTAAAGAATGTTATTAAAATGTGTTTGCTGCTTAATCCTATCTATACTTTATAATTAAATTCGGGATTCCTGTACTAACTATTTCTAATTGATTTGGTGAAACTTTATTTAAATTATAATTATATATTTATTATATAACTGTCTTGAAGAATTTTTCTTTCCTAAAATAGCCTCTCTTTTTAAATATTTAATCATATATTTATCTTTATTTTTAAATTAAATCTTATCTTTACTTATATTTTAAATTTTTAGATGAGGGAAACCGTAAATTTGCAATAACAAAAGTTTATCATATTTAGATAATTATTTCAATGATATAAACACACGTTGTTAATTACATGAGATATGGCTTGACAGTGGAATTTTATAATACCATCGTTCCGAGTTTCCAAATTTTACGACTTTCTAATTCAATTGGCTTATCATCCATATTTCTATGGAACTCTTGAATAATAATATATAATTAGTAACCATGTGTGAAGTTTTAATATTTTTTGGTGTTTGTTTTTTTATGGAAAAATTATTGAGATTATATTAAAATTTATAGATTTAAATAAGATTTTCTAAGTTTATATTATAGTATTAAGCATTAATTTCTAGACTAATCATTTCACCATATTCTCACAATGTTACTAAACTCTCAAAGTTTTCAAAACCTTCTATTCACTAGAAAAAAATACAAAATAACACAACGGTCAGCTTGACGTCTTGAGTTGGTAATGTAGTTAAGATTGATCCTTGAAGTTCTCGTACATTCTTTAGGTGTGTGCTATGGAAGCAACTTCAAATATGAAAACTTTAAGTGTGCACGGAAATATTGAATGAATTCAAATTGAAAGATGCACGAGAGTACTGATTGTTTCATTTGATACCGAGTCTCCATATTTATAGTTGAAAAGATCGAATAATCGGATTTGATTATCAATAATCATATGTACTGTTACCTGACAGAATCGACATGTCATTTTCATTCGTCGTACCTATCATTAAATTTTTATGTAATGTTTCTTTTGCTTTGGCGACTTTAAGCTTCTTCCTTGCTTTTCAAAAAAACTAACAGACTATGAACAAAATAGACATCTTTCTATTGTTCGGGAGTTGGTAGAATATTATGTAATGATTCTATAGTAGGTGTTGTTGAACGACTTTACTTGTAATATCGTTTTTGGAATTTTTCAAGTATGACCAATTACACTGTGATTGGAGTTATAAGTTTTGAACACGTGTGCTGCATATAGGACTTTGATCCTGCCAAATTGACAAATGAGCTCTTGTAGCTATAGTTCAGAAATACTACAACTTGACTTCCTTGCGTGAATGGCTTGAACTCTTGGTGTTCTGTCTGAACGGCTTGAATTGATCCAGTGCACCGAAAAGAAGAAATTACAATAAAAGAGCGGCTCGATCTTGTAACAAATCGATATTGTTATTTGTCAATCGCCAAAACTTAGGGTAATAGAAATATTCTAAAAAATATCTCCTTTTTGTTGATGATAGAACCAAGCACTACAAAAAAAAAAAGGCCTACAAAAACCGTTGTCCTAGGTATTTTAAAACTGTTGTTAAAGCCCATGTGGTTAAAGGGTGCGCTCAAAGATAACGATTTTATCCGTTGTTGTAGCTACAATTTGCGATGGTTTTTGAAAAAACGTCGCAAATAATATTAGCGACGGATTTATGTAAAATCATCGCTAATTAGCGACGGATTATGCAAAATCATCATTAAACCGTCGCTAAAATTAGCAACGGTTGGTTCATGATTTTCGTCGCTAATTGTAGCGATGGTCAATTCATTATTTCCGTCGCTAATATTTTCAGTAAAATAAAAAAAATTAATTTTAATAATTTAATAAGTTTAAAAAAACTTACAATTGGAATAGACTAACAATATTCATGATCTTAACTAACACTTAAAAATTTATCAGAAAATTAAAGCGAAAAAATTTATCCTAAATCGAGACTAAAATCGTGCAAGAAGAAAAATTTTAAGTGTTGTGAAGTGGTAAAATCATGTAAGAGAGAAAAATTTTAAATGTTGCGAAGTGGTGTATGTTAAAATGGACTGGATGTGCGGATATTTATAGTCAATTTGCGACGGTTTTGGTTAGCTTTTGGTTGAACCATCGCTAACCAAAAACCGTCGCATTTTTAAAATTTCCAACGGTTTTGCTTGTAACCGTCGCTATATTTAGTGACGGTTTTGTTAATTCTGTCGCTAAAATTAGCGACGGTTTCCCTTAAAACATGCGACCGTTTTACTTAAAACTGTCGCTATATATAGCGACGGATTATGTACCGTCGCTAAATGTAGCGACGGTTTAAACCAAAATCGTCCCTATTTTTAAAGCAACTGTTTAAACCAAAACACGTATCATAATCTAACATTGCAAATCGAAATCAAATTGTAAATAAAATATGAATTATAATCTACGAAACATAATTTATACAATCTGTAATTCAACTCATGACTCGGCATCTCAGACTCGACTCATCTCTCATCTAATCTAGGGATCCCGGTGAATAAGAACGTAACAAGTCTCCCACCTACTACTACCGGTCGCGGTGGCGGTACGTTCTTATTTCTGGACTTTGGTCTAGTCTATATCGAATAATCTGTAATAAGGATGCTATCTATATCTGAAGCATCTCGATATACCAAACGTCCAGTGTCTTGGCATGTCTGTCCAAGACTAACCCTATTCTGACAATGTGCAATGGGCCAGTGACTCCTCTGTCATAGTCTAGCCCCTCTGTCAGTGACTCTCACTCAATAGCTCTCTGCTTTCTACTTTCTAATTCAATAGAATAAACATAATCATTAAAACAAAAAGGTATAAAAACAATACCATACAAGTATGTGGTTTAGGAAAATTCGAGTTAAATCTAACTCAAGTCGATCTCCCAGTTAACATCGATTTATACCTTTCTCTTCTCGATCTGACGAAGACGAAGTCTCGAACTCAACTCTGTTCATACCCAATGTCCAGTTGTAGCCTGGTCAATAAGAACTCAGAGGAAAGTGGCCCCTTTCTTTCTCGCGCACGTCGCACCGCGGGTGCGCTCACCTTTGGACCGCGGGTGCGCTGCACGTATTGGATCACCTTCAAAAAATTCAGAAGGAACGACCGCGGGTGCGCTCTTTCTTGGACCGCGGGGGCGGTGACCCTACTGTAGCAGCACCGTGGTGCGCTCTGTCTGGCACCGCGGTTGCGGTGTCCCTACTGTAAAAATAGCCAACTCTCTGTCCATCGACCTCGGGTGCGGTATATTTCATAGCGCGGGTGCGGTGGCTTTTTCCCTCAAAACACAACTTTCTGCCCTTGCACCGCGGGTGCGGTCTACTTCTTGGCGCGGGTGCGGTCTCTCTCTTTGTCAACAAACTCAATTTGCAACGTCGCTTCTCCACGTCTGTTCTTCCATCGCCTTATTCATAATATATAACAATTCAAAAGTATCAAACTAAAATCTCGGGCATTACAAGTGCTAACTTTCCAGATCCCGTTGACAAGTAAAATAGTTCAATGTGTTGAACGGCTTATAAAAGAGTTTATAAGCACAAAGAAAAATAGAAGTATGACTTCTATAAGGAGAATGTTACTTTTAATTTATGGAAGTGTTCGAAAATTAAAAGTTGGCCTAATAAATAATGTATTTGAAAATTGTGATTTTCATAAACATTATTATGAACTAATGTAAATTAATTCAAGTGTTGAATTAATTAAACAGTAGTGGCCTAGTAGAGCCCAAATAATTAAATAAATTCAAGTGTTGAATTAATTAAATCATATCGGGTCTTGTAGAGTCCAATGAGAAATAATTATTCAACTAGTGGGCTTGAATAATTTCAAGTAAGGTTAATTTGTGTCAAATTTGTTTGAGACATTTAAATTAAAGTTAATGGGTTTTGTAATTGTTACAAGCCCAAATAGAATTGCATGCATGAGAGATGAAGGGTTGGAGGCTACTTTTTCAATATCCAAGGCATGTCATGCGCATGCTTACTTTAATTTTTTACACAGCCAAGAAAATCTCTCCTTCTTCTCTGCTAATGCCTTGGCCGAAGATTTTGATACATTATTCTCTTTCATTTTTGCTTCTTCAATTGTTGAAGATTGCATACTCTTCTCAAAGAAAAATCTTCTAATTTTTCTAGTGCAAAATTAGAGGGGATCTTCCTTGTTGGTGGTGGGCTTAATTTTTGAGCAACGAGTGCTCATTTGAAACTTGTAGATTGTCTAGCCATTGAAGAGCTAAGTTGTTTAACAACTTAGTTGGAGCCATTATCAATCCTTTGTGATTGATAGGTAAAAATTTCTAAAACACCCTATGTACGAAATTTTGTATTTATGTTATTTGCTACACATCATAGTGAGGTGCTCGAATTTTTTCTTGTAAAATTTGATTTTTGAAACTTCCGTTGCGCATCCGGGCACCGTAACCGATCCCTTTTCAGTCTTGATTCACTATAACTTGAAAAATTACTGCCATGCCTCTTAAATTGCTTGCCTCTAGCCCTAAACTGCTCTCTTATGTTGCCACTGTTACCGCCACTATTACCATGTCTGAAATACTGTCTATACTGTGGTTGTTGGGGTCGTTGTATATATACCGGTTTCAGCTCCCTTGGCTCGATCAAGAGCCTCAACAGAAGTATTAGGCCTTCCACTATTAACCAAAATAAAGATATCAGGGTTAAGACCAATTATGAAGTGATCAGCCTTAGATTCTTCATTGGATGCCACTTGAGGCGCAAATCTCAGTAAATTTGAGAACTTAGCAACATATTCCTCAACATTCAGATTTACGTGTTTTAAATTTGCAAACTCAGCTCCCCTGTCTTTCCTATAAGAGGTAGGAAAGAAACGCTGATAAAATTCAGATATAAATAAATCCCAGGTAACAATTGTACCTCGACCCTCTAAAGCTTTCTTGGTCATGTTCCACCAACTCATAGCAACATCTAATAACTGATGAACAACTAACTTGATTTTACGATCATCTGGATACTCAAGAGATTCAAATAACTGATCCATAATCTCCAACCAGCTCTCACACTCTAATGCCTTCTAGGTACCCTTCAACATTGGTGGGTGCAAAGACTAAAATATGGCTAACAGTATCTCCATCGAAGTCGGAGTTATATCCATTTGAGTATGAGTAGCAGTGCCCTGATCTTGTGCCACTGGTATGTGAAAAGGGTCGATTAAGGTGCTTGCTTGCGCAACGGAAGTTTCAAAATTATTTTTCAAGCAAGAAAATCGTGCACCCTAAATTATAGTGTATAGCATTAAAACACAAAATGACATTCATAATGTGTTTAGAAAAATTACCTATCAATCACAAGGATTGATGTTTTGGGTCCAACCAAGTTGTAAACAATTTGGCTCTTGAAGGTAGACAATCTACAAGCTTCCAACACCAGTCCTTGCTCAAATGGACTCCTTCCTTCACAATTAGGTCCTTCACTAACAAAGTAGAACCACTCTAATTTTGCACTAGAAAAATTAGAGTATTTTTCATTGAGAAGGCTAAGATTTCCCCAACAATTGAAGAAAGAAAATTGAAGGAGAATGAAGGTTGAAATTTCGGCCACTTCAATTGCAAGGAGAAAAAGGAGAGTTTTCTTGGTTGTGCAAAAAGTTGTTGTGTATTCCAAGGGTATGCCATGCCTTTGATATTGAAAAAGTAGCCTCCACCCTTTCATCTCCCATGCATGCAATTCTATTTGGGCTTGTAACAATTACAAGGCCCATGGACTTTTATTTAAATGTCTCAAACACATTCGAGATCATTTAACATTTACTTGATTTTACTCAAGCCCACTAGTTTAATAATTATTTCTAATTGGGCTCTACAAGGCCCAATGTTATTTAATTAATTTAACACTTGAATTAACTTAATTATTTGGACTCTACTAGGTCCACTTGTGTTTAATTAATTCAAAACTTGAATTAATTTAATTTAGTCCATAATAATGTTTATGAAAATCACAATTTTCAAATACATTATTTGTTTGGCCAAATTTTAATTTAGGAATACTTCCTAAAATTAAAAGTCACATTCTCCTTATAGAAGTCATACTTCTAATTTTTCTTGCGCTTGTAAACTCCTTTATAAGTCGTTCAACATATTGAACTATTTTACTTCTCAACGGGATCTAGAAAGTTAGCACTTGTGTGACCCTCAATGGTTCAATGATACAACTAGCCGTGGGTTCACATCTGTAATGCCCGAGATTTAATTGTTGTAATCAGACGTTGATTAATTGACAGAAGTGAGGTTATAGGAACTCAAATGAAGAAGCAGGGCATCGTTACAGTATAAGCCAAGATGTTGAACCGAACATCTCAAGATGTTGGCCAAGATGTTGAACCGAACATCTCGCGCCCGAACGGTGGAAAAGAACCGCCCGAGCGCCGATGCACCATGAGTTGGACAGAATGTTTCGCGCTCGAGCGGTAGAATATTATCGCCCGAGCACCAGGAGATGATCGGTTGAGTATCTCGACAGAAATTTCCGCGCCCGAGCGCGAGACGTGCAGTAGGCATACCGTCCGTCTGATTTTGAATTTGACTGCGGTACTGTGTTCCTATCGACGTAGGCTACAACTGGATGTAAGTTATGTTACGTTTTGATATGTGTTGAAATTATGGTATTTCCAGAATCAGATAGGATTCATATATGATGTTCTTGACATGTTAGACATCGTAGAATTGAAGTCAGATTGAGAAACAGATCGATTACAGATTTGTTATGATTTTCAGAGTTGATTTGATTGAGATTTGATATCAGATTTGTATGGTATCAATTATGAGATGTTGGAATTGATATCTGTTGATTTGTATTGCTGGGTATATTGAGATTGTGCAGTTATGCCGTTGAAACAGAATTTGATTTAGTTCTGATTATATCCAGTATCGATTGATTGGGGTATTGATATTGTATTCCTCAATATTGTTACTGTCAGATTGAGTATTGACAGGCTTTGAGTTCGGGACTTCGACAGAGTCAGAGTATCAGAAAGAAAGGTATAAATTAATGTTGAGTTGGGATTGCACAACTCGAGTGAAGTTTGACTCGAGTTTCCCTAAATCACATACTTAGTTTATTGCATTGATATTTGTAATTGATGAGATTGATGTTTGTAGTCTATTGATTTATAGCCACTGCATGTATTGACTACTGATTGTTTAGTCATTGGCTGATTCGCCTAGTCACCGGCTGATTCGTCTGGTTATTGGCTGATTCGTCTAGTTATCGATTAATTCGTCTAAACTTTGGCTGATTCGCTTAATTACTGGCTGATTCGTCTAGTTATTGGCTGATTCGCTTAATTCTTGACTGATTCGTCAATTCTGCGGCTGTTTCGCCCAGACACTGGATATATGAATTATATCGATGCCGTATAGGGTTGATTCATTCCTATCGACTGAGATTCGATATAATTATCAATATCCAGACATTGGGATCCCTAGGTTAGAGTTGAGTCGAGTCTGAGACGACGCGTTGTTGGAGTCAAGTCTGATACGACTAGTTGATTTACAGTTTTATATCATTCATGTTTGTTGAGTTGCTACATGTTAATGATATCTTATTTATGCGTTTATTTATGTTTTTATATAATTGCATGTTTACATTGTTTATACTGAGATTTATTCTCACCGGAGTTATCCGGATGTTGTCTTGTTTTGTATGTGTGCATGACAATAGGTGGGGCTGGATCAGGGTCAAGAAGAGGATGAGAGAAGACAGTTAGCGTGGAGATCCGGACTTAGGAGTATATCTGTTATATCACCTGAGATGTAGTGAAGAAACAATAGTTATTATGATTTATGATTGTACATGACTGGTACTTAGATCTGAATAGTGATCTTGTAAATGAGATATGATTTATTTCATATGCTGCGTACTCTCGTATTTTAAAAAAAAAAATTTAGACCCTGTTTATTTTAATTGATTAATTATTCCCAGAAAGTGATTAAGAATTGAATTAAGTTCGGGTCCCCACAACAGGTGGTATCAGAGCGATAGATCCTTTAGACTGAGATAGAAGCTAGTGAGCAGGGTAGATTGAGTTTTCCTTCCTTGCTTGTGATTGCTAGCATGATTTACTGCTTTATATAATACATGTTACTTGACTTATCTGATTTGATTTGATTGTGTAATATGTATTATTGGGAACGAATTTGAACCGATTCTTGATCAGCACTAAGATGATTGGAGGAGGGAACTGAAGTGAAACAGGTTTATTGGATTGGGGTACTAATCCATTTGCTTATCAGATATGCCTCCTCGAAGAATACCAGAACAGGGTAGCACATCGAATCCTCCAATGTATGTGACAGCAACTCCGATGGAAACGTTATTGAAAAGGTTTCAGTCATTCAAACCACCGACACTGAAGGGTACTGAGACATCAGTTGAATGTGAGAGTTGGTTAGATAACATTGAGATGCTGTTTGATTCACTGGATTACAGTGATGAGCGCCGAATTAAATTGATTGGGCACCAGTTGCTTGATGTTGCAAAGAACTAGTGGATTACGATGAAGAAGGCCTTGGAGCATCGAGGTACGACTATTACTTGGGATGTATTTAAAACTGAGTTTTATCAAAGATTTTTTCCAGTGTCGTACAGGAAAGACAAAGGGGCGGAGTTTGCCAATTTGAGACAGGGTCAGCTGAACATTGAAGAATATGTGACCAAGTTCTCTACCTTATTGAAGTTTGCTCCACATGTGGCTGAAAATGACGAAGCCGTTGCTGATCAGTTCATCAATGGCTTGAATCCCGATATACTTACATTGGTGAACACAGGGCGACCAAATAACTTTGCTGAAGCCATGAATAGAGCAAAGGGCGCTGAAGCGGGACTGATAAGGCAGAGAGGAGCTACAGATATTCCTCCCGCACCAAGACCACAGCAACCACCACCCCGATTTGAGAGTGATAGTAGCAGTGGTGGAAAGAAAAATTTTCTGAAGGCTAGAGGAAAGCAGTTTAAGAAGTCTGGCGGCAGTTCTTCTAGCTCCAATGGTTCCAAACAGAGTTATACCGGAGCTTACTGCGAAAATTGTGGAGGGAGACATTCCACTGAGCAATGCCAAGGAGTACTTGGTAGTTGCCACTTCTGCAAACAACAGGGACATTTTGCCAGAGTGTGTCCACAGAAAGGTTCTCAAAGATCCCAGGGAGCCGAATCATCTGGATCAGCGGCACAGTGGAGTAGACGATCAGCTGCTGTTCATTCATTTCAGCCAGCACCATCTCAGTCACAGCAGAGGCCAGGAGGAAGCCAGACAGTTGGCCAGCCTCCTAGAAAGCAGGCCAGAGTATTTTCTTTGACTGAGGAGCAGGCTCAGGAAGCACCAGATGATGATGTTGCAGGTAACTGTTCTTGATGTAGTTATCCTGCTTTTGTATTGATGAATACGGATGCTTCCCATACGTTTATTTTTGAACGATTTGCATTGAATCATGCATTGCCTGTTGAGTTTTTATCTACTGTAGTGTATCTCTTTACCGGTTTGGGAGAGTTTTTATAGCAGTGAATTCTGTAAAATATCGTATACTACAATAGGATGAGAATGAGATTGAGTTAGATCGTCTGGTAGCTGGTATTGTACTAGTGTTGTCTGATTTTGGGATTGCATTACTGATATTGATATGCTGATCAAGTACAGAGCTACCCTAGATTAGTTCCAGAAGATGGTGAGAATCGGACCTGAGATGGCCAAAGGATGAATATTGTACGATAATGATTCTAGATTGAGAATTCCTTTGATAATCCGTACTATCTATGATTTGATTATTACAGAAAGGAGCAAAGAGACTCCTTATGTATTCAGTTGATTTACTGAAGTTGAGTTTATCATTGGCTGATTTACCAATGATAAGAAAGTTATTGATGTTTTTCCCCAGATAAGACTTTAGATTTGATTTCAGTCAGAGAAATTGATTTTAACCTTGACTTGATATCAGAAATTGTGAATTGGTGAATCCTGATTGAGACAGATTGCATTCAGGGTATGTTATATCTGAAGATGATGTATTTATTGATTTTAATAGAATTAAACCGTAATTAGTTGGCCGAGATGAATATAAGTGTTAAATATTTGCGGTTTTATGAGTTTAACAGATCAGTACCGATGTGTGATGTTTTGAATCTGATTGAATATTGCGGTTGTTCTAATTCCGTGTTTGAATCAGATAGTAGACAGTAGGGAATTTATATTGTACAGTCCGAACCAGAGCTGATTTTGAGAATTACAGCAGTTCAGAAGTTTGATCAGACTGTTCAGAACTTGATTTCGATAGTCAGAACAGTGCGTCAATTAGAATACCAGGTAAGAAATACTGCATTGTATATAAATAACCGATCTATTATGCCAGATGTTCCAAAATTGAAATGATAAATATTGCCAAAGGTGTGCAATAATTTATTCAGCATGCATTTTGATAGCAGAAAAGGTGTTGATAAAAACCAGGAGATTGGTTATACAGATTATTAATTCTTAAATAGAAATGGAAGTACATTTCTATGGATTGGTGACAAAACTATCGAAATCTTTCTAAGACTGTGCTGCGATTGATTATGATTGTAATTAACCGAATGCTCGAATCTGCATGTATTATGTTGTACAGGATGATGTACAGATAAGATCAGACGATCAAGAGTTATGTCAGAAAAGTGATTGGACTACACTGAATGCTAGAGTTGATTATATCATACCGTGATTTTGGTTGATTTTGTACTTTTGGCCGAATGTATAGCATGATTTTCATCTATGATTTATAGGTTGACAGATAGTCGGAGCGAACTATCTGGATACTGGAGGATATCCAGGAAAAGTAGTGCTGGATTTTAGCACTAGTGACCTAAGGTTTTGTCACTTTATGAAATATTGTATAATAATAGCTATTAGATGAATATCGAAATAGCTTTAGTCGAGGTATTGTACAGTGAGAACTGCGGATTTCCTTCGTATGGGGATAATACTGCGGTGATGCCTGAGATTGGATTTGATAGGATCAGAGATTTGATAAAGAGAATGAAACTGATTCAGAAACAAATGAAGATAGCTCGAAAATTGATACGAAATAAGCCAACGTCGGATGATGACTGTTGGTATCTGAGACCGAGATTGTGTTATTAGGAGCTATTGATTGGTATATACGGATGTTGTATAGCCAGTATTTTGAGATTGATTTTATCAGAACTTCTTCGAGTTATATTATGATGTTATATTTCTTGAAGTATTATTCCAGATTGAAATCAGAATCAGTAAAAGAAAAATAATTCAGAATGAAGACTATTCTGCTGTTGAAAGTCCAATAGAATTGGTAGAATATCGAAGAAGCTAACTGAGAGACAGAATCTAATATGAGACAGCAAATTTCAGAATTGTTTCATTAGGGTAAGTTTTCTCTTGGCTTCTGTGTATCTCCTTCTTGTATCTGAGTTGATATCTAATTTGACTGCCTGTGATTTCGGGGACGAAATCATATCTAAGGGGGGAGAAATGTAATGCCCGGGATTTAATTATTGTAATCAGACGTTGATTAATTGACAGAAGTGAGGTTATAGGAACTCAAATGAAGAAGCAGGGCATCGTTACAGTATAAGCCAAGATGTTGAACCGAACATCTCAAGATGTTGGCCAAGATGTTGAACCGAACATCTCGCGCCCGAGCGGTGGAAAAGAACCGCCTGAGCGCCAATGCACCATGAGTTGGACAGAATGTTTGGCGCCCGAGCGGTAGAATATTACCGCCCGAGCGTCAGGAGATGATCGGTTGAGTATCTCGACAGAAATTTCCGCGCCCGAGCGGAAATTCATGACCGCCCGAGCGCGAGACGTGCAGTAGGCATACCGTCCGTCTGATTTTGAATTTGACTGCGGTACTGTGTTCCTATCGACGTAGGCTACAACTGGACGTAAGTTTTGTTACGTTTTGATATGTGTTGAAATTATGGTATTGCCAGAATCAGATAGGATTCATATATGATGTTCTTGACATGTTAGACATCGTAGAATTGAAGTCAGATTGAGAAACAGATCGATTACAGATTTGTTATGATTTTCAGAGTTGATTTGATTGAGATTTGATATCAGATTTGTATGGTATCAATTATGAGATGTTGGAATTGATATCTGTTGATTTGTATTGCTGGGTATATTGAGATTGTGCAGTTATGCCGTTGAAACAGAATTCGATTTAGTTCTGATTATATCCAGTATCGATTGATTGGGGTATTGATATTGTATTCCTCAATATTGTTATTGTCAGATTGAGTATTGATGTTTGTAGTCTATTGATTTATAGCCACTGCATGTATTGACTACTGATTGTTTAGTCATTGGCTGATTCGCCTAGTCACCGACTGATTCGTCTGGTTATTGGCTGATTCGTCTAGTTATCGATTGATTCGTCTAAACTTTGGCTGATTCGCTTAATTACTGGCTGATTCGTCTAGTTATTGGCTGATTCGCTTAATTCTTGACTGATTCGTCAATTCTGCGGCTGTTTCGCCCAGACACTGGATATATGAATTATATCGATGCCGTATAGGGTTGATTCATTCCTATCGACTGAGATTCGATATAATTATCAATATCAAGACATTGGGATCCCTAGGTTAGAGTTGAGTCGAGTCTGAGACGACGCGTTGTTGGAGTCAAGTCTGATACGACTAGTTGATTTACAGTTTTATATCATTCATGTTTGTTGAGTTTCTACATGTTAATGATATCTTATTTATGCGTTTATATATGTTTTTATATAATTGCATGTTTACATTGTTTATACTGGGATTTATTCTCACCGGAGTTATCCGGCTGTTGTTTTGTTTTGTATGTGTGCATGACAATAGGTGGGGCTGGATCAGAGTCAAGAAGAGGATGAGAGAAGACAGTTAGCGTGGAGATCCGGACTTAGGAGTATATCTGTTATATCACCTGAGATGTAGTGAAGAAACAATAGTTATTATGATTTATGATTGTACAGGACTGGTACTTAGATCTGAATAGTGATCTTGTAAATGAGATATGATTTATTTCATATGCTGCGTACTCTCGTATTTTAAAAAAAAAAAATTTAGACCCTGTTTATTTTAATTGATTAATTATTCCCAGAAAGTGATTAAGAATTGAATTAAGTTCGGGTCCCCACAACATCTCAATGTGATTCGGGACTAAACATGTCCTTATATGAGCATACCCCAGTTGCTCCATTCTTGATTATCAACTCCTTGATAATAAGAACGTCAGAACTCAAGACTGATAGTACCCAACCAATCATGTTAAACGCCTAGCAGCATCGCTTACATGATTCCCTAGGTATCAAATGATAGTGCCTGCAAGAATGATTCAATTATGGTTAGCATATAGTATGGTCCCTTCAACTCATATATCCCGACCGATTCGACAAGTATTGGTATATCGAGAGCTGTCAAAGAATCGATACTATGTGTCATGTCGTAGTTGCATCGATGGTGTAATCTATGAAACCCCTTTCATAATTCAACCATACTCTGATCAGAGATTTCATACTACATATACATGTGATCACATAGGATATCCATACCCGAAGGTAAGCGGTGAATCCCCGACTACAATTACCGACTCCTATATGTTTCGACAAAACACCCAACCTTGCCACCGGATGACCCCATGAGAGTCGGTAAACAAGTCAAAGTGCAATGCTAGCACATAGAGTCTCAATGTTGTCCCCAGTCATAAGGACTAATGGTGTACAAATATAAACTAGGACGTTTCCACTCGATAAGTGAGAACCACTTGGAAAGTCCTTTATGGAGGGTTGTTCAGTGCACTCTACAAGGAGCACCTATCTGCATGTTCGGACATCACAATGTCCCCTACCAATAAAACATGATATTCACATCGTAGATACTAGTCTCAAACTCGAGCGGCCTATATCCTTCTTAGCGGCGGCTGAATCGGCTAGGAACTGTTTAGAATATACAGTATTGCAAATACAAGTTTCATGATACTCATCATATGAGCATCTCATATTCTTTCTACTATTTGTATATTCAAAGAGTTTATCTATGACACTAGCATGGGTATACAGATAAAGATGTGCCAAAACAATAATTTCAAATATTATTAAAATAAAGATTGTTTATATATAGAGTTTCATTGTGAACACTCGGCCAACACTTGGCTCGACGGGCACATACTCTAACAGTATGTTCTGTCTAGGTCTACCATGACCTCTACCTCGAGTAGCCATGTCTGATATACAATATATCAAACACATATAAAATCACAATATCATAATCATCTCAATTTTGTATCAACCATCTCCGGCTCTCGAGACTCAATAAATCTCAAAAATCTCTAATAAAGCTCAACAATATAATATATCAATTATGATCATATATTTCACATTATGGAACAGTGAAAATGCTAGCAAATATATAACATGATCAAGCAATTCAAACTGACTCGATCTACCTTGTTCCCAAATATCTTACGCTCTGATACCACCTAATGTGGGGCCCCGGGTCTGACAGTAATACTAATAATTATAAATGTAACAAACCAAACGATTGAGTAAAACACATAATCTGTGGTTCACAAACTGACATAAATATCGTCAAAATAATTTAAAGTTCTCAAATATTTGAAATATAAGTTTTAACATGCCAAAATAACTAGTGAACCAAAATAATCCAAACATCATAAAATAGCTCGTAAGATCCGAGAATCCCACTCTAACTCGTAACTCCTCGCCTGGAGCTAGACTCTTGCATCCCAAGCCTCGCCTCACCTACCGTCAAGCACATGAAAACAAGAGGTAGTCGACGTGGCGATGAGTATAAACCCATATGATCTATGATGCAATCAATAACATATGAGAATTAAAATGACAAATAGTTCATATAAAATTCATAAAAATGCAATATAATGCAATGCATGATTAGAAGCTGTGGGCTATCAATAAATCTCAAGATCAAGTGAATCATCCGGTCATAGGGTACCCAAGGGAAGAGAATCCCCCAACAACATCCATCGACTCATCCGCTCGGGGTGAGGTGTTGTGTTCTACAATCCCAGGACTATGATGCGCCTATAGAGAGTGTTCAGACCATAGCAGCAACCTCCGCATACACTATGTCAACTCAACTATAGCCCCATACGTCCAACAAATCAGTAAATCAAGGCGACCTCCACCATATCAAATATTAATAGACAAGTGGCTCAATATGCAATGTAATGATGCAAATCAATATCATCATCTAGATATCATAATAAACTCATCTCAAGACATCAATCATCATCAAATCACAAGTAATTCTACTATAACTCAAGAACTCGGATCATTTATCAAAACAGAGCAATTTATGTTCAAAATTCATAATTAATTCAATACTACTTCAAATCAAGATCCGCAAATTGGATATGCAAGAAAACTAAAAGCCCAAAAATTATTCTTCACAAAATTTTGTCAAATAAAGTCATTTACTCAGTCGTTCATAATATGAAACATATAACATAATTCCCATGAATTCTGCGTCAATACATTTCTGGCACATTTTAGTATTTTGAGCATAACTTCCTCAATATCAAATGAAATCAAGCCAGTTTGCTATCATTTCTAAGACAAGACAATGTTATAACTTTCATTTGAACATCAAATCCAGAATCTCATTCAAGGAATCTCAGAATTCGAATAAATAGAAGGCATGTACACAAATCTGTACTAACTTGGAGTTCTAGACCAGTTTTAGTAAAAATCACATATCGCTTTCACTTCTTCATGGAATTGAGTGATTCAAAAACCAAATCGAAGCTAACTCTATGATCTACAAGTTTGATGAAGACCCTAACTCCAAAATCCAAACAAAACTATTCCATATACACGAAATACAGAAGGTGTAAAAATTGTTCTTTGCACGTAAACAAGAAACCATTCTCATATCCTTTTTAAATTCAAACCAACTCAAATACAACAACTTCAACATCTTAATATCTCAAATATTAATTCCAAATTTCAAGCCATTTCCAAACTTGAATAAAATTGGGAAATACTTACGTCAACTTGAAGCCCGTGACTAGAGGATCACAAATCTACCTTCATTTCATGTTTTTCTTGAGCGAATCACTCATAAAAATGGAGAGAAGATGGATGAGGATTACGTGAAGGAGGAGGAAAATGATTGGTGGAGGTGAAGGTGGGCTTACATATTGATTTTTAACGTCTGTAGTGCCTCAGCACCACTTTTCAGTGCATTAGCGCCAAAATCCTGCATCTCAAGCGCCTAGGCGCTACTATTCTAGCGCCGCAGCGCTTGAATAGTAACCTCATGAACAATAACTTTTTTTTTTCAATTTTTTTTAAATTCGGGCATTACAAATAAGGGAGAACAGAAGCATGTGTGCCGCCAGCAGAGTACCAGAAACATAAGCTAGCATGTGACCGCTAGCACCTACGTACGTGCCTAGGAGGCGCAAAAAGTAGAAGCGCGCAACCACGCAGAAGCAGGAGACAGAAACAGCACCATTCACACACTAGCGTGTGACGTAGACCTGTGCGAGCTTCTTCATAGGTCTCGGAACATGGACACAAATATAAATATTGAAATCCTAACCACGAAAGAGGAGCTGCAGATGCATGAAAAACAAATACAAAGAATGAAGAACGAAGTGCGAAGATGGGAGCGCATCTACCAAGAATGGAGTCGCAGTTTCAGATTCTTTCTCTTATTCTTCTTACTATTTCTTAGGCGATTATTTTGATGTTGAAAAACATTAATTTGTTTTATCTTTTTTTTTTCATCATGAACTGATTTATTTAATCTAGAGGACAACGTAGCTTGGTCGAATATATATTTATAAATTGTTGATTTACGTATGCGAATTTCTTCTTGATTTATTTATATTATGCGGATTCTAGCGATTTCAATTACTTGATCACTAATTGGAGTGTCATATTTATTTGAAATCTATCACTCGGGAGAGAGATTTAAAATAGAACCATATGAAAATATATCATTAGTGTTTATATAGTTTAGAAGATCTAAAACTCCATCGAATCAATTAAAAGAATTAATATGCTATTGAAATTATTTATTGTTTGATTTTTAATAGGGATATTGAAATCGATATTAGATAATTAATTTCTACATTCTACTTGGGAAAAGGAGTATGTATGTTTGAGAATTCTAAGGTAGTAAACGGGTCGAATTTATAAATATAGATGTCAATGATAATTCAATATTATAAAGACCAAGTGAAGCCGCACGTATAGATTCTTATTTTAGGTTATTTTAGATCGTTTGTGTGCTTTAATTCATTTTAACTTATAATTATCAATCAACAATCGATTAAATTTTCTAAATAAAGTCTGACTATTCTAATTATGGTAAGTAATAATATATTATTAAATTGCACACTCTATGAGAAAGATATATATGCTTAAATCGAGTACTAAAACTTGACACCGTATACTTGCAATTAGCAAATATAGCAACAATGTGTGTGTGTGTATATATATAGGGACATCTATTTTAATTGAAGAAGAATTAGAAGCAATGAAATGTGGGTTAGTCTAGAAGACCAATTTTGATTCATACAGACGTACAGTGGTCGTGCTCGAACATGAGTCAATGCTTTTCAGTACAAATCCGAGTTTTGATTTGCACACCTTACTATACAATAAGTACATCAAACGAAATGTTTCAAATTGCTAATTACTTCCATTAGTAGGCCTCAAACCAACTATTAATTTTCATTCACATTCAACCCAAATTTTCAACATAAACACGTACATAGAAATATACGTAGAAATTCATTAGAATTCTTTAAAGGGGAGGCTGCAAGTCCATAAAGCTAATCACCTGGTGTTTTATACATTCCCAAAAACCATATCTGCGATGAGAAATATAGAATAACTAAATCAAGACATAGATAGATCATAAAATCATCAAAGAAAAAAATATATATAAACCACAAAAATAAGGTAGTGTTTGTAAATATTTGAAAAAGTGATTATAGATAATTTTTTATATAAAGTTGTACAACTTTGTAAAAAAAAAGTTCATAATAATTTTTTTAAACATTTGCAAACATTCCATAAACCGCCGGCTGGTCCTATATCGAAAGAAAAGTATCGGCATTGCTTCTTCTTTCCTCGCATGGAGTTTTCCTTTTTCCACAAACCTTGGAAGTTGAAGGCCTACACGAAAAGCAAGACACACATACTCCTAGTAGGAAAACAGTAACATAAAAGGCCGAAAATTCGGAGAAAAATGTCCTTACCCCAATTGCAGGGTGGTGTCCACTAAGTCTGCATCTCCAGTGCTAGTATCGCAAGCTAGTTGGGGACTGGCAACGCCTTGTCCGAGCTCGAAGTTGCTCTGCCCCTTCAACTGGTACTCGAGAAGAATTGGTTGTTGATAGCTGATCGGGGCACAAAGCCTTTCAAGGTTTTCAACCTATGAATCATATTAAGCCAGTGCAGATTACTTAGATACATTCACATCAATAGCCGAATTTCGCAACGCAAAATGAGAGAGCTACACATGCCTTTTGGCGTAAAGTCACATTCTCCTGCATGGATTGTAGCTCCTGAAATAAAATTAAAATAAGGGACAAATGTTTTTCAATTTTCCTCCAGGACCCGTACGAGAAATCAGCTGATGCACAAAATAAGAGATTAATCTGCATACATTATCCCTGATTTTTGAAGTTTCTGGACCAATATTGCCTCCTGAAACCGTAGCATGTCTTTATTGTTAGCAATCAAAGAGTAATACGTTTGTTTTAAGCCCACAGTTTAATTTAAAGGACAAACCTTCCTATCCTTAATGCACAATAACCCTTCGTTTAGTTGTTGTTCGAGTTCTTGCAAATCTTCGCGACTCATGCTATCGAGATTCCTCCCCAACACATGCCTGCAAATTAACAGAAAAGACACAACACAACACAACACGGATTTTCGAAAAATACAAGAATCTCATTTTTGTGAGAAAACATACTGGTCCTCCTTTTGTTTGAGCTTTTCCATCTCTTCTCTCAGAACATCCTCTTGCCTCTGTAAGAGAACAAACCATACTAAATCCGATACATATAATGAATATGTGGAAGGATTAAAAGTCCATAGATATGTCAAATTTTAAGCATCACACGTACCTCTGGATCGTGGTTCACCGGAACACCTTTTTTAATTCGCTGGCACTCTTCAAATCTCTTCATTATTTTCGCCATGCTGCAGTGATCAAGGGAATCATCGTTCAACTGATCAGCTTATCGTGTTGCATGATACTACTTATTGCATATCTTAGTTCAACCAGTTTCGAATTCTTATACAACCTATCTTTCGAACATCAGCGTAATTTTTCGGTTTCTCAGATCTCCATACAACTTACCCGAAAAACAAAAACAAAACAACAGCCATGTGTATTCAAAGACAATTTACTATAAATAACAAGCTTTGATATCTTTAACGCCTACCCCACCCCTAGCTAGACTCAACCAGAGTTCCTAAAGAACCGTGAACCGCAACCTAAACCGTTCTCTCAAAACCAAAACCAAAACTAAAACAAAACCCAGAATTACAAACCGGTTTGGTACAGGTTCCTAAAAGTTAGAGGCCATTACCGAAATCATACTATAATCTGAAACTGTAAATTTGATTTAAATTCTATAGTACCTATAATATCGTAGATAATTTAGTTTATAAAAATCAAATCAACATTATTATAGTATAATTGTTAAATAATTAACTTTAATTAGTTTTGTTACCACATGAATCCATACTCTTTTGTTTCTCATATTAAATCACCGAAAAAATTCTCATGAACGAACAAACACATGAATAAATCCCAAAGAAACAACAGAAAAGGAATTCTCAGAAACGAAGATAGCAGCATAGAGGGCGTACTCGGAACTAGCATATTCGAACAACTTCCCGTCGTTGGAGTATCCAATAATGGCAACTTCGGAACCGCCGAGAATAGCTAATTCACTCGCCTTCTTAATCAAACAATCACGCACTCTTGATGAACGCACTTTTGATGCCGCTGCTACTTTTGCCCTCGGTAATTTTCTCTGCGGATCCATCTTCTCAGAAGCCATTGAATTGTTTTTACTCTTCAAATCGCACAAAAATTCACTTATCATAATCCCAAACGGCGGCTCTATGTACTCTGTGGCCTGCTTCTTCTATTATAACAAGGATAACACGAGGAATAAAAGGATGCATGTAGGACTCTTTGAACAGGAGACGTACTTATAGTGCTTTTTTTTTTTTTTTTATTATTATTGGTGGTTTAGATTTGGTAAATCTTTAAAGTTCTAATTACAGAAGTATTTAGATCAACAAGTCTCGTTTTTTATTGGCAGAGCGATAAATTTTTTTAATCCGCGATAAAATTGACTGATCCATATTTGAAATAAAAAAAATATTTTTGAGATACTAAAATTAATATTTTAATTGATAGGATCAGATGATTAGATATATATCTTCATATAATAGAGCCGGTCTTGTCTATTTTTTATAACTTTTGAATTCGTAGGTCCTGTTTTCCAATTCTTTTAGGATTTTTTAGACATGGGTTGTCGTTGAAATCTGCTAATTAATTGTCCATGGTAGATCAATTTTTATTCATCATGGCTAGTCTCAACGCTAATGTTTTATTCCTAAACATAATTACTAATTTTACAATTTTTTAATTATTACTTAGCTTAATATTTTTTGCGTAGCGAAAGCTACTTTTGTAATAAAAATCATAAGTTTTTTTTTTTTGTTCCGAATTGCTCCCTTAGTAGAAGATTCTCTCCTCTTTTTTTACTTCTAATATCACTTATTTTGCATAATTTAGGTACCATAAATTTTTAATGATATGTAATAAATTTAATAGGGCATACTATAAGGCATAGTTTGGTACATGGGATAAGGGAGGGATTGATAAATAATCTCCTTATCCCATTTTTTTGTACCTTTTTAAAAAGCCCTATGATAATTCATGGCCTTGATAATAATTTTTTAGAAGAATAAAATGCTTCTTCTATTAGGTGGATAATTTATTTAATGATGAAATACACTACAAATGACTTAATTGCCCTCAATTTATAAATGATTTTTATAAATCTATGCTAGTAGCGAGAATTAAAATCAAATAATATTTTTATTATTTTTATATATTATATAATATTGATAATTATATAAATGAATTCGAGATAATTATATAAATAATTTTTATAATTATCAATAAATTATTAGTATCACTCGATTAACCTTTATAAAATTGATATTTGACTTGACTCACAAAATCAAGGGCTCCATTATCATATTATATAATATAAAAAATAGGTAAAAATTAAATAATCATGCCAAGCACTATCGGCGCAAGAACAGATAAAACTATGACACTCAAGCTAACAACGTTGACATTATAAAATTTATTATGATAAGGTTAATTTTGTCATTACAATCTAATATATAAATTTAAGCACCTTTATTAAATCATACCAAACATTAAATAATATACCCTACATCTTATTTATCATTAACTTATCCTTATATTCTATATCACATATTTATCCATCATGTGTACCATACTAGGCCTAAACAGATAACCAAAATCAAATACAAATACATGAGATAAAATTTTTTCTAATTAAATGTATTTGTCGAATTAAATATCACTCATTAATTTTAATATGTATGTATGTATGTATGTCTGATCGCGGTCGTATGTCAAGATGACATAGGATCATGTCGAATAAGATTCTATACCCAACGCAAATAAGTTGAGTTGGTTTAAGTACATGTGCTACGCTACCCATACACATTGTCATCCTTGGTCCTGTTCTAGAGTATCAATTTAAGATAATAGTAATAGTATATATATAAGTAATGAATCTATTTCCTTAGAAATTTTAATATAGCTTCTATAGGCGTAAAGAATGTTATAAAATGTGTTGCTGCTTAATCCTATCTAACTTTATAATTAAATTCGGGATTCCTGTACTAACTATTTCTAATTGATTTGGTGAAACTTTATTTAATTATAATTATATATTTATTATATAACTGTCTTGAAGAATTTTTCTTCCTAAAATAGCCTCTCTTTTTAAATATTTAATCATATTTTATCTTTATTTTTTAAATTAAATCTTATCTTTACTTATATTTTAAATTTTTAGATGAGGGAAACCGTAAATTGCAATAACAAAAGTTTATCATATTTAGATAATTATTTCCATGATATAAACACACGTTGTTAATTACATGAGATATGGCTTGACGTGGAATTTTATAATCCATCGTTTCCACGTTTCCAATTTACGACTTTCTAATTCAATTGGCTTATCATCCATATTTCTATGGAACTCTTGAATAATAATATATAATTAGTAACCATGTGTGAAGTTTTAATATTTTTTTGGTGTTTGTTTTTTTATGAAAAAATTATTGAGATTATATTAAATTTATAGATTTAAATAAGATTTTCTAAGTTATATTATAGTATTAAGCATTAATTTCTAGACTAATCATTTCACCATATTCTCACAATGTTACTAAACTCTCAAGTTTTCAAAACCTTCTATTCACTAGACAAAAAATACAAAATAACACAACGGTCAGCTTGACGCTGTAGTGGTAATGTAGTTAAGATTGATCCTTGAAGTTCTCGTACCTTCTTTAGGTGTGTGCTATGGAAGCAACTTTAATATGAAACTTTAAGTGTGCACGGAAATATTTGAATGAATTCAAATTGAAGATGCACGAGAGTACTGATTGTTTCATTTGATCCGAGTCTCCATATTTATAGTTGAAAAGATCGAATAATCGGATTTGATTATCAATAATCATATGTACTGTTACCTGACAGAATCGACATGTCATTTTCATTCGTCGTACCTATCATTAAATTTTATGTAATGTTTCTTTTGCTTTGGCGACTTTAAGCTTCTTCCTTGCTTTTCAAAAAAACTAACAGACTATGAACAAAATAGACATCTTTCTATTGTTCGGGAGTTGGTAGAATATTATGTAATGATTCTATAGTAGGTGTTGTTGAACGACTTTACTTGTAATATCCTTTTTGGATTTTTCAAGTATGACCAATTACAGTGTGATTGGAGTTATAAGTTTTGAACACGTGTGCTGCATATAGGACTTTGATCCTGCCAAATTGACAAATGAGCTCTTGTAGCTATAGTTCAGAAATACTACAACTTGACTTCCTTGCGTGAATGGCTTGAACTCTTGGTGTTCTGTCTGAACGGCTTGAATTGATCCAGTGCACCGAAAAGAAGAAATTACAATAAAAGAGCGGCGATCTTGTAACAAATCGATATTGTTATTTGTCAATCGCCAAAACTTAGGGTAATAGAAATATTCTAAAAAATTTCTCCTTTTTGTTGATGATAGAACCAAGCTACAAAAAAAAAAAGGCCTACAAAAACCGTTGTCTAGGTATTTTAAAACTGTTGTTAAAGCCCATGTGGTTAAAGGGTGCGCTCAAAGATAACGATTTTATCCGTTGTTGTAGCTACAATTTGCGATGGTTTTTGAAAAAACGTCGCAAATAATATTAGCGACGGATTTATGTAAAATCATCGCTAATTAGCGACGGATTATGCAAAATCATCATTAAACCGTCGCTAAAATTAGCAACGGTTGGTTCATGATTTTCGTCGCTAATTGTAGCGATGGTCAATTCATTATTTCCGTCGCTAATATTTTCAGTAAAATAAAAAAAAATTAATTTTAATAATAATAAGTTTAAAAAAACTTACAATTGGAATAGACTAACAATATTCATGATCTTAACTAACACTTAAAAATTTATCAGAAAATTAAAGCGAAAAAATTTATCCTAAATCGAGACTAAAATCTGTGCAAGAAAAAAATTTTAAGTGTTGTGAAGTGGTAAAATCATGTAAGAGAGAAAAATTTTAAATGTTGCGAAGTGGTGTATGTTAAAATGGACTGGATGTGCGGATATTTATAGTCAATTTGCGACGGTTTTGGTTAGCTTTTGGTTGAACCATCGCTAACCAAAAACCGTCGCATTTTTAAAATTTCCAACGGTTTTGCTTGTAACCGTCGCTATATTTAGTGACGGTTTTGTTAATTCTGTCGCTAAAATTAGCGACGGTTTCCCTTAAAACATGCGACCGTTTTACTTAAAACTGTCGCTATATATAGCGACGGATTATGTACCGTCGCTAAATGTAGCGACGGTTTAAACCAAAACCGTCCCTATTTTTAAAGCAAACTGTTTAAACCAAAACACGTATCATAATCTAACATTGCAAATCGAAATCAAATTGTAAATAAACATGAATTATAATCTACGAAACATAATTTATACAATCTGTAATTCAACTCATGACTCGGCATCTCAGACTCGACTCATCTCTCATCTAATCTAGGGATCCCGGTGAATAAGAACGTAACAAGTCTCCCACCTACTACTACCGGTCGCGGTGGCGGTACGTTCTTATTTCTGGACTTTGGTCTAGTCTATCGAATAATCTGTAATAAGGATGCTATCTATATCTGAAGCATCTCGATATACCAAACGTCCAGTGTCTTGGCATGTCTGTCCAAGACTAACCCTATTCTGACAATGTGCAATGGGCCAGTGACTCCTCTGTCATAGTCTAGCCCCTCTGTCAGTGACTCTCACTCAATAGCTCTCTGCTTTCTACTTTCTAATTCAATAGAATAAACATAATCATTAAAACAAAAGGTATAAAAACAATACCATACAAGTATGTGGTTAGGAAAATTCGAGTTAAATCTACTCAAGTCGATCTCCCAGTTAACATCGATTATACCTTTCTCTTCTCGATCTGACGAAGACGAAGTCTCGAACTCAACTCTGTCCATACCAATGTCAGTTGTAGCCTGGTCGATAAGAACTCAGAGGAAAGTGGCCCCTTTCTTTCTCGCGCACGTCGCACCGCGGGTGCGCTCACCTTTGGACCGCGGGTGCGCTGCACGTATTGGATCACCTTCAAAAAATTCAGAAGGAACGACCGCGGGTGCGCTTTCTTGGACCGCGGGGGCGGTGACCCTACTGTAGAGCACCGTGGTGCTCTGTCTGGCACCGCGGTTGCGGTGTCCCTACTGTAAAAATAGCCAACTCTCTGTCCATCGACCTCGGGTGCGGTATTTCATAGCGCGGGTGCGGTGGCTTTTTCCCTCAAAACACAACTTTCTGCCCTTGCACCGCGGGTGCGGTCTACTTCTTGGCGCGGGTGCGGTCTCTCTCTTTGTCAACAAACTCAATTTGCAACGTCGCTTCTCCACGTCTGTTCTTCCATCGCTTATTCATAATATATAACAATTCAAAAGTATCAAACTAAAATCTCGGGCATTACAAGTGCTAACTTTCCAGATCCCGTTGACAAGTAAAATAGTTCAATGTGTTGAACGGCTTATAAAAGAGTTATAAGCACAAAGAAAAATAGAAGTATGACTTCTATAAGGAGAATGTACTTTTAATTTATGGAAGTGTTCGAAAATTAAAGTTGCCTAATAAATAATGTTTGAAAATTGTGATTTTCATAAACATTATTATGAATAATGTAAATTAATTCAAGTGTTGAATTAATTAACAGTAGTGGCCTACTAGAGCCCAAATAATTAAATAAATTCAAGTGTGAATTAAAAATCATTATCGGGTCTTGTAGAGCCAATGAGAAATAATATTCAACTAGTGGCTTGAAAATTTCAAGTAAGGTTAATTTGTGTCAAATTTGTTTGAGACATTTAAATTAAAGTTAATGGGTTTTGTAATTG